>NC_089491.1:31333664-31642564 GCF_036850765.1 Saccopteryx bilineata
GATAGCAAATGCATAGAGCACTTAATGCACTGGGTGCTGTTCTAATACATTAACGTCTTTGCCGTTTTTTGACACCTTAGGAGATAACAGACTATTATCTTCATTTTACATGGAAAACACAGAAAGTTAGGCAACGGGCAGCAGGGAAGAGCTGAGATTTGGCCCTGGCAGCCTGGCTCAGGGGGTCTCTTAACCTCTACCTGTGCTATTTCCCACTTGTAAATTTCCAATTAGCAGAGATCAGTGAAAACATGTGGCTCTTCTAATTTCAGAAAGATGGCGCTGGTGAAACCATGACTACCTCCAATGGGCAGACACCCCAAGGGGAAAAGCCACTCCTCCTGGAATCAAGTTACTAGAACTCAAGCTCCCACCCCTCCCATCATAGGCTTTATAACCTTGAGTACATCTTTTCGAATCCCAAGTCTCCAAGTCTTAGAGTGAAAATAAGGGTGTTAAAATTTATCCTGTCTACCTCTTGCGTGGCTTTAAAAAAAGATCCTTTACGGTGCAACCTAATCTATGCGAGGCACTGTCGCCAGACCTCGGCACGCAGAGATGGATGGGGAGAGCCACTTCCCTGAAGGAATTCAGAGTCCAGAGCGAGGGCAGGAGTGTCACCACGTTTACACATGATGTGACAGGTTTACGCCGGGGGAGTACTAGGAGAGTGGAAAGGAAGAAATGCACCACACTTTTCCCTAGTAGACAGAAGGGAAGGCAAAGTCAGGAAAATGTCATGGAAAAGATGATTCCTGAATAATGAGTTTTGAAAGACCAGGAATTGTTCACAGCACACATAATAATGGGGAAACGGGACATGTGAAATCTTGAAGATACAAAAGGGATAGATGTGCCCTGATGTCAAGTACTTCTGAAAGTATGGAAGACGTCACCCTTGGGCAGTTAAAAGGAGGGGAGATCGAGCCTGACCTGTGGTGGCGCAGTGGATAAAGCATCGACCTAGAAATGCTGAGGTCACCGGTTTGAAACCCTGGGCTTGCCTGGTCAAGGCACATACGGGAGTTGATGCTTCCAGCTCCTCCCCCCCTTCTCTCTCTCTTTGTCTTCCCTCTCTCTCTCTCTGTCTCTCCCTCTCCTCTCTAAAAAAATGAATAAATAAATTTAAAAAAATTTTTTTTAAAAAAGGAGGGGAGATCGAACCATATATAGAGCTGGGAAAGGAGGCGTTGGGTGACAGGACAAAGCATTTTATACATCCCAATGCAGGCCAGAAATAGACAATAGTATTTAAGTTGATCATTACTAAGGACACAAGTCTGTACTGAGAGTTCAACATTTCAACTTGCAGGCTACCAGCAGAGGCTCAGCTCTGGGCAACCTTAGTTTGCAGGAGCCCTTTAAACTTAACAGAAGCTCTGAAAAGTTTGCTCCTGAACGCTGCTGCAGAATCCTGTGAGATGTTGAAACTTCTCTACCCCACCTCATCCAGAACAAACGAACCACGACCATTCTCGTTTAGATACTTGCATCTAGAGAAGTCAAACCTGTGGTCCCGACAGAAGCTTAGAGAAATAGGAGAGGCTGCAAGGATTCCAAACAAAGAACTTTTAGCCACCTTGTTTTAGAGAGACATGATGCTTGAGACAGAGAGCCTGGATTGTTCAGATAATAGCTTCACTTTTCTTTTCACCTTGCTTTTATAAATAAGGAAGGAAACAATGAACAGAATAATTTGACTCAGGTCTCCTGAAAAAAAAAAAAAAAGACATCCTCCTTTCTCTCATTGCCACCCCATTTTATTTCTGGAGACTTTTGGTAAAAAATAGGCCTCTGCATTGTCTGGGGAAATTACACTGGCATAATAAGTCCATGAAATGTTCAGCAGGGCACAGGTGGGTGGAAGACAGCTGTTGCCCATTTAGCCAAACGTGCATGTTTTTTAAAAAAGGAAATTGTGTATAAATGGACCAAAGTAACAGCTTTTCTGTATAATTGAGGTAATTGACACCATTCTCCTTTTTACTTTATTGGTGTTAGCAGAAGTTTTGTGGTCTTTAAAGATACTACTATGTGTCTTTTACCATCAGTTTATTATTTGTACGAGGAAGATGCTGGTACCTGTCCCTGTACCAAGCTCACATAGTTTTGATCATTTCGTTTGAAAACAAGTTAACAACATCTTAATAATGCAGCTACAGATTGTTTTGTCACCTGTGTAGTCTGTGTTGCCTTATGTCAGATATCAAAGTCAAACTCAGTGTCCATGGGGCAGAGAGTACTTGTCAGGCACCAGATTAGACTCTGGATAGCTAAAGAGAAGTCCTATATCATCAAGACAGCTTTCAATTAAATAGGAGATAAGTGTGGAACGAACCTGAAGAATTAACTCCTACTTTTACTTGGAGAAATATGCAATGTTTTTAAACTAATTAAAGACCTGTCCTCTGTGTTTAGATGTTTATCTAAAGTCCCAATTTGATTAGTGAAAATAATAGTAATGATAACTTTATTACCATCCAATTTAACTTTAGTCTGAGACAATATTAAAAATAGTCCTTGGGTACTGTTCAGTATTTTCTGAGTCAACTGGGTTTCATTTCTTGGGTAGTTTCCACTTTCCAGTTTCCCTTTCCAGGATGATATCATTACACTGAGAAGAAGTATGGTATGACAAGACCACCAGAGCTGGGGAAAGGCAGCAAAGGGGACCCCTGACCTTGTGCTTGTCCTGTGGCTTGCTCTGGCTCTCGTATCTGACAGGGACTCACCTTACATTTGCAGCTACTGGTATAATTCTTTATCTGAGTTCTTTCAATTTGGTCAGACTTGGTATCAGTCACTGAATGACTCTGCCTCACCACGACTCCATGTACCCAGTCAGCTCTGAAGTCCGTGCTGGCCTGTGCTTCAGTGTCCCTCCCCTCCCCAGCCACATAAGCCCTAGGACAGACCCATCGCTCCCCAGTTTAACATCAGTACTTCACAAGAAACTCAGAGGTCTTTCCAGCCCCTATCCGCACCCCAGCTGCCAACCACCTGGTCACAGTGTGCTTTTAACCCCGTGTTACTCTCAACTGTCTATTCCCTGATGCCCGAGCCTTGGTATGAAAAGAGGAAATCAGTACACCTATCTCTTCCAGCATTCATCTACTAAACATCACAGAAAGATTCTAAATAGCAGCTAATGGGTTTTCTGTTACTTTCAGTTACCATAACAGAAAAACGTCTCAAATATCAGACATGCAATCCTCACTCTGTGGGGTTGTTCCCTTCCTCCCTTCCAAGAGCAAGAGGTCCCTCACCCACATTCATGCAATTCTCTCCAGTCATGCATGACGGGCCCTGGCCTAGGCCTGGCATTTCAGAGATGAAAAGCAGTCAGGCCACCAGATTGCTACCTCTTTCACGGAGAAGACAGACACAGACTCAGTCACAGCAGGCAGAAATCTGTGGCACGGAGGAAGCACGGGGCACTGGGGAGCCCTGAAGGGGATGCTTGGCCAGACTGGGGAGCTCAAGGAAGGCTGCCTAGTGAACCAAGGCTTGAGCTGCGTCCTGAACAAGAAACAGCATTGTCTAGGAAAGAACAGCAAGAACATGTCAGGAGCGGAAGCAGCGCTGACTGCAGGAAGACGGGAGGCGTGAGAGAGTGTGGCTCATTAGTGGGACTGCCGAGTCGCTCAGGAAGGCTACCCTGCACGCATTACACATTCATCTTCCCTTTCCTCTCCAGAGAGGCTTTGATTTTGACTTGATTTCCCAATGCTAGGAACAAAGGCTTAAATGCAAAGCACAACTGAACAGGGTCATAGGAAATGAAAAACTTATAGATGGATGCCTTTTGGAGATGAAAGCAGAAACATTTTATAGTATTTCTTAAAAGAATATGATTTCGCTTCTAAAGGCTTCAGGTTGCCTCTTGGTTTCAAACAGCAAAATAATTGGTTATTGTTAGTTTCACTTTTTTTCCCCCTATCTAAAAGAATTTCTTTTAATATTCTCTACCAATTACAGAGTAGTGGGGAAGGAAAATTCCAGAATTTATAAAAGCCATAGTAATCAACCAGTATACCAAAAGAATGCATTGCTTAAACTGCAGAATAATTGGGAAAGAATGGCATTGAATATTTTTTCTGTGGTACATTATCTGTCCTTGTTCTTACTTTTGTGTAAACAAGGATTCTTTAAAATGTGCAGCCCACATTTATTTAGGCCATGTTGGAATAAGTAATATAAATTAAGTATAGTGATATGGGCATGAAAGAGGGGTCCCAATACATCACACAAAACAAACAAACATTCAGAGGACAGGAAAGCCGTAAGGGTTGAGCATATTCTTCAAATAAAATTCCTAAGAAATTATGCAAATTGGAATAATTTTCTTTAGAACAGATGAAGCTTGCCTCTAAACCTGGAACTACAAATGTTTGTGTAGCTTACTGGAACTACCAAGATTATCTATTTACTTTAGTTGAGAGAAAATAGAAAAAAAATGAACAAATTTATCCAGAAATATGTTAAGTGCCGTTTTAATCAGTTAAGAGAATTCCATCTGCTGGAATGGCATCTAAAAAGATTTAATTTGAAACTCTGAATCTCTTCCTACCTATTAAAAACAGTAAATATTTATCCCCACAGGAATGTATCAGCATTTCCACATTTTGGAGAAAAGAGCTCCTCCACCCTTTCCCCTGAGTTACTCTAACTTCTTTCTTCAAACCAGTAGATTTAACATTTATCATTCATTCTTCTTAAAAAGTAATTAGCTCTGGTTTCCTGAAGGGATTAAGTTCATGAGAGTCCCTTCTAACAGACTTAGTTTGGAGGATGGAGGAGAGAGAGGGCTAGAGAGTCTTTCTGAAGTCAGAGAATTCCTTACTACCCTCATGATTATCTCATCACCATTTTCCCAGAGATCCCAGTAGGGAATAGGAGATTGATGGGCCTAGTGTCAAGAGATCAGTTTATAAGAAGGACTTAGAGGTCTTCCCTATAAGGCTTTATCCTCAAAATAGAGAAGGTGTCAGTGGCACGCAGGTTGGATCCACCTCTGTGCCCGCGATGGAGCTTGCACATGGGGGAGACGATTCTAAGCCCAGAACAGTACCTATCCCTGAGACTGTATTCTGAACCAGCCTTGATCATCTAAAACATAAGTTTTGGGGAAAGGGCCAAAATAGAAGAGCCAGCATCACTGTATTCTCTCAAACATTGGAAATAAAAGTTGGAGTTTACAGGATTGTGCTAGAAATTTCATTTGTTTGACAAGAAGCTTACAGATGCTTCACTTGCATTGATAAGCTCAGCGTGGCCTATCCAAAGAATGACTGCTGATGAGGACACTGGGAAAACCTATAGACAGAAAAGGAGGTTCAAGTCAAGAGGCATAACCAGTACTTTATTCATTTTCTGCAGTGAGACTTTTAGAGACTAGGAGAGCTGCTTTGAGGGCACTCATAACAATGAGGTCATAGCAAAGGAACAAAGAGATCTTCCTTCATCAGTTTGCATGGAACTCGGAATAAGTCTGGTCTCCTGAGAATGAGATACCTTAAGAGCAACTGGAGTTGGTGTTCTTAGTGAGGGCATTAGGGTACTGAGGGTTGGCAAGTGGCAACATTGTGGATTCTCTCAGCCAAATGATTTAGTGGGTGGCAGCCACTAACTCAATGGAGAAGTGGAATACAGAATAGAGAACAGTCAGCATGTTTGATGGACGGAGGTGACTACAGTCCAGCCATTGTAGGTACAGAGACGTCTACCTTCTGAAACTCTCAAAACAACTTCTGCCAGTAAGAAAACTCTGTGAGTAAGTGGATTGTGTTCTCTACTCAGTCTTCCATGTCTGGTGCTTGGAGATGCGCAAAAAATATTTGTTGTGTAATACATTCAGGAGGCTTTAAAGGAAGCTGATTTTCAACAATTAGTTCAGAGAGGACTAGAGCTAGCATCCTTTGATGATTAAGATATTTGTGACATAACTTTGTAGACACAGAGTAGTGGGTGGTATTTGTTTTGTGGGCAGATCAATTGCATTTAAGTTACTCTGTGCAAAAGGCTTTTTCTCCTTCAGTGAGGGGTGGGGAAGAGGCAGTTAGGGTGAAGGGTGGGCATAACTCCTACAGTGGCAAATCCAGTGGGGTCTGGGTAGTGGCTGCATGTTTATGTGAAGGATGCTGTTCTCTCCTGACTCTGCTCAGTTTCACTAATCAGACAAAGAATGGCTTTGGGCAGCCTCAGGGCTCTCCAGAATTCAGCTTTCCTTTGTCTGAACCTCACATAACCAAAACACAGGAACTGCAGCAGTGCCCAAAGTTGCCTTTGAATCAAAACCTTGCACACACCGGTCTGTACCGAGGCTCTGATAATCCCTTGTCAGGCAGTCTTTCAACATAAGGTGCCTGTTTAAAATGCAAATATATTACCTTGGAGGGCTAACATATTAATCCATTACCAGCCATTAATACTACAACACAAATTAGTTTATCAGTCAGTCATTGAGTAGGCATTGCCTCAGGGAATAGTACATGGGGCGAATTTGTTCATTTTCCCCCTGTCTTAGATTATGATTTATTGTGTAAACAAAAATTGCAGCAGCAATAAAGAAATCTGAAACAAGGACTAAATTCCCCCCGGTGGTCCTACTGCAGTAACATACTAATCGTTTTTATCTGGATTCCCTTTCAGCTTCTATTCAAATTCAGAATCAACTTCAATGCAGATGTTTTCCATTTGTTCTGAATAATATGCTCACATTTATTAAGTGCTTACTGTGTGCCAGGCACTGTGCCAGAAACACTTAAAAAAATTAAATCATGTCACCTTAGCAACAGCTCATGAAGTAGGCAGTGTTTTATCCTCATTTTATACATGAGGGGATTGAGGCTGGGAGAAGTTAAGTAACTTGCTAAAGCCAGTAAATAATCAATTCAAACACAAGCATTTGGCTCCAACATGCATGCTTTTAAACCCTGAAGCGAACATCCCATTTACCAGTAAGGAAATTGGGGTATCGTGAGTTAATTAACTTGTCTACAGTTCTATAAATAATATGTGACAGAGTTTGAGCAGGCTTCCTAGTCATGAGTCTCTCCCCCAATGCCCAGCACTGCTTAACTGTACTGTACAGATAACAGACACTTTATACTTATATAGTATATAGTTGATACTCACAGCCTCTGAATGAGGTTGATGTCGTTATGCCCATTTTACAATGCTGAGGTTCAAGAAGACTGATTAATTTGCCCAAGTGCAGATCATAAATGACAAATCCAGGTTATAAATCCAGATCGTCTGACTCCAAGTTCAGTACTTGTTTGTTTATGTTCTTTGTTAACTGCCTCTACTGACATTCAGATTTTTCAATATACAGTAGTTTAAACAAAACATATGATCACTATGTTTCATACTTTATTCATTTGGTGTCATCCAAGGACACCTTCCCTTGTTACTTGGTAGTTTTTATATTTATCATTATATTGGCAGTTCAATAGTGCCCTGGGGTGATAAATCGTAATATACTTAAACACCTTGGTTGAATTTTTTGTTTTCTTTTATGTTTTCCTGCTTTTATAAATAATGTCACAATAAAGACATCTGTGCAATATCATTTGTCTTTTCAATTGTTTCTTCGAGAATGGTTAAGTACAGCATCTCTCATTTTTTTTTTTTTTGATTTTACAACAATGATTCAACGTTGTGCAGAAAATGGAGCATCATCTCCTTGCAGACAGCAATAGCAACAGACACTTCCCAGCAGCCCACTCCACCCCCTGTACTACTAGCTGCCTGGAGCGACTTGAAATTTCTGCTCTGTGGCTGCTACAGAGGTATTTAGCAAATTGAGCTGGCAGAGTGACCATTAGCCGGAACATGGCCTTCTGCCTTGTGGTGGCAGTTTTCTTAGAGCTGCCGTGCACAAGGACCTAAACTTGTATCTCAGAGTGGTTGTCACAGTTGGGCTTTGGATTGATGCCACCTGTCTGGGAATGGAAGGTTCTGCCTGGAGTTGCCCGTACCCCTGAGGACCTGCCCCCAACTGTACCGGGTCAGTGGGGCTACCGGGCGTAGAGGCACAGTAGTTAGAAAGGCATCTCCCTTAGTATAATAGTTCCACAAAGAAAATTAAATTCTTATAATTCTTGCCTCATCTATTCTCTAAGATATGAATTCCTTGGGAACTGAAACTATGTCTTGGTTGGGTCTCATGTGGGCCTTATACCCAGCTGATGCTCAAATATTAATCGATGTCTTCATGTTATGCGGTGCCCTATGCCTTATAGTTAGCTAACTCAAACAACCACTTTCATTAAAATGAAAGATTAATGATTATGGAGTTTGTGTACTTTGGATTGCATTACCGAAGTAATCTATTTATGCTAATTATCATGTCTCATTCTATAACTTTTTTACCAAGTGAAATATTGATTTTTTTTAAAAAATACATGTCACCTTGAAAAGGTAGTGGGTAACAAATTCAGCAGAGTTGATTTCTAAGAAAGAATTATATGTTTTTCATTAATCTAATCTTATTACATAGATTTGAGAAAAGTATTTTTCAAAAGTTTATTATTTTAAATTCTTTTCTGGGTTATATTTTTCTGAAAGCACTCTGACTTAGAAAAAAAATAAGATCATTAGAAGGTCTTCTTTCAAAATATATTACTGAGTTAAAAAAAATTAAAGTATCAGTGCCAGGATAGAGATAAATATTCACCTAAAAAGCTACAACCAAGAACTTGCCATTACCAGCTGCAAAGTATGAGACAAATCTATGTCTTGGGGCCATTTGTGTCATCACCACTTTGAACATTTTTGATATTCAATTATGTGCTTTAAATTTGTTTATCATACAATTGTATTCTAGGTAGCAGCTTAATATGCATTGTAAGCAGATGGGAGGTGAGAAATAGAAATACAGTGTGGCAACCTCTAAATGTAAAAATACTAATGTATCAGTGTTTATAGTCGATAACAAAAGTAAGTTACAAGCTATTAAATATTATCATTAGATAATTTTCCAAGTTCTATCATTTTTATAAACTGTGGAACAAATTTAATGAATACTTGTGTTGTTATCCAAATTTCAAATTCTATTTTATAGAACCTAGAAAAGAGGAAGATCCATTGCAGAAATAATGAAACCACATCTGAGGTTTGTCTCTGGAATAACATTCCCCTTGGAAGTGTTCTGCTCTTTTCCAACTCGGCAGTAGGTTGGGCTCCTGCTGCTAAATCCACAGACCAACAGAATAGCAAATTAATGATAAAATCCAGTAGTTTTTAAACTGTTAAGAGAAAGTGTAGTGTTCTGTGGAGGTCTGTCACCAACTACGGTGACAGAAGACGGAAGCCAAGGCTCGGGGGCCCCAGCCTTCCCACTGCTTCCCGCGGGGGCAGCGCCATCTTGTCTGTTTTACACTCTTGGGGATTCACAGAGGATGAAGGGTCCTACTGCCAAAACTACTGCTACATCTTAATGAAGTCTATAATTTACAGAGTAGGTCAAATTAGTCCTATTTCTCTTTGTGTTTTTTTTTGTGGGTTTTTTTTTTGTTTGTGTGTTTGTTTTATTTTGGCACTCTAGGCAAAACATAATTTTAGTATAGACTTAACTGGTCACTTAAAACAATAGCATGGATGGACCTTGATAACATTATACGGAGTGAAATAAGTAAATCAGAAAAAAACTAAGAACTATATGAATCCATACATAGAAGGGACATAAAAATGAGACTCAGAGACATGAACAAGAATGGGATGGCAACAGGGGTGGGGGGTGGGGGGAGGGGGGAGGGGGCGAAGAAGGAGAGAGGAGTTGGGGGAGGGGAGGGGCACAAGAAAACCAGATAGAAGGTGACAGAAGACAATTTAACTTTGGGGGAGGGGTACACAGCACAATCAAATGTCAAAATAATCTAGAGATGTTTTCTTTCAACATATGTACCCTGATTTATCAATGTCACTGCATTAAATTTAATAAATAAATTTTAAAAAATCCACAAAGTGAAAGAGAGGCTCACAGAAACAAAAAGGAACGCATGTAGATCTTTAAAGGCTCTGATATACTAAAGATAGAGATAAAATAGAAAAGGCCTCACAAAGTAAATCGGGCAGTAGGGAGAGAAAGCAGAGCGATGAGCCCAGAGGGGGAAAAATGCAAGACTATGCTTTCACTTTAAGCTTCTGTTCACATATTTAAAGTGGGAAGTGTTATTTTTTTCAACATTGATTTTGGCTCATCACAGCCAAGATTTTTTATAGATCTTGTTCAATTGAGATTATCAACTAAAAAAGAAGAAAAGAGGCTAAACCAGGAAACAAGACTCATAGGAGGGTAGACTATTGAAGTGTGAGGCTTCCCTAGGAACCAAGGTTTTTCTCTATTGGTTAAAAAGTTCAATTTACCCTTTCATCACCTTATTTCTTCAACAAATAATTATTAAGGCTTTATAGTGTGTCAAGCTATTCTAGGTCCAGCAAAATAGGAGGAATGGCTTTACCGTCTTCCATTAGAGAAGG
This sequence comes from Saccopteryx bilineata, assembly GCF_036850765.1. Lineage (NCBI taxonomy): Eukaryota > Metazoa > Chordata > Mammalia > Chiroptera > Emballonuridae > Saccopteryx > Saccopteryx bilineata. The sequence continues at coordinate 31,344,150 of NC_089491.1, forward strand.
GGAAATTTATATAGCTGCAAACTTTTAACCCCCACTCCTATTTCACATTCTTCTGGGTCCTGCAGTAATTTCTAATATTTTGTGTCATATTGACCTGTGGTGGCGCAGTGGATAAAGCGTCGACCTGGAAATGCTGAGGTCGCCGGTTCGAAACCCTGGGCTTGCCTGGTCAAGGCACATATGGGAGTTGATGCTTCCAGCTCCTCCCCCCTGTCTCTCTCTCCCTCTCTCTTTCCTCTCTAAAATGAATAAATAAAATAAAATTTGTGTCATATTTATCACATAGTTTAATACATAGTTATGCTTGCAAGTGTTATTCACTGCACTAGACCACAAACCTTAAGGTATAAACCATGATATCATATGCTCAATATGTGTTTGATGAATTAAATTTAAAAAAACCATAAAGGTAACTTCAAATAAAACCCCATAATGGTAAATATCATTTAGATGTTCATAAAACATACCTTCAATAATGACTTGAAGCAGGCAGAGAGCGAACTTTTATCTACATGCTATTTTACTAGGACATGCTCATAGTTACACAGGTCCTTTCCACAAAGAGCTATCATATATTTCATTTATTTCTACTAGTGGCCTTGAAGGTGAATAAAGAGAGGTATTATTAACTCAACTTTAAATATGGAGCAGCTGAGTAGCTAAAATCATATTAAATATCATTTATTTTATAGAAGAGAAATCCAGGTCAAGTATGCAGTTGTCACACTTTATATTTCAGTATTTTTTTATAACTTTCCACTATCTAATTATTGGCCAATGCACTTGCCAGCCTCTCTCTCCATTTTGGTCATTTAAGCTGGTTATAGGGAGAGAAAACTTCACATTGCTGTTCATATATCAGACAGCTCAAAGAATCAGATCTGTACATTGATGAAGATCACTTGAAAGTTACTTACTGCTAGGTTCAGACATGAGATGCTTATACTACATACAGCTGTGCCAGATATCAAAAATGCAAAATAGGCCCTGGCTGGTGGGCTTAGCGGTAGAGCATCAGCCCGGCGTGTGGAAGTCCTGGGTTCGATTCCCGGCCAGGGCACACAGGAGAAGCACCCATCTGCTTCTCCACCCTTCCCCCTCTCCTTCTTCTCTATCTCTCTTTTCCCCTACTGCAGCCAAGGCTCCATTGGAGCAAAGTTTGCCTGGGCACTGAGGACAGCTCCATAGCCTCCACCTCAGGTGCTAGAATGGCTCTGGCCATAGAAAAGCAGTGCCCCAGATGGGCAAAGCATTGCTCCCTGGTGGGTATGCCAGGTGGATCCCAGTCAAACACATGTAGGAGTCTGTCGGACTGCCTTCCCGCTTCTAACTTCGAAAAAAAAATACAAATAAAAAAAACCCTCAAAATATTGCCTATTCATCTATTTGTTTAACATATATTTTAAATATTTAAAATATTTACTCTGTGCTAGATACTGAAAAGAAACTTTAACAGTTTATAACATAGTGAGAAGATAAAAATAATAAGCATTAACTTTCACTATAAATTAAAATTATTTAGTATAAAATGAAATGAAAGGATCAAATGCTATATTCTGACAGAGAAGAAGATAGGCAGGAACCTATTTAGAAAAAGTAATTAATCTTCATGTCACCCTTCAGAGGTGATAATTAATCTGAGAAGGAGCCAGCCACGTGAAATTCAGAGAAAGGGCGCACTCTGAGGAAAGGCTAGAATGAACAGATATTCTAAAGTGGGCTAAATCCTGGGAGGGAAAGTAAAAGGCAATATGACCAGAGTATAGTGAAAGATATGAGTTGAGATTCTAGGGATATGCAGGAGTCATTCCATACCCAGCCTTTCAGGCCAATATATGAAGTTTGGGTTTGATTCAAAGTGCAGTGGAAATCCATTCAAATGTTTTAAGGCAGGCAAGTAGCAAAATCTATTTTTAAAAGATCATTCTGGATGCTATAGGGAAAATAGATTGCAGGGAGAGGATTAGTAAATGGAGTAAGGAAACCCAGGAGACTGTTGAAGTAGTTCCAAATACTACTATATTATATAGTTTAAATTGGAGTGCTGGTAATGGATGTGGAGAGTGGTGAGATCCGAGACGTAATTTGTGAGTGAAACATGCAGGATTTATTAATAGATTGGAAGTGGAGGGATTGGGAGAGGAAAGCATAAAAAAATTTTTCCCAGGTTTCCAGAGTAAGCAGTGGAGGTTTTACCATTTATTGACCTGAGGAAGACTGCGGATGGAACAGGATTCACGAAACTGATGCTAAATGTGGGGTGCCCGTAAAACACCAAATGAAAATGTCAAATCGGAAGTCAATGTATAAGATCAGAGATCTAGGGCCTGACCTGTGGTAGTGCAATGGATAAAGCATTGACCTGGAAATGCTGAGGTCACCGGTTCGAAACCCTGGGCTTGTGTGGTCAAGGCACATATGGGAGTTGATGCTTCCAGCTCCTCCCCCCTGTCTCTCTCTTCTCTCTCTCTCTCTCTCTCTCTCTCTCTCTCTCTCTTTCTCTCCCCTCTCTAAAATGAGTAAATAAAAAAATTTAAAAAAACGATCAGAGATCTAAGAAAAGGTTAGACCCAGAGATATAAATTGTAAGGTGCCAGCATATAGATGATATTTAAATCAACGGAAACACAGAAGTGTGCTACTGAGTAAAGCCATTAGGGAGAGAAAATAAAAAAGGCCTATTACCAAACACTAAAGAACACAGACACTTAGAGATGAGTTGAGAGGAGAGAAATGAACAATAGAGTCTGAGAAGAACAAAGGGAAACTAGGAAAGAGAGATGTTGTCAAACAAGAGAGAAGAAAAGAATGTTTCAGAGAGATCCCTAATGTCAATATGCTGAGAGGTCAAAGTAAAAGGTGGACAGAAAGCATGTTTGAGCTTTGATAACATGCCAGTGTCAGAGATTTTAACAAGAATAGTTTGGGGACAACATTGGAAGAAGAAGCCAGAGGGTTGGGATTGACAAGTAAAGAGCCCCTGACCCAGTGTTTAGAGGACTCTTTGGAGAAGGTTGGCAGCATAAGGTTCATTCATTAGATTCTTTTATTCAATTTGTTAAACAAAGAATATCTCATTTTAGCCATGTAATTTTCTGATGATCCCTTTCAGATAGATGAGTTGCAAAATGTACTTGTGAGTAACGGAATGACTTGATCTGATATATAGAATGGTTACCTGGCAGCCAAATAACTGTAAAGGATGTCTCCCCCCTCCCCGCCCAAAAAATGGTTTTGATTTCAAAACAGTTCATCTTAAACCATTTTTTTCTGACAGTAATTAAAAGACAGGAATGATTGTTTAATGAGACCATTATTAACATACGTTAATAAAACCTTATCACTAACAGATGAGAATATATGAACTTTTTAAATCTTGCTAACAGGAAGCACATATATAATTCAACTAGACGTTGTTTTGGGTCACACAGTAAATGCCAAGCTTAAATCTCTGTTCTCTGGATGCTTAAATTAAGGCATCATGTACACATGCACACACACAAAGACATGACACTGGCACTTCTAAATTATAAAGCAGGTGCATCATAAATGATAGAAATGATAAGAGCTGTGAGAGTTTGAAGAAATGAGAGGGTAGATCCCTTATATGTTTCCATTAAACTTACATGTTAAACAACTAACTCTCATGGATCTCAGATTTTACATAAGTGCATGACAAAATTGTAGAATACAGGTAAAACAGATGTTTCATTGAGCCAGGGACATAGCATGAGTGTGAATATCATAATGAACCTCACTCACTTATGAAAACATAAGATTTTTCTTAGCAAGTTTTACTTTTTAGAAACTGGATACAGTGTTTTCCAACATTTTCTTTTTCTCCAAATATATATTCTGTAAGGATTACCATATATTATCATCTGTTAAAAAAAAAAGCAAAAATAATCTTGTAATAGTTATAGTTTTTTAGTTGCACATGATGGAAGACATAACTCCAAATAGCCAGGGGGTAGGGATAGCCCCCACCAACATCACATGACAAAAATAAGCAATGGAGCCTTTACCAAAGGTACTTCTAGAAAGGTGGAAAATGGGTATTTAGCATAAATTAAAGAGGTTCTATTGCAGTCAAACAAGATCAAAGTCACAATATTAACTAACTCTTCTAAAAGCTTTCATGGCTTATAGTGATAAAGATTGGAAAATAAGAACTATCATTTCACCAGAGTAAGTTACTGCTCTCAGATGCTTTATGTAGGTCCATTCTTTGGGGAATATCAAATTTGAATTCTCCTTTGAAAAATTATTTTAGGTATCTTTACTGAAATAGTGATTTTCTACTGTTCTAATTAGCTTTTCATGTGCCTCCCTAAAGACTTCTTCTGATTTACAAACTCGTGTGATATATGAAAGGTTTACCTGTGTATTTAAAAATAATCACCATAAATCTGAATTTCTACCAGGGAACTAAAGCTATGCATAAATTTCTTTGACCTATCTCTCTTACATAAGCAATAGGTTATCTGCTACTAAGTATCATTTTAATTAAATGCTCTTTTGGGCCTGACCAGGTGGTGGCGCAGTGGATAGAGCGTCGGACTGGGATGCGGAAGGACCCAGGTTCGAGACCCCGAGGTCGCCAGCTTGAGCACGGACGGGCTCATCTGGCTTGAGCAAAAAGCTCACCAGCTTGGACCCAAGGTCATTGGCTCCAGCAAGGGGTTACTCGGTCTGCTGAAGGCCCACGGTCAAGGCACATATAAGAAAGCAATCAATGAACAACTAAGAAGTCGCAATGCGCAACGAAAAACTAATGATTGATGCTTCTCATCTCTCTCCATTCCTGTCTGTCTGTCCCTGTCTATCTCTGCCTCTGTAAAAAAAAAAAAAAAAAAAAAAAAATTAAATAAATGCTCTTTTGGTACCCTTCCACTATTAAAGGTAGAATTTCTAAATCTATTATTTTAAGTAGAATACAAAAATTGTATTTTCACCTTTATATAGGAAGCTCTGCATTAACTCATCTAAGGAAATGAAAATCTGTGTGAGACTATTATATCATATTGAACTTACTATATATATTTTTAAATGCTTATGTGTATGCATATACTGTCTTCCCAACTTGAAAAATACCTTCATATTGCTAGTCTTTGTACTAAATGATGAATGAACAGAGCAACTTTTTAATTTCAACATTTACCATCTTTGGATTTTAATCCCAGGTATTATACTCAATTTCTCAAATCAAATAAGTTTGAGTAACTAACTCTAGTTTCACAAATAGATGCCAAAAATAATGCCAAAATAGTTTAGTATTTATAAAGGGGTATTTGCCAGGATATATAATCTCTGCTTTCACAGTACATCCTAAAATCCTATCTTAATTAAAATACTCTGCGGGCTTTAATACAATTTTCTTCACTTGTAAGATCTGTGGGTTCCCAGCAACTGTGCAAGGTTTTTCTGTTCTGAGATATTTGGACTCTCAGAGGTCTGCTTGGAGAAGTCAAATCAGAGGATAAATTCATCGGGCAGGGCTAGAGCACCTATGGGTAACAGTTTAATATCAGCCTGAGTTACTATAATAAAGAGATACCAAAAGCTAGATGTGGTCATTTTGAAAAAAAGAGACAACTAAAAATGGCATGTCAAAAATCCAGAGAAAATAACTGATGTTTTTGAATCAGGAGAGTTCAAGATTCAGAGCCTGGACAGAAGGCGTACCAGTCCCTCCCCATAAATGGCAAGCAGCAAAGGCAAGATCCTTGGCAGAAGATGGTAAAAGAAACTGAGATGCCATGAAGCAAATGCAATTCAAGGGTCCTTCTTTTGCACAAGTCCCTTCCAAAGTCTGAGAGAGATGCCTACTCCTTCCTTTTCATAAAATTTTCAAAAGTTAGACATTTTAAGAATAGTCAGTTACGACCTGTGTCTCTTCTAATGGCTGCCAGAGGGGAAAAGGTGAAGGGAGGAAGAAGTACAGATTGGTCATTACAAAATAGTCATGTAAAGCACACATAGGGAATATAGTAAAGAATATTGGAATAATGATATATGACGCCAGGTGTCTACTGGAAATAGCCGGGGAGCCACTTTGTAAAGTATCATATATGATTATTTAACCACTATACTATCCACTTAGGCTAATACAGAATAATATTAAAACTAATATGTCATTGAAAGTGATAATAATTTTTTTTAAAGACACTGTCTCTCCACTCTGCCTTTCCCTCCACTCTGCCTCTTGTCAGGTGATGTTAGTGTCCACTTTGGGGATCTAACTAAAGGGATAGTTAGTGCTTCTAGTTAGCTCATACATGAAGGAAATGTGATATAAAAATTCCCCAATTTGACAGCTACTACAAATGTACATGATATGTCCAATAACGGGTTGTGAAACTGACAGAACTGCCTACTTTATCAATAAAAACAAATACACAGAATCAGTGTTTCTGGTCATGGCAGAGTAACTGGTTTCAGATTTACCTTGCCATAAAAAACAGCCATATAACTGGAGAAAACATATGACATCACTGTGTTTAGGCATTAGGCTATGGCAGGATTGTAGCTCTTAAGAGAAGGCAAGCATGTGGTCGAGTGCCACTTTGGCCCCCGGTTCCACCAGAGAGCAGTTCCCCATCCTGCAGGAGGGAGTTGAGGCCCAGGAAGAAGGCAGTGATCTTGCTGAGCCAAGAGGGCAGAGATTGGAGAGCAGGTGCTGAGGCGACTGGAATTTGCTGAGCAGGATATCAGAAAGGTGGGAGCCACACAAAGAACTAGGTATGGGGTGCCCCATGGGTCCCTGATGGAGGCTGGGCTGCACATACACAGGGCTAAGTTATTTTTGTAGGTTGACAAAGCCCAGAGCCAGAGATTTCAGGGAGGCCTGGAGTCAGTGGCAGGAAAGTCAAGATTCAACCACGAGAACGTTAAGACAGGGCGATCGTTTTCAGAAAAGTCCGGAAGAGCATGGCAGTGTTCCAGGACAGGAAGAACATCACAGATTATCAGAGGAACCCCATCCCTGAGAACAGGTTCTCAGTTAAGAGAACTTGAGCATAGAAAAGGGTCAGACCGATAGCACTGTGACACTTTTGGAGGTTGAACAATTTCGGTACTTCCCGTCTCCAATCAGAGTTAGTTATATGAACTATCGGGCAGGACTGACTCTGTGGACTAGAAGGGAACTGATGAAGGTAGGAAGCTTGGTGACCATAGTCTGGGTTCAGGGGAGCCAGCGATAGCCATATCTGGACAGGAGAGGCCCCGATGAAATAGCACGGATAGAGGAAAAGCACAGTGTAAGCCCAGACCTCACGGGCTGTGAGACCCTCTGATCAGACAGGTCAGGCTGAAACAAGGAAAGTGACTCGTCTACACAGCAAATTGCCCTGAGGACCAGCCTGAGTTTTCTTCCTCCTGCTTTAAATGCACAGCTCGGTTCCTAATTAGAACCATGTGTCACTCACAAACCAGGATAAAAGTGACCATTAAATGCTTCTAAAATTGCCAACAAATGTGTATGTGAAAGAATATGGTTGCATTCCTGAGATGACATTGACACTCACTAGACTGACATTGTTAATACAGATCAAAGAACTAATTAGCAATCAAAGGGAATGTCTTTGCTGCACGGAGCTGTCTAAAGCTGACTGCTTCTGAATATGTTGGCAGGACTAGGAAATTGAGCATTAGGAAATCTGCTCTGGATCCTTCAGGCCAGAAACAGCCTTGCCAGTGATAATTATAGGAGACTGAATGGGTGGAACAACAGAAGAGATAATAAGCCAGTCTTGGTAACTGGGAGCTCTGGAATGCAGGACTCGCTGGTTTCTTGCAGTATCAGCAACAGGTTTGGGGGTTTATTTCTTCAAACGCTTTAGAGAAGCAAAGTGCAGAAATAGGAGACAGGAGACCAAACTTTAGTAAAGGAATAGATATATGAACAATTAGAGACGAAATGATCATGGACATATAAAAACACAAGGAAATGAACATTCTAAGATCATCAGCAATGTGAGTAGATACAAAAATGCATACAAATAAATATCAATATATCAATACCCTTTTAATGTTAATGCTTCTGTCTGTACTGATTTCTCTCACTCACAGCCTGAGCGAGAATTTTATTTCCAGGTTTTTATTATTACATTTTATTGGTTTATATTATTAATCTTCTCTTTAACTTTTTTTGAAATATACACTTTGATTATGCTTGTAACCATTATTCGTTACTTGTATTACTCATTTCAGTGACTTTCCTACTCATCGTCAGTGCTTCTAATGTATAGGTTTACCATTCTCAATAGTTCTTTATTGATTCATCTCTTTGTCAGTTAGAACTCTGAGTATTGTCACCAGGGATGGAACTGGCATGTTACATCTTATGAGTTGTGCATATCATACAATTTGTTGCCTCCACACAAGAAAGGCAGTATGTCTACAAGTGGCATCTTTACTCATAATGCTGTCTATGTCTCCCTCACCACGTAAAATATTGCTTCTAATATAACCCTCTGGCAGTGCAAACATCCTAGATTCACTTAATATTTGTTTTCTACAAATATAATCTGATTTTTCCAACTTGGATGCTTGTCAGAGACTTTTTTCTTTGTTCTTTGAAATTCACCATATCTCAGCAGGATGTGCCTAAATATTGGCTTCTTTCATGAATACTGCCTGCTTCTCAGTGAGACTACTCATTCTGCAGACTCAAGGTTTTCTTCAGGGTAGAAAAGTTATCTATAGTCACAACTTTGATTATGGATTTTTTTTTACCATTTGTTCTGATATCTTGTTCATTTATCATTTATGTCAGTTCTTTTTAATCTTTCATGTTTCATCTTCACTGCCATCACCATCATATCTTAATCCTTTCGCTCTGTATCCTGGAAAAATTGTTTCACATCACTGATTCTCTTTTCTGTGATACCAGTTTTTATCTTTATTATATCAAATGCATATTTTACTTCTCAGATGGTACTTTTTAGTATCATCCTAATGTTTAATTACCTTGTCTGGCTCTGTTTTCATCTCAGTCTTTTGTCTTATGTCCTCTTTGTTCACTAGTATCATGGTGTTCATGTTTTAAATAATTGAAAGATAAAACAACAGCTTTTAAAACTTACCCCCATGCACTACATTGTGTTATTTTCATATTTGCACCCGCCTTTTAAATGGTCTCCTTTTATGCCCAAAATCTGTTCACAGATCTCTGTTAGTATATGTTGTTTTCCTATTTCTTTGAAATCAGACATAATATCTGCCCAGAACTGAGGACATGAGACAAGAATTCTTTATGATTTCCCTACTATTCACCTGTATGTTCTTAAAACTAGTATCTCAAATATTAACTTGGAAACTCCCAGTTGATTTGCACCTCTCCTCAGCACTGTTCTAGCATTTAGCCATCACATATCTAATGACTCTGCTGAATTAAGGAGGGGCTATTATTCCCATACCTGGTCAGCCATGTGTGTAAATGGACATACATTCCTACACAATCAATGGGGGAGGAAGAGGCCTGACCAGGTGGTGGCGCAGTGGATAGAGCAGGGGTCAGGAACCTATGACTCACGAGCCAGATGTGGCTCTTTTGATGGCTGCATCTGGCTCGCAGACAAATCTTTAATAAAAAAAATAATAACGTTAAAAATATAAAACCTTCTCATGTATTACAATCCATTCAATTCCTACCGCTCATGTTCATGGTTGCAGATGTTTGGAGCCAATCACAGCTGTCTTTCAGGAAAACACCAAACTTTTATTGGATAATGCTTAATGTACACGGGTCATTGTGAGGTCAGGAAGTAAACTTCCCTCCTTTTAATCAAGTAGTCAGCTAGCTAATTGCAGAAACCCTTTTGACGAAGAAGATGGCTAAAAGAAAAAAAGATGAGGAGTATCATACTTTCCAGCAGGAATGGACAGAGGAATTCGCCTTTGTGGAGAGAGGAGGTTCTGCAGTGTCTAATATGCAATGATAAAATTTCATCGATGAAACGGTCAAATATAAAGCGGCACTTCGACACATGCCATACTACATTTGCATCAAAATATCCAGCGCGGGACAGGAGTAAGAAAGCATATCAAGAGCTACTGTGCAGAGTGCAAGCTAGTCAGCAGCAACTCCATGTTTGGACCCAACAAGGTGACTGGAATTCGGCTAGCTTTGCAGGTGCTTTAGAAATTGTGAGAAACAGAAAGCCATTCACGGATGGATGGGGAGTATGCCAAAACATTCATGCTTGATGTTGCCAATGAACTTTTTGAGAACTTTTCAGATAAAGACAAGATAATCAAACGAATAAAAGACATGCCTTTGTTGGCAAGAACTGTTCATGATTGCACCATCATGATGGCAAATCAAATTGAGGCAACACAAGTGAAGGACATAAATGCAGCACCATTATTTTCTCTCGCTTAGGATGAGTCAACAGATGTAAGCTATTTATCCCAGTTCAGCATGATGGCAAGGTATGCTGTCCGTGACACACTACATGAGGAAAGTCTTGCTGTTTTGCCTATGAAAGAGACAACAAGTGGGGAGGATTTATTCATCTCTCACTGAGTTTACTAAAGAAAAAAATCAACCGACGGATAAACTTATTTCAGTGTGTACTGATGGTGCTCCGTGCATGGTGGGGAAAAAAAGAGGATTCCTAGCGCTTCTTCATGAACATGAAAAGAGACCCAATCCTAAGTTTTCACTGCATCCTACATCAGGAGGCGCTTTGTGCTCAGATATGTGGCGAACAGCTTGGTGAAGTGATGTCGCTGGTCATTCTGATAGTCAACTTTATTGTTGCCTGAGCTTTAAATGATCACCAGCTTAAAACACTGCTGGATGAAGTTGGGAATAATTATCCTGGTCTGCTTCTGCACAGCAATGTGCGTTGGTTGTCAAGAGGGAGGTGCTCAGCTGTTTTGCGGCTTGTCTGAGCAAAATCTGGACTTTTCTTGCAATGAAAAATGTTGAGCATCCTGAGTTAGCTAACACTGAGTGGCTCCTGAAGTTCTATCTCGTGGACATGACTGAACATCTGAATCAGCTCAATGTGAAAATGCAAGGCGTTGGAAATACAGTCTTATCTTTTCAACAAGCAGTGTTTGCATTTGAAAACAAGCTGGAACTCTTTATCACTGACATTGAAACAGGTCATTTACAACACTTTGAAAAACTGGGAGAATTTAAAGATACATGCACAGCAAGTGACCCTGCTCAACATCTTGATCTCCAGTAACTAGCGGGCTTCATATCTAATCTCTTGCAGTCATTCAAGTGTGCTTTGGAGAATTTCATGAGTGCACTTGTCTCTTTAAGTCTATCACTCATCCACATGAGTGTGCAGTGGACAGTGCTGACCTGAGTTACATCCCCGGTGTTTCCGTCAGAGATTTTGAGCTACAAGCTGCTGACCTGAAGGCCTCAGTCAGACATGTGGGTGAATAAGGAACCTGCCCATGGCCACCTTTTCTCCCTAAAAACTTTACTTCTCAGAATGGAAAGTGTAATTTATATTATATTTAAGTCACTGAATGAAGATTTGGGAAGACTTGCACGACAGCAAGCAGAGTTGGCAAGCAAACACAAGTCGGGAGAAATGAAAAAACTTCAACCTGCGGACCAGCTGATTGTCTAAACTTGGAACACACTTCCCGTCACATACCACACACTGCGGCATGTGAGTATTGCTGTACTTTCAATATTTGGCTCTATGCATGTTCTTTCTCACATCTAAAGAACGTTAAGACCAACCTACAATCACGTTTAATGGATGGATGGAAGTCTTGACACCTGCATGAATTTAACTTCACCACGTATCAACCAGACTACAAAGCCATCAGCAAAACCATGCAGCACCAGAAGTCGCATTAATAGTAAGAAATATTTTATTCATCATTGGTTAGCATTAAAAAGAATTCAGAAACTTATTGTACTTTAAAAGTGTTAGTCTTACATGAAATGCACACATTTACTTGTATTTAGTGTTAAACATATTGTATGGCTCTCATGGAATTACATTTTAAAATATGTGGCATTCATGGCTCTCTCAGCCAAAAAGGTTCCCAACCCCTGGGATAGAGCATCAGACGGGGACATGGAGAACCCAGGTTCAAAACCCCTGGCTTGCCAGCTTGAGCGCGGGCTCATCCAGTTTGAGCAAGGCTCACCAGCTTGGACCCAAGGTTGCTGGCTTGAGCAAGGGGTCCCTCTGTCTGCTCTAGCCCCCCGGTCAAGGCACATATGAGAAAGCAATCAATAAGAAACTAAGGTGCCGCAACAAAGAATTGATGCTTCTCGTCTCTCTCCCTCCTGATCTATCTGTACCTATCTATCCCTCTCTCTCTGTCTCTCTCTGTTTCTATCACTGAAAAAAAAAATGGCAGAGGAGGAAAGATCAGAGCTAACAAAAAGCAACCTCATGGCCACCCTTTCTCCCTAACAACTTTATTTCTCAGAATGAAAAGTGTAATTTATATTCTTTATTTGCTCCTAACCAATGTTGAATTATTAGGAATCATAGACCTTCGATGGATGTAAAAAGAGAGGCTCATTGGAAAGACTGATGTGAGGGTAAACTGGCCCCAGCTGCCTCTGACATTTGGTTGACTAAGATCTTACATCTTTGTGATAGATACATTCAATGAAGAAAACAGAAATTATTCTCTCTCTTTTCCTTTCTGATTTATTTGAACCCTAAATCTTCATGATGCCAAGATAACTAGAAATTTCTTTTGGGATCTGGTGGAGCATTAGAAAAATATTTCTAATTGTGCATATTTTTATGAATGCATAGATTTCTGTGACTGTAGTAATATTTGACTGAAATTTGTGACCCTCTATATTTAATTAAAAAACTGTAGACCATTCAGCAAGGGGCATTATGAAGACTCCCTTACATTTTTTCTCCTTCTTGCTCCAGACTACACATATTGGAAGAAAGAATATTATTAATCTAATTGATTGAATCCAAGAGAATAATTAGCCAACCACTACTAGTGGAAAAAGTAATGATCTATTCAAAGGTCTTCTACTGGGTAAATCTTCTCTGTTCCATTTCTAGGAAAGTAAGTTTCCCCAGCGTCTGCCTGCTCTGAACAAACTTTATTATTTTTCTTTTTCTTCTGTCTTTTCTCACAGCTCACCAGAGGGTAGTTAGACCCAAGATTTGGATAGAGGAGTATGTTCTCAGTGGAAGCTGTAAGGCCCATGCTATATATAGCCCAGTTTTCCACATGGCTGAATTTGGGATACAAACACAGTTGATGAAAAAGTGACAGTTCCCTATATCATCATCTCTTTTTTAGAATTGTATAAAGAGGAAACAATGATCTGAGGCAGGATAGAGTTGTTCCTTGGTCCATGACCTCATTTTACTAACATACCTTAATTGGTTATAAATTTAATGAAGAACTAAGCAAATAAGCATTTGTTAGTTGCTTAACCCAGCTTGTATTTATACTAATTTAACTAATATTTAAAATATTGGAAAGTATATAATATAAAACATGACCAAGAATAGCTCCTGTATGGAACACATTATCAAAGGCAACAAAAGTTTTTATATTAAGATGCTAGCATAATAACAATTTTGTCTTAGTGATGTCAAATAGTACCTTTATATACACACATTCTTCTTTCCTCAAAGAAAGACTTTTAATAAGTACAGCCCCTCCCATTCAGAATGCCTACCAATTATATATATTCAATGATTTATATAAGATTATATATGTATATTTACCTTGTATATTATATATAATTATAATTACATTATTATATATAATGTAATTATTATTATTATATTATTATTCCCTGGTTTTTTATATTATAATACACATAATTGATAGTGTGTTTATTATTTATATTAAAAAGTTATTAACAGAGATTTGTATACCATGCACAAATATGCAGTGATACCTTGGTTTTTGTCAATAATCCGTCAGAAAACAATCAGTGAAATCCGAAACTGACCAAAACGAGGCAATTATTTCCATATGAATCAATGTAAATCCAATTACTGTACTCAGTAATCACTTACATGTAATTGTAGTATTTGCACATGCAATTAATAAAAAAAAACACAAAAACACTGGAAAGCAGTGGAATTCTTTGGCTAGACACATGGGGTGATGCACAACGAGAAACAATGCCACACTGAGCAGGAGAATGTATAGGTCGCCCTTTGTTTTTGCAAAATTAGCAGCCGGATCATGTGGGCACACCTACGAAATCTAAAATAAATTTTTTGTGGAAAAAAATCAATGAAAACCAAAACCAATGATAACCAAAGTCAACAAAAACCAAGGTATTATTGTACTTACAAATGCATCAACTACATGCAAACACTAAGAATTCCTAATCAATTTTAGTTTGCAAACACCAAATTCCTTTACCCATGCTTACTCAAAAAATACTTTCTATATGACTCTTTCTTAGACACTTAGGATTTAGACAAAAATAAGAGAGAAATGGTTCTTAGTACATGACCATTGATTTCATTCTTTTTCCTTAGTGTGCAGACAAAACTGGTTACACTGGCTTGCTCATTTACCCTTGCAATAATTTAGAACTCTTCCACATTCATGGAATCTTAAAAAGGACCATGAATTTGATCTCAGTTTGATTTCAAATGGATCATCAGTTTCTTTTTCTACAAGCACTGTAACCACCTTCTTAGTTACACAGGGACTTAATAGACTCACATCCTGGAAAGCATAAGACACACCTAAATTACTTTAGGTGATCACTGTACCATTTTTCTTCCTTCCTTCCTAGGGCTTCCTGAGTCACTTAACACCAGTTGGATATTTCCAAGGGTCCTTCAGTTTCCGGTCTCTCATTACAGTTTATTACTTTATTATTGCTTATTATATTTGCCACATATTTTTACTTCCTACAGTGAGTCTGGATTTACCTGAATAGAGTTTGTAGGTTAACAAAGTTGTTGGAGCCATCACAACTACACTTCATCCTTACATCTCTTGTTGGTTTAAATACTGTTAGTTATGGTTGTCAAAATGCTCAGTAAGTTTTTGTTTTTTATTTTTACTTGCTGCAGTCATTTACTATAGAGATTTGGGATGCAGTTAGCCAAGTGTAGGGATTTTTAGCCATAAAGCACTATGCTCTGAAAGATTTGCTAGTTCCTTACCTGTTTATTCCTGCTCTCACATTGAGTAATGGAATAAATCACTCTATATCATAATGATTATTCTCTCATTTATGATGAGCTGGTCTTGTACAGGGTATGACAGAGCTTATGCAAAATTCCTTACAGGTAGAGTTTTAGACAGCTACAACCTGAAAGATTTCCCAAACACATTTCCAAGAAACCCAATGTTTCTGGCTATAATATTTGTACTTCTGAACTCTGCAGTGTTGGTACATTCACAGTAAGTGACATACTGTGAAATCTATCTTCTTATGAAAAATGAGGCCTGACCTGTGGTGGCACAGTGGATAAAGTGTCGACCTGGAATGCTGAGGTCGCCAGTTCAAAACCCTGGGCTTGCCTGGTCAAGGCACATATGGGAGTTGATGCTTCCTGCTCCTCCCCCTGTTCTCTCTCTATCTCTCCCTCTCTTTCTCTCTCCCCTCTCTCTCTAATAAAAATGAATAAATAAAATCTAAAAAAAAAGAAAAGAAAAGAAAAATGAAACATACTATAGTAATCCAAGAGTCTCAGGGTTTAACAAATACACACACACACACACACACACACACACCTCTGAATGTCTGTGTCACAGCAATTACATTCTTTACTTTTCTCTTGTACCTGAAACCCAGTCATTAGGAACTTCTTATATTCCAGACTAAGAGAAAATAAGGAAGTATACTCTTAAAGAGATAAAGGGAGGAAGATATTAGATGTAATCTTATTTGTGAGTACCTCAGCAGTCAGCCAATGATTCTTCTGGGACCAGATAGATGTACTGAAAGATATCCACCAATAGCAAATGATGACTGCTCTCTTAGCCTACCTCTTTAAGACATTTGTTGCCTTTTTTGTTTCTTCAAAGAGATGGCACTCAACTCTAGACATTTGTTTCTTCAAAAAGAAGGCAACCAACTCTAAACAACCAGCACCTGACTTTATCATCTCCTTCTCATAGATTGTGTGATTAATGGCTTAACCCTCTTCCAACCTCAAAATAGAAGTTTTGAAAGACGGGTCCCAAATTTGCAGGACTATGAAACTGGACCTAGTAAAATCTTTTTAATGTGTGAGAGGAATAATATTTGCATGTCATCCAACCAGCAAAGACTCATCTTCTGATCTTTTATCAGACCATACTCTGTAGAATGGACCAGACTGACCCATGGACCCATTGCATTTCAAGGGTAGATTAAAAAAAGCCAAAGAGTCCAACTAAGCTGAAATGTCTGATGATGAATCTAATAGATTTATTTCTATTTCAATAGAAATAAAACTAATTAAGGAGATGAAATCTTTATACACAAAAAAGTACAAGGCATTGATGAAAGAAATTAAACAACAAAAAAACAAATATATTATAGAAAAACATCCTATGTTCATGAATGGGAAGGCTTAATATTCTTAAAATATTCATATTATCCAAAGGGCTCTAAGAATTCAATTAAATCCCTATAAAAATCCCAAGGACGTTGTTTACGGAAATAGAAGTTTATATCTCTCAACACTATCCACAGCCAACTGCCTGAAGCTCAGCATCAGAACTAATTTGCACAGACTTTTATTCTAACGACTCTAGGCTCTTGTCAGCTCATAGTCTTCGATCACACTTGTCTCTGGAAAGGTAATTTCTACATTTATTGTACACAATAAAATCCTTTTATCTGAGAGGATTTTTAATATTATTGAATAAAAACAAAATGACAGATAAAAACACATAAAAGTGTTTTTATTTGAGTTATCTTACCATTCTCACTGTGGGCCTGTTATGGAGCCATGTCAATTTCCCTCCCCTACTCCAAGTTTCTTTCTTTTGCCTAAAACACATGCCACTAGGTCCCTACATATTACATGGTAAGGGCTATTCTATTGCTGACATGTCCTCTGCAGAGAAAAAAAATGCAATATGATGGTTTTACTTGTTGCAAGATCAAGACTATAACCCCTACAACTAACTATTAATGTAATTTTAAAAGTAAAGGAATGTTCAAGCCCTGACTTTTCACTATACTTGAACACACAGAGGTAAAATTACAAAGACTCAAGTCTCCTTCTTTAAATGTCATCTCCAGTAAAGAGAAGAAAGCTTCCAGCCCAATGAAATCTGCAGTAATCTAGGGTAAGGCCTGAAAGTAAGGTTTAATATGATGTGCTGCCTTGACATTTGATAAAATCAGGAGAGCCTACAATGGTCTAGCTTCAAGGACCCCTACCAAGTCTGTTCCCTCAGATAAGGACCCGCAGCCAAACAGCCCTTCTTATCAAAGGGACCAGCATAGTCCCTGCTTATCCCTGAGCTGTATGATTCAGTTCCCTACCAACCTGCAGAATGTTTCAAACAAGCTGATCACATAATTCAACTAGAATTAGGGAGCTCCTCACCCTCTTACTACCACAAAACCTGTTCACGCTGTTCCCAAATCCAGCCCCATGGGACCCTGCATGACATAAAGTATCCTCCTCCCTTAGGCCATGAGTATATATGACCAATAAACTGCTGTTAAACTCATCTATCGAGTGTTAAGTATCATTTGTTTGGTCATCTCCATAACCATAGAATGGGAATCTCTCCTTCACCAACAGGGTGAATATGAAGCAATTAAAATATATCAGTGCCTGACCAGTGATGGCATAGTGGATGGATCATTGACCTGAGCTGCTGAGGACCCAAGTTCAAAACCCTGAGGTCACTGGCTTGAGCATGAACTCATCTGGCTTGGGTGGAGGCTCACCAACTTGAGTTCAAGGTCGCTGGTTTGAGCATGAAATCATTGACATGATCCTAAGGTCACTGGCTTGAGCCAAGGGGTCACTGGCTCAAACGGAGCCCCCCACACCCTGGTCAAGGCATATATGAGAAATAATCAGTGAACAACTAAAGTGCACCAACTACAAGTTGATGCTTTTAATTTCTCTCCCTTCCTTTCTGTCTTTAAAAAAAAAAAATCACAAAATGTATCAGGGAAAGGGCTTCCTGAAGATGTTTGGCATGCTCACATATATGAATGTGTTTTGTTTTGTTTTTCCTTCAGACTAGAGTTCTTGGGAGGATGTAGTTTCTTCTTATAAAATCTTCACAATTAGATGTGGCTGAATGTTGGGTCTAGAACATTTGTGTGTTCAATGTTACTCTTTTTTGTCTCTTTCCAAGAATACCAATCTTTTGGGCAGCTACATCAGAATCAGAGGACTTGTTAAAATTTTAGGCTTTTCTGACTGGGTTCCCATAAAATATTCTGGGTGGAGCCCAAGAAACTGTAGTTAATTAAGCAAGCTCTTCAGCCCTAAATAAAAAGCCCCGATTAGGGAAACTGATATTTAGAGAAAGGCTGCTTTGCCACCCGTGAGGCTGAGGCATCGCGCTGACTCTTGGCCTCTTCTGTTGAAGTTCTCTGGATTGTCTCACTTACCACCCTGTTGAGTGGAGAATGGGGGAAGGTTTGAGATCTCACTCTGAATCTGGATATACAGATGTGTTTTCCAGATTCAAACATGACATGAACTCAGTGTGGAAGTGTTTCATCCCTAAAAGGCAGAAATTTTTGTTTCTTCCTCAGAAACATCATTGCATACCTCCTATGGTAGCAGCCACCTAGGGCTTTACTGTATAATTCACATCCATTGTCAGGTAACCAACAGGTAACTCTGAAAGAGAACAATGAATAATTATTAAGAAAACTGTAGAACAATCAAATTAAGGCATAAAAGATTGTGCCCAAGCATTAATGAGGGCAGTGGTCAGCAGACAAAAGAAAACTGAGGAGTTCTGAATTCCAACCTGATGTCATAAGAGGCAATGGGTCAGGAATTCAAGGAGTCCTGCAAATTAGGACTTGTAAGACAGAAGTCTGAGGTCAGCAGAGAGCAGAAAAGGGTTAAGTCCGTGGTTTTAGATAAGGCTAGAGAGATCAACAGACTCTTGAAGGTCAAGGCAGGTACATATCCAACAGCTTACAGAATTTGGAACAGTAGCGTCCAAGAGCAGAAAGAGTAGATAAGTCCTGAGCCTAAGGCAGTGGATGATTTTCTCTGCTCGTGATATTTTCTACCTCCTGTTGGATACACATGGCCCTGAGACTACCAGTGTATAAGAACTGATAGGGGATGATCAGAGACCAGAAGAAACACTATATACCTGACTGAAGTAGGTACAGATGGATAACAAAAACTGTAAGCCCTCAAACATTAAAAGTACCCAGCAGGCAATTTATTTCTCCGTGATTATTAATCTCTCCCATGTACATCACAACTTAAAAAGGCAGGTTCTGGTCCCTGCCTGCTGGATGTTTACAATGTATAAAAGACCTGGGGAAAATCTTTCATCTCAAGTCTCTCGGGCAGCTTAATTCCTCATTAACTTTCATAAAGGCCAATTCAGTAGGTCAAACTCTGTTCTGTTGTAAAAATTAAAATAGTCTAACCAAGTTCTTAGCATCCACTTGAATAAGAAAATGGAACTTGTTAGTGAGAAGCATGAAGTGCTCAGCCCTCCCAGTAATGAAGGGGGAAAATCCCCCAAACTGTGACCTTGTTCAAGTCATTTAACATCTCCAGGCCTCAGCATCCTCTAGAACTAAGCTAACATACAGCAGGGCACTTGAGAAGTAGAGCACTATTAAAAGCATTATTCATTATATTCCCTATATTTCTTTGGCCAGTATTTTATTTTAATTAAAGATATTTACATGAGTATGTAATTGTGAATAATCACATTTCAATAACAAAAAGCACAAAGCCATTCATAAAAATGGACAAAGTTAAAATAGTTACATAACTTTCTAAATATGCACAATAGGAATATCCCACACCAGGACAGGAGAAAATATAATCCAGATTTAACATATCTTCTTGGTGTCGTGGGTATTTTCTTCTTTCCAATTGCACAAAAGCATTAAAAATTATAAGTAGTGGTAAATTTGATACCAATTGATATTTGTAATTAGATAGATGTTCAATTCTGCTTTTGACAAGCAAAGTCCAAAGGAATAGCCTGACCAGGAGGTAGCTCAGTAGATAGAGCATCAACCTGGGATGCTGAGGACCCAGGTTCAAAACCCCAAGGTTGCCGGCTTGAGCACAAGCTCATCCGGCTTGAGTGTGGGCTCACCAGATTGAGCATGGGGTCTCCAGCTTGAGCGTGGACTCATAAACATGACCCCATGGTTGCTGGCTTGAGCCCAAGGTCACTGGCTTGAAGTCCAAGGTCACTGGCTTGAGCAAGGACTCACTGGCTCAGTCGGAGCCCCAGGTAAAGGCAGGTATGAGAAGCAATCAATGAACAACTAAGGTGCCACAACTGTGAGTTGATGCTTCTTATGTCTCTCACTTCCTGTCTGTCTGTCACTGTCTGTCTGTCTCTCTCTCTGCCTCCTTTACTTAAAAAAAAAATATTCCCAAGGAGGAACATATGGACATAGCAGAAGTAGAGCATGATAAATGAATATGTCATTCCTGGATAGACCTCTATTCCACACTCTGACAGAGGGCTCCATTGAACTACTGTGGACCTTAAGAACCTCTCTGCCTTATTTAAATTATTCTGAGAGGTGTAGAACCAAAGTAGGGTCGAAGGCTTTGCTTGTTTCTATATCAATGGTCAAGCTCAACTTTCTATACAATTACCTCCTTACCTCTCCAAGGTAAAGAAAGACCCATAAATATTTAGCACATGAACAACTGAAAATAAAAAGAGAAGTTAGAGAATGTGTGCCAGTGGCTACGGTATAGCAGGCGGAGTCCACATATGCAGTCATTCAAAGTGCCTTCACAGGCAGAAATGTAGCTCACTAGTGGGAAAAGAAAAATTTTACTGGGAAATGACAGCTGAAAGGGAGCAACACTTAGTCCTTTAAAGACTCTACTTGCAGAAAATGCTTTCCTGTAGAGTGTCCAGTGTCTTAAAATGACAATTATTAGTGATGTAGTTAGAAAATGTATTCCTAGTTAATAATCTGGGGTTTTGTTTGTTTGTTTTGTTTTGTTTTTTAGTGAGAAAAGGGAGAGGGAGGGAGATAAGAAGGGAGAGAAATGAAAAGCATCAACTTGTAGTTGCATCACTTTAGTTGTTCATTGATTGCCTCTTATACTTGACCAGGAGGCTACAGCCAAGCCAGTGACCCTTTGTTCAAACCAGCAACCTTTGGGCTCAAGCCAGTCACCATGAGGTCATGTTCGATAATCCCACACTCAAGCTGGTGACCCTGTGCTCAAGCTGGTGAGCCTGCGCTCAAGCTGGCAAGGCTGTGCGAAGCCAGCATTTCCAACCAGGGACCTCAGTGACCCAGATCAATGCTCTATTCACTGCACCAACACTATTCAGGTTGAATTGATTTTTTCCATCTAATGACTGGTATGATTTCTGATTCCTGACTGAACCCTGACTAATCCAGAATATATGATATCTAAGTCATGAGGCTAGATGGCATTCCCAAAAGAATAAGTATAAAAAGAGAAGACAAGAGTTCCCAAGGAGTGAGCTTTGGAGCACTCCAACTAATTTTAAAAAGATAGCAAAAAGAGACAGGGAAAAAATTTGCAACTAGTGAGGTGGAAAAAAATTAGATGATGTGCTACTCTGGAAGGCAAATAAAAATAGTATTTCAAGGAAGAGAGTGATCAATGTAGTCAAAGTGAAGGTCATCAGTAACAATCCTATCAATGCAGGAGGAAATGCTTGATTAGTATGTGTTTAAAAGATATCAGAAATTATGATGTTGGTGTTAGATATGGCTGACTTCATGGGAAATTACATAAAATTATGAAAATAGAGTGCTCTATAATTATAAAGAGCACAATTTATACCAAAGGAATAACAGTTAACATACAGAGCTGGGCAAAGTAGTTTACAGTTGTGAGTATGTGAAGCACACAGTTTATTCTTGTGTTATTATTTATTAATTATTCTTTATTTGTATTACAACTGTAAACCTATTTTTGTCTACCCTTGCATGTATCAGATAACATTTATAAAGCCAAAAATCACAAAGGGTATAAAAATCAATAGAAATATTTAAAATAATGGGTTTTTATTTTCTTTTCTCAGCTCATGGTAGATCAAATGGACAGAATACATTTCTTAAAACTAAATGTCATAAATGAAAATATATGTAATTGATATATATGAAATTCTATACCTGAATATAGACAATATACTTTCTTAAAATGTTCATGAAACAGTCACAAAAATGATCATATATTTAACCACTAATCAAAACCTCAATAAATTCCAAAATTTAGAAAGAGTGCAGGAGACATTCTTCAATTATACCAATACCAAGAACAAAAATTTCTCCTACTGGTGTGTTACACTAACGCTGGTTATTCAGTATTTCTAGGATTTCCACTTTGTGTCACTCCAGGACACAATGAGATTGTTTCCCCATACCCTTGAATTTAGACAAGGTGATGACTTGAATTAGCCAATAGATGTGAGCAGGAGTATTTAAGGTACTATTCTCAATTTCCCCCCAACCTCTGCTGTAGTCACTAGAAACATTTCAGATGGTTCTGAGTCAGCATTAATGGAACACAGCTCCAGCTGACCCTAATGAACATCGGGTTAGTGTTCATCTATCCTTTATTGATTGACACAAACACTGGGATTTAAAAAAAAAAGAACTAAATTAAAATTATAGAATAGCTACAAAAAAGAAAAACATTATATGTCAGAACCTATGTATATAACTTTTTTTAAAAGCTGTGTTTTAAGTACACATGAAAATATACAAAAAGAGCCTTTCTTCTAGAATATTGCCAGTAATGTGACCTAGTTTCAAAACTCACAGCCTCTCTGTGTCCCTCCTCCAAAATTTACATTTCCAGGAAGTAAAATTTAATTGGCCCAGCTTGGGTTAGTTGTCAGTTATATAACCAAAAGTGTGGGATTCGACAACACAGACTTGGTCCCTTGGGCTGTAGAGGCCCTCCACTGTATTCTGAAGTCAATTCCAGAGGGAGGAAAAAAATGATTTTATTACATTTCACCCCTTTGCCACCTGCTGCCTACAATTATTCAACTGTCTAGAGTTGGGCTCTGTAAATATTTACACCCAAACATCTATAGCTACTGGATGGAAAATCTTTGCGTTGTGTTCAGTGGTCCCCATTGAAGAATTACTTGGCATTAGTTGTATTCCTCAGGTGGACAAGGTTATCACTGAATAGAAAAATGAATAACATGCATTGAAAAATGTATGTTCCGTGCCAGTTTCTATCAGAATCGTCATAAATTCTAAACTAAGAGTCTATAAGTTAATCAAGTTTTATTATAATGCTAATTCCTGGGTCCATGCTCTCTGAAGAGAAATTGTGTTTATAGAGGAAAATAAGAGAAGCACCATATGTTTCTTTGAATTAATCAGTTGAGGCATTTTGCTCCAAATCTGTTTTGGCACAGTTGTTTGTATGTCCTTACTCCTAACACGACCACAAGTGTGTGATGTGAGTGTTTCAAGCATTCTCTCTTGTCCTCTCTGTAAAAACACTGGATTTCATCCAACTTGACTCTTGCTTTTGATGGGACAAAAGCCAAAAACATTTTTTTAATTCAGTAAGGCTTACCTTTTAAGCGGCTTCCCGAAGCAGAATATGTACTCTGAAAGGAGTGATGGACATCACTAAACCCTCTTCAGTGGCAAAAGCAAGAAGAAATATGAACATCAGATGGCTATGGTAGAAGTCTTTTCTCTCTTCTGGATCTACCCAGGGGTTGATTTCTGATCAGATGAATGCTATTGGACTCCTTTTTGAAGCATTACATGTAATTAGCTGTGTATTGTTATCGTTAAAAGACTCTGATGAGTGGCTATCAGGGCACCATCTGGCCCGCTCATCTCATTCACTGGGGAAACCCTGAAGTCTCCATCCAAAAATTGCATGTGTTACTTGCAGACATCTATACTACTTGTCAAAGCCCTTTGTATCCAGTGGGAAACTTGTTCACATATGGTTGCTATTAAAATCAGAAATACTCTTTTTTTGGGGGGGTGTAAAAATTCCACTTTGTAATACTTGTAATTCTTAAAAGCAATCAGTTATGAATAAGGTTAAAGAGTAATATATTTTCTTACACTTTAAATGATACCATCTATATCACCTGGGTATTTTATGGCAAACAACAGAAAATGACATAATATAAAGGCAAAAGGAGAATTTTTGGAGTGATACTGAAAGAGTAAAAGACCAGGCTTAAAACTTGACAAGTACCAAGTGAGCTCTGAAGGGCTACACAAAAGATAACCAGTGAAGGTCACACAGCTGAACAGTCACTGTATCATGCTATCACCTGCTCAGGATTCAGAGTCCTATAAGACAACACCTATCAGCCAAGCCTATGTTATAGCTTGACTGTCTGATTTTATTGGGATGGAGAGAGAGAGGGCACATGTCTCCTTTACTTTCTACAGCAGGAGGTCACCACTGCCTTTATGTATGGTTTCCAAATGAATATGAAAATACATCTAAGAAACATGCTTAAAAGCTGAATATCCCCCAAAATGGCAAATATTAATTGTTTTACCACAAATCAAAACCCTCCATGACAGCTTCTTCCAGTTGTATCATTCCTGGTCCAATTATACTGGGGAAAAAAATTTTTGTTGCATCCACAAAAACACTTGTTCTTACCTAATTCGAGTATGCTGATCTCAAATCTGACATTAGTTTTTCTCTGTAAGCTACAGTTATTTTGCAATTCAAGATTTTAGGTTTTCATCTTATTATAAAATTTTCAACATTTACTTTAACATAATGAAGTAGAATGTCTTCTTGGACATCATCTTTGTGAAAATATAATAATTTATATAATGCAGTAAATATACTAATACACTAAAAGATATGATTGCATCAGGATTTATCTACAATTTCAAAATAGAACATACTAAGACACTTATTTTAATCATAAAATTTGTGCAAGACTTGTTTAAATTCTATTCAGGCAAAAATTTACATTTGTAGCTCTTGCATTTGTGTACTTGTTAAGGACAATCTCGTTTGATGCTCCAGCAATAGTCTGCCCATCACTAACAACTCCAAGATTTTCAGGAAACTTATCAAGGTGACTGTTCAGGAAGTGAATCTTAACGCTTATGTTACATCCAATGTCGCGGAAAGCCAACAGCATCCTTTGAACCAGAACTTCATAGTTTTCTGCTTTTTTGTTGCCAAGGAAGTTCTTTGTAACTGCCACAAAAGACTGCCATGCCGCTTTCTCCTCTTTATTCATCTTCCTGGCAAATTCTTCATCACGTATGAGGGTTGGAATTTGAGGTCCATCTAATACACCTGCTTTTATTGTCTCGAAAGACAAGGCAGGAAATAATATGCTGAAAGCATTCACTTTCTCTATTCAAAGCCTGAACAAACTGCTTCATTAAGCCAAGTTTGATGTGAACTGGGGGAAAAATGATCCTGTCTCAATTAACTACAGGTTCATTCACAATATTTTGCATCCCTACTTCCAGAGCTTCACGTTTTGGCCACTCCTTCTGTGTTCAGTGATTACTCCGAGCTCGGCTGTCCCACAAACACAGAAAGCAAGGATACTTTGTGAAACCTCTCTGTTGTCCTAGCAGGAAATTTACCATTTTAAGATCCACACAAATGATCCAGTTATGCTTCTCATACTTCAGAAAGTCAAGGACAATTTTTATGTCATGCTTACTAAGTCATTCAATTTGGGTTGGCTAAACTGCTGAGGAGTTAATGACTGCTTGGCATTAGAAGAAGACCCATCAGATTCTACAACCATTTCCTCATGCATCTTATAAAAATACACTTGATCACCATGTTCACTTTCTTTGTCCTTAGAAGAAAGAAAACCATTGAAAACTGGAACCAGGAGTGTCTCAGAGTGTGGGATAGGTCGTATTGCTGAAGAAATATTAGGATATGCGATCATATGCCATTTTTGTTTGTTTGTTTGTTTGTATTTTTCTGAAGTTGGAAACGGGGAGGCAGTCAGACAGACTTCTGCATGCGCCCAACCAGGATCCACCCAGCATGCCCACCAGGGGGTGATGCTCT
The DNA here is from genome assembly GCF_036850765.1 of Saccopteryx bilineata. NCBI lineage: Eukaryota > Metazoa > Chordata > Mammalia > Chiroptera > Emballonuridae > Saccopteryx > Saccopteryx bilineata. The sequence continues at coordinate 31,370,291 of NC_089491.1, forward strand.
GCCCATCTGGGGCATTGTTCTGGTCACAACCAGAGCCATTCTAGCGCCTGAGGCAGAGGCCACAGAGCCATCCTCAGCGCCCGGGCCAACTTTGCTCCAATGGAGCCTTGGCTGCAGGAGGGGAAGAGAGAGATAGAGAGGAAGGAGAGGGGGAGAGGTGGAGAAACAGATGGGTGCTTCTCCTGCATGCTCTGGCTGGGAATCGAACCTAGGACTCCTGCACGCCAGGCCAACACTCTACCACTGAGCCAACCGGCCAGGGCCCATACGCCGTTTTTTATTTTTGCTGATGCCCTTTGTATGGATCAGACAGAAATAACAGGCACTGCTGTGGTTCTTAGGTTCACGCCAAACCGTGGGAATACCAAAAGGCATTCCTTTGCATTTTCCTTTTGCCCAGTCATGAAGTATTTCCTCACAATTATGATACACAATATGAGGAGCCCAATTCTTGTCTTGATCGTCAAGGGGAACTTGAAAATAGGCAATATATGCACATGTCACAAATAATGAAATATTGCTCCTTTGATGTTCAAGTGTGTAACAGCCACATATATAACAGAAGGTGTCAGGACTATTCTTACATTTACACCTACTTGAAGAAACCATGATTCAATCTTAAAACAAAATAAGAGAGTGTTTTTATCAGATAATTTTTTACATTTAAAAACAACTACAATTATGTAAAAGTGATGTTTGTAAAACATTAATTGCCTTGTGGTTATGTTCAATCCAAGAGTCGTTGCCCTTTAACTCCAATTTAAAAACCAATGCATGCCATTAACTGTAACAAAAAGAAATTAAAATTGCATAAAAACTAAAGCATGCACCAAAAAACGGATTTCATATTTGGAATCAGCGATGCAGAAATATATAGAAACAGTTCTAAAACTATATGCAAGAAAATAAAAAAAATTCGTTCCCCAGTGAAAGAAAGCTTCGATGGATATAGTATTCTTGGCTAGAAGTTCCTCTCCTTTAGTACTTTAAATATTGGGGTCCACACTTTTCTGGTTTGCAGAGTTTCTGCTGAGAAATCTGATGATAACCTAATGGGCCTTCCTTTATATGTTGTAGTCCTCTTTTCCTTGGCTGCTTTGAGGATTTTTTCTTTGTCATTGATTTGTGATAATTTCATTATTGATGTGCCTTGGAGTAGGTCTGGGTTAAGGTAACTCGGTGTTCTGTTTGCTTCTTGAATTTGAGGCTCTAATTCTTTCCACAGGCTTGGGAAATTCTCATAAATTATTTGTTTGAATATGTTCTCTATTTCTTTTTCTCTCTTCTTCTCCTTGTGATATACCCATTATTCTTATATTGCTCTTTCTAATGGAGTCAGACAATTCTTATAGGGCTTTCTCATTTTTTTAAATTCATGAGTATATATTCATATTTTATTAACAAGTACTATAGGGAAATCTTAGGAATTTTGGGTGAGTGATACACTTTACCTTACCTTTTGAGACCAATACCATAAAAGGAAAAAAAATGTTATTTTTCAAGATAGACTATTGGTCTCAATGAGCCATTTTTGTGACACATACAGTTGTTTTAAAAATACCATTATTTATTTATTTATTTATTTCATATGCATCTACTAGGATGTTTGTGTAGCTATGTAAAGCAATGGTAGGTGGATACAAAATAGTACCCAGCACCATCTCTACTTAGTCTAATTGTGAAAAGAAAATATATCTATCTAAAACAATTAATAAACAGGATAATATAAATTATATACTTTGATAAAATTAATTAAAATTCTATATATCCTGATGTTTACTTAAGAATTCCCCTGTACACACAATATTCAGTTCACACCAAGTCTTTCTGGGCTTGGAAAATAGATATGGCAGGAAAACCAATTTGATTTTGTCCTTCCCATATGCTGTGTGTGTTAATTTGCCAAAATGTTACCAACGTGCTCCATTTACCAGGATATTTAGGTACATCTGACCTAGTTCTAGCATCCAGTCTTGTCCTTCTTCATTTTCATTTTGTTAATCCCAGCTCATCCTTCAAGTTTCAACTCAGATATACCTTCCATAGGAAGAGTTTCCTGATAAACACTCTATGGATGAGGCATCCTTATCTTTGTTCTGGACATCCTAGTTCATGTCATAATGTCACCATACCCTAACCACTCAAGAAATTCCTGTCCACCCCTGCTCCCCTACTCCACTTCAGTTCATCCCCCCGTGAATAGGAGGAAGAGTACCACTAAGGGTCAAGGACTAATTGGAATTCTCAGAGACATATATGTGAACCAGATATTGTGCAGCAATGCAGTATGAATAAAAGGATTATAAAGAAATTTTAATGGGAGAAAACACTGACTCTGGGAGATTTGGCAGCTTCCAAAAGCTCTGAACACATTAAATGATGACCCCTCTGAAGAATCCAACATTTCCCTCCTTTAGCACATGTAGCTGACTGATTATCCACCACTGCACCCTGGCAGGACTTGTGGACTATCGTTATTATTGTGTCCCCATGTGGAATAACTAGGAGAGGTTCAGGGTTTTCACCTCTGTGACAAAAGCAGAGTAGCACTGGGGCCTACTGTATTCCTGTACAGCCATGCTCATCACTGATTTTCACAGAGATTAATATAAATAATGTTAAAAATGGAACTTCCTTATGACCTAGAGATTCCACTTCTGGGAATATATCTGAAGAAAACCAAGACATTAATATAAAAAATATATGCACCCCTATGTTCATTGCAGTGTTATTTAGCCAATATTTTAATATGCTAATAGCCAATATTTGGAAGCAGCCTAAGACCCCATCAGTAGATGAGTAGATAGAAAAGCTGTGATACATTTACATAATGGAGTACTACTTGGCTGTGAAAAAGAAGGGAATCGTATTCTTTGTGACAGCATGGATGGACCTGGAGAGTAGTATGCTAAGTGAAATAAGCCAGTCAGAGAAAGACAAGTGCCATACGATTTCACTTATATGGGGAATCTGATGGACAAAATAAACAAAATAGAGACAGGTTCATAGATAAGAACTGACTGGCGGCTGTCAGAGGGGAGGGGGTGGGGAGGCTGGGTGAAAAAGGTGAAGTGATTAAGCAAAATGAAACAAAACAAAATCCTCACAGATAGACTGAACTGTATGGTGATTACCAGAGGGAAAGGGAATGAGGGAGGAAGAAGAGGTTAAAGGAGGAACAAATGGTGATGGAAGGAGACTTGACTTGGGGTGGTGAACACAGTACAATGTACAGATGATGTATTATAGAATTGTATCCCTGAAACCTATATAATTTCATTAACCAATGTCACTTCAATAAATCCAATTGAAAATGTTTTTGAAAAGAGTTAGTAAATAGGATAAAATGAATAAAAAGGCCCCAGAAATGAGAGCTGCAAGAAGCAGCAATTTTCCACCTTTTCATCTCATGGCACACATAAACTAATCACTAAAATTCTGCAGCACACCAAAAAATAGGTATAATTTTTATTCATTTACACCAGATGGCTATTGTTGTGTTGGCTGTTGTCATTTTTCTATTTAACAACCTAAGAGAAAACAGGTCAGTGACCCTGACTAAATAGTCAGGTATCACATGTTTTAAAAATTCTTGCAACACACCAGCTGAGAATCACTTCCTTAGGATACTAAGAACTAAGAGCTTAGTGAGAAGAAAGATCCTGAAGAACTGAACACAGACCTCTCTATAAGGGGCCCTGCTGGATGCCACTCGGGCCTTGAGTTCAGTGAACGATGCCTGCAGAGCTGGGGCTCGGACTTACGAGGAGGGACACCAGCTGGTAGTGCTGGTGATCTGGAGAGATTCAATGAGGCTGGTCCATGAAATAAAAGAAAGGACATGAAAACTGAAGCCACCTGCTGCTGCTGCTGGAACCAACTGCTGTGTTCCAAATAAAGTACATTTGTACAGCGACAGATGATTACTAGAATTAGTGGGATAATCACATTGTAAGGTATTAAAATGTGAATCACTCCTGAAACTGATATAACCAATAGAAGGTTGGGTACCAAGTATACTTAATGTGAAAAAATACATTTTTAAAAAGTGAAGTACCAATACCAGAATGGCCCTGATGGGATGAGGGAACAGAAAAGGAATAAGCCCCTACCCCTCCTACCCCTTCCACTTTTCCTTTTCTCTCTAGTTCCCTATAGGAAACAGCTGGCAAAAGGGAACAGTAGTTTGCAAAGTCTCAGCCACAGGATTAGAAAGCCAAACTGAGTGGTAAACAGGTCACAGTCAGTAGGAAAGGCAGTAGTCAGGAAAGGACTCTCTCTGGTTAAAGTTAGAGGCCAGTTCCTCCTCTCTCTGTCCCTTTTTCCATTTCAGATTCTCTTAAGGTTAAATTTTCCAGGACTTCTGACACCATCCCAAGGATACTATCACAAGCCTCACAATTACACTTTTCTATCAGACATAAACCACTTACCTATCCATTGGAGAAGGGCCTCTAAGTTGTCTCTAGGTTACCAACTTGTCCATTCTCTAAATTAACCTATTGGCTTAAAAAATTTTTTTTGAGAAAGTGTCTACTTTCTTGATTCCTCATCAATCACCATAATTTCTGATCTAATTAAAAAAACTTCTTTTAAATTACAAAAGTCCCTTTGTTCTCAGTCTTGTCTAAAAATGTAGGGACCCATTCCAACTCAACATACCCTTCCCTCTGGATGAAGAAAGAATTAGCACACTCCACAAGGAATACTGAGTCCCAGTCTAGGCAGCCCTGAGCTGTCAGTTCCATGTAGCTCTCAGACACACTTATCAACTTTTGTTCTTAAGGTGTTTTTGTTGTTGTTGTTGTTGTTTTTAAATCTCTGCATACCCTTCTCTAAGCAGCATTTGCCAAACCAGACAAAAATGACAGGTGAGTTTTCCACGATCCTCACGAAGCTGCACTCCAGCTGAGGGCTGAGCGGTCTTATCAGTGAAATAATGATAAATGGGCTTTTAGCTCATACCTAAGCACAATACTCAGTTAAAATCAACGCTGCATGACTCCCTTTGAAAACTCTTCTGACAGTTCTACCCTGTAGGTTGGCCTTAAGCCTACCTTGTCTTTACGGGGCTATCGTATTTGTTCGGGGATCTCCAACAAGCAGTAGCCCTCAGTACCTGCAGCTATGCAGCTCATCACGGAAGAAACAGTCTTTCCTGGTTTGAATCTAGTAAAGCAATTTCTCTCCCTCTGATTTTTACAGCTAATGTCCGGTTGGTCAGTCAAGCATATTTGCAAAGAAAGGACAATAACTGTGGGGAAGTTAGAGTAAAACAGTCAACATAGGGAAGATCCCTATATAGTTCAATTTTTCTCTCTCAATTTTTGGAAAACATCTTTCACGCTTCCCCTCAAAAATTGAGCAAGTTGAAATCGTTCAATGCAATAAATTACTTTTAAAGTGACAACCATGGCAGTGGGATAGGCACAATAAATCAAAAAGTCTTACAATTAAAAAATTCTTGACAATCTAGTAGGAATGACACACATTGTTTTCATTCAACATTTTAGTTTAACCGTAGAGAGGTGGGGGGTCTGTGTCCCTTTCTCTTGATTTTGAGTGTGCTCTGTGATTACTTTAATGAACAGAAGACTGCAGAAGTGACATACAAGATAATATCCTCGAGACATTTTGAGGCTCCTTGTCCAGCACACTTTGACGCCTCCTTTATTCTCCCCACAGCACACATATTTTCAACCTTTGAATAATGTATACTCTGAAAGAGGGAAAAGATGTTGTTTTACAAAAATATAAAAGAGAAAATTCTACTTCCATGTCCTATGATTTACCTTGACAATAAGCAGGTGTCTCAGGAAGGGGGTCCAGTAACCATTGCCTTATACTTCTCTCTCGCCATTCTTCCACATCCCCCTCAGCCATTGTTCCCTCCCACCCACCTTATCTCTGCTTTTTCATCTCAACAAATTTGTAATAAAATCTATGGCCTTCTGTGGGGTGAAGAGAATAGAGCAGGGAACAATAATGTCAAACCACCAAAAATAATCCTTCATCAGCCACAAAGCATTGTGCCTTTTGTCTGTGTTCACAGCTTCTAGGCCATTTCTTCAGCCACTGCCGTGGAAACCACCGACTTATAGTTGCAATCATACTGACACACTCTGGGTCCCCTTCCTGATTTGTTTTTTTTTTCTGCTTAGCATTAATTGCCAGATACCATACTACATACTTACGGGGCTTGCTTTTTGTTTGTTTGTTTGTTTCCCTAACAGAATGTAAGCTCCCTGAGAACAGGAATGTTTGCCTGTTTTATTCACTAATACAGGGGTAGGTAAAGATAGGTTTGAATTCCACCACTTCAGGTGGCAGTGAGGCTAACCCAAGTGGAGTCACTGAAAGTTCAGGTTTGTTTACTGACTTTCAAAGACTACAAGAATGTGTAAATAATGAAGACTGGCAATTTGAGCACTTCCAAGATTGTGTCTAAGTACACTGTGCCATTGTGACATCCCTTTGATTTAAGGAAACTATGGTAATAATTGTAACCTGCATGTCATTTTCCCATACAAACAACTGTAAACCTACTTTTACCTACCGCTGTGTATTTCTGTCCCCTAGTCCCAGAGCCAAGCCCACATAAATTTCCCAATAAATACTTGTAAATTATCTCTAGTAACTGGACTTGCATAGGTTACCCGCAAAACTCATCACTGTTGATATTAGAAAAATGTGCTCTAAAATCCAAAGAGCCACCTTTTTTTTAGACAATTAATTTTAAGGGGTGACATTGATAAATTAGAGTACATAGATTCAGAGAAAACATCTCCATCTCATTTTGACATTTAATTATGTTGTATACCCATCACCCAAAGTCAAATTGTCCTCCATCACCTTTTATTTGGTTTTCTTTGTACCCCTCCTCTCCCCCAACCCCCTCCCTCTCCTCCCTTCCCCTACCCCTGGTAACCACTGCACTCTTATCCATGTCTGTGAGTCTCAATTTTGTGTCCCACTTATGTATGGAATCATACAGTTCTTAGTTTTTTCTGATTTACTGATTTCACTGAGTATAATGTTACCAAGGTCCATCCATGTTGTCGTAAATGATCCTGTGTCATCATTTCTTATGGCTGAGTAGTATTCCATAGTGTATATGTACCATATCTTCTTTATCCAAGGGCTACCATATGACCCAGCAATCCCTCTACTGGGTATATACCCCCAAAACTCAAAAACATTGGTATGTAAAGAACATGCAGCCCCATGTTCATCACAGCATTGTTCACAGTGGCCAAAACATGGAAACAACCAAAGAGCCACCTTTTAAAAATTAGCTTTTAGAGCACAGTCCACTCAGTAATAGAAGATTTGTTTTTTTGTTTACTTTTTCAGCATCTATTTTTTTAAAATCAGCAATGTAAAAATATTACATATATGAGTGTTAAATAATATCAAATACATAATTTTTTTCTTGGCTTTTTCATCCTTGACTTTAATCAAGACAAACTATTAATAACTTACTAAGAAGAAACTCTTGACTGCTTCCTAATGAAAATGTTCTGCACTTAAATGATTTAAGTGAACACAATCTGGTGACTTTCTTCCATATCCAGTTTTCAGCATTGGATTTTTCTCTAATGTTTTCTTTTAATAATTTTTATAAGTGGTAAGAATTTCTAAGCTTATTTGGACAAATAAATAGGTAACCACAATAAATGTATATCACTTTGAACAGCAACCAAAATAAATAAAGATTGACAGAATAACTTGGACACTTGAATGATGCTAGAAATAATGAGAATCTACATCCTGTCACTCCTCTATGTCCTCACCCCCAATTACCCATTCATCTTAACGGTTTTTGAAACCCACATTCACAGTTTGCAAAACTTAATTCATGCATATTATCTTAATTACCACAGTAACAGTGAAATATTTTTATAACTTCACTACTGGTACCTAACAAATCATCACAAAACCTCAATGGCATAAAAACAATAAGCATTTACTTATGCTCAAGAGCTGATGGGTCATTCATGCACCTGCACTCAGTTGCAGGTCTCCTAGGAGCTTTGATCACCTTTTCTGGGTTCTCTCACATGCCTTGGACCTTAGCTGGACAAGGTGGGCTGTCTTGACTCTGCTCTACATGCCTCATCCCCTAGTTTGGGTATCTTCTCACCATAAGGCAGAGGAACAAGAGAAATAACGCATCTTCAAGCCTCAGACTACATCTTTTGCTACTGTCCCATTGACCAAAACAAGTCACAATGGACAACCTCAGAATTATAGTGTGAAGAAAAAGACGTTGCTACAGAGATTTCATTAATTATGGCCTTTAATCCAATCAATCTATAACAAACATTAATTTATGCATGAAAAAAAATGTCCAAGGGGAATCAGCCATGAGAATGAGCCAGAAGCTCAGGCATTCTGACACCAAATATGTTCTTTACTTTTCTTTTTTTCTAACCATGTGTCACCCATACATTTACATTCATAGAAACTGAATATATTGTTTCTGAAAAATTGTAACCATTCTTAATATCTATGATACCTCAAATATTCCAAAAACAAATGTTAGGTTTACTTACTTTTTTGTAAATTGGATGAGTATCCTATTAGTTCACACAAATCTCTAATGTTTCTAATTATCAAATTGTTAATGAACTTTTGGGTGTGCATTCCTTGACACTCCTGCAAAATTGTCACCTCCTTCCAGACAGAAAGTTCATGTTCTATAAGATCTATGTCTTTGTATTTCTTCCAGTGCCTGGCAGTGCTGATGCAGGTAGTAGGTATGCCACTTGATTGATAAAGCTAAAATAACATGATATCAGCTTGATAGAGTTCTCTGTTAGAGAAAGTGAAACTGAAAGAAGAAATCAAGGCCCTGGCCAGGTGGCTAGGTGGATAGAGTCCACCTAGTGCACCAGAGGTCGCAGGATTGATCCCCAGTCAGAGCACATACAGAAGCAATCACTGGGTGCACCACTAAATGGTACAACTAAGTGAAACAATGAGTTGCTGCTTCTCTTTCTTCCCCTGTCTCTCACACACATATCAATGGAAAATTATTTTAAATAAATTCAAAACAGTCAAATTTTAAAAAGGAGAAATCAAAATCGATCTGGGGTTGAGTGAAAAGTCAGAGATGGTTTTCAGCTGTGCTTACATAAGAAAAGGAAAAAGGAATACATTTTATGGTCTGTTTTTCAACAGAACATCCTTCATTCCAGCAGATATATATGACTATTTTCCTCATGTTTATTTGCTCTTCCTCCAAGTTGAAAATCAATGGAGGTGAACTGTCAAGAGCTAATTGGTGAGCTAATTCTTTTATTCAATAGAACAGCCACTGCAAATGCTGAGTTCCATGAGATACTCCCTCTTCCATTACAACAATCGAATCCATATTTTCTTTACTATACTCTGAGAGATAACAGGGTCAATGTCATTCTCTATAATCTGTAGATTTTTTATTCAATAACTTGATCAAACTTGCAAAAGTTAATGGTTTAAAGAGATGTGAGGCTTTGTCAAGTATTTTTGTTTATGGGTAAATCAGGTTGCCCTTTTCCACAGGTCTGAGTCACATGGAGGAAATGAAAGAAGGGAACAAGAAGGTAATGTAATAATTTCTGTGAAAACGCTGAAGATTTCATCCCCTTTAAGCAATGTGAGCTTTAGAGTAATACACCAGATGATACATGTTGTTTGGTTCCATTGACAAGACTCTCTATAGAGCAAGGTAATGGAAAAACTCTACAGTACTAAAATATATGGTCATAAATTCCCACATTTCAGTGAAAACCGAAATTCTTTCTTTAATGTTCAGTTTTAGATCTTCGGTTGGGAGCAACTCAAAGCCAAGCCAAAGTGTACTGACACCTCAGAATCCTTGAAAAAGGAAACTTGTCTTTCTTATAAATAAGCCTCTCTAAAGGATCCAGTCCACAGTCAAGGCTAACTTCACTATTAAGGCAGCAATTAATTGGCTATAAATGTGAAGAATGCTCCACATCTCCTATAAATAGATCTATACCTTTTAAAACATATTGCAACAATGCTTGGTGATAATATTGTTCCCTTCTGACTTAAAATGACATGGCTGAATTGTTACAGGTATGAAAACACTGATTAATAGTGACACTGGCTAATCCAAGTGCTGTACAAAATTTGAAGTAAGGGTGAATTCAATGGTAGATTATTTTTCAACAATAGGGCAATGTCAACACCAAAGTTTTGAGTTCAGAGTTAGACTCAATCAGTGTCGGTTTCTGAAAAATAAAAAGTATAACCACTATGACAATTAATTTTATGTGTCAACTTGACTGGGCAAGGATGCTCTGATAGTGATAAAACATTATTTCTTTGTGTGTCTGTGAGGTATTTTTGGAAGAGATTAGCCTTTAAATCATTAGACTGAATAAAACAGGTCTGCTCTCATCAATGTGGGCTGGCATTGTCCAATCCACTGAGGACCCAATTAGAACAAAAGGCAAAGGAAGGGCAACTTTCTTTTTTCTTGAATAGGGATATCCATCTTTTCCTACTCTTGGAAATCGGAGTTCCTGGTTCTCAGCTTTTGGACTCCAAGATTGAATTATGTCATTGGTTTTTCTAATTCTCCAGTTTACTGATTGCAGATCATGAGATTTCTCAGCCTCCACAACCATGCAAGCCAATCCCCATAATAAATCTCCTCTTTAAAATCAGTACATATTCTCTTGGTTCTAATTCTCTGGAGAACTTTGACTATACAATCACTGCGAAGAATCTTTTCCTACATACAGATTCCTCCCTCCAACAACGCTCATGTGAAATAAATGCACCAGCAGGGGCAGCTTCACTGTGGAATAACAACTGCATAGCACTAATATGTCTTCCTTCAAGACCCTTCATAAATTCTAATAACAAGGATTTGTGTATATGAAAAGAATGATTACAACCAGCACAGTTTAACAAACTGTTTGAAAACTGGAAGCTAGTAGAAATGGATGCTGCATCTTTATATGCCACGACCAACTCTTAATAAAGTCATGTAAACTCTCTTTTGTTTTCTCTCCCGCTCAGTAGGCAGCTGGGTTATATGATCCTTAAATCCTTTTGGCCATTGGGCCTCATTGATCTTTCTCTCTATGGACTTTAGGAAAACCATATAGTGAACTTCATGATTACCAAGTCTAATTTGCCTCATGCTTTAATTTAGTCTCCAACCCAAACTGGTTGGCTCAATGATAGAGCATCAGCCTGGTGTGTGGATGTCCCAGGTTCAATTCCCAGGCAGTGCACACAGGAAAAGCAGCTATCTGCTTCTCCATCCCCCTTCACCTCCTGCAGCCATGGCTTGATTATTTCGAGTGTATCAGCCCCAGAACTGAGGATGGCTCCATGGAGCCTCCACTTCAGGCACTAAAAATAGCTCAGTTGTGATCATGGCCCCAGATGGGGGTTGCTGGGTGGATCCCAGTGAGAGCTCATGCAAGATTCTGTCTCTCTATCTCCTCTCCTCTCACTTGGAAAAGAAGAAAAAAAAATTTTAATTTTTTAATTTAAAAAATAATTTATTCTCTATGCTAATTTTCATAAGTTATTTAATACCTTAAGATATTACCTCATATTTGATTCATAATGATAATATGGGTTATTTTTAAGTCTTTAGCATTCATTTTAATTCCTTGGAAGCGAGTACAAGAAAAAGGTTATTTTCTCCTTTAAATACTATATGATTGTCATCCTTTTTATAAAATCACAATTCTTATAAAGACAAGTTAAGGTACCCTTAGGAATAGTATTAAAATATTTTTCAAGTGACATTTTATTGCTGGTGATTATATAACAAAAGTTGTATTTCATAAATTGTTAGTGGATTATATATATTAGTACAAGCCAAGTAGGATGAAATTTGATAGTCTGGGCAAGTAGGAAAATGTTCAATACTTTGTTTCAATATGGGCTGTAGAATTCAAGCAGTTTGGTCCTAGAGAAATAGCAATTTAGAGGTCAAATCTGGATTATTATATCCTATTTTTACTTCCTATTTTTTTTTTCTTTTTTAACTGAACTTATAGGTGACACTGGTTGACATAATTATATGAGTTTCAGGTGCCCATTTCTACAACACATCTTTGTACACCATATTGTGTGTTCTTTGCCCCAAGTCAAGTCTTCATCCATCCCCATTTATCCTATCCTCTTCCACTCCCCCCCAACCCTGGCAATCACCACACTGTTGTCCATGTCTGAGTTTTTTCTTTTTCTTTTTTATCCTTTTCAGAAAATATATTAAGACAGATGCTGGGATTAAGCAGAAAATTACAAACTCAGCACTTTGGCTTGTGGATCTTAAAAGAAGTTTCCCAGAGTTTCTAATGCAGGAAGTCAGGCTGTTTTACTGTTCTATTCAAAACAAAAGCCAATACACCTGAAGTTCCAAAAATAATAGGAATAAAAGGAAGGAACAAGAATAAATCAATACACAGAAAAGGATAGCTAATATTGCCTAAATCTAAAGAAATAAAGTAGTAACTTACCAGCAATACAATTGAAAAATAATGGCTTCTATTCTTGTATGATTGCTGTTATTGTTGCTGTTGTAGTTGTTTTCATAGTACTTGTTGCTGAAATGAAGGGGAGAGTTCGCCAAAAAATTACTATAGCTGGTGTCAGGAAGGTGGGGGTGCTGTTAATAGTCCAGTGCTCAGGAATAAGAGAGGTGTTCACCTAATCTACCAGGTGTCATCTCCAGTCGAAGGACGATGCCTGTAGGGACTTTTTAGAATATCAAAAATATATGTCTTCTTTACATGTGTTACTTTCTTATTTTCCCTTTTGCCTGTATGATCAGCTGCAAAGACATTAAAACCAGCAATTCCTAGGCCATATATTGGTGTACAACAAGAACACAAGCTGAATGGAGAGGAAGTTTTAGGAGACAAGGGAGAGACAGTTCCACTTTATAGCCTGGGGAAGCAGATACCCAAGGGGTAGACAGATCAACTGCAAAAAAGAAAAGGAGGTGCAGGCCCCAATCTGAAAAGCTGGAGGATTTAGCTGGAGAAAAGTTGTGGGACGAAGTATGCAGGGGAGTTTGGCAGCCTAATAATGGCCATCGCAATTTTATAAATTGATTTGAGATGAGTCCAGAAAATCAGTTTGCTAAATAAATAAAAAGTGCAGTCGTTGTTTTTTCTGCCAAGGTAACCCTCTGATCTGTATGCATCTGTATTACCATTTTTCCATGGCCATTTTCCCTTCAGGGACTCCCCCTCCTATCATTGCTCTAACATATACTGCTGATAGCCAGCTCTAGATTTCACCTTAAGTAAAAACGTTCACAGTTTCAATTTGCAAATCAGTGATACTAATTCCTTCTAAGGTGACAACCAACCATAAGAAAGTGAGCAATTTCATACTTTTCCAATTTCTGGAACCTAGTAAACATGGCATAGATACAGGGTGGGCAAAATTAAGTTTACAGTTTTGAGTATGTGAAATAGTTTACCTTTGTGTTATTATTTATTATTATATTGTTTATTTGTATTATAACTGTAAACCCACTTTTGCCCACCCTGTGTGTGTATACACACACACACACACACACATACATACATACATAAATATACAGTTATATATGCAGTATATAAATATATATATTTCCAGAAGTGCTGCACTTCCTTCATGGGCATCAGGGTCCTTAGGAGTGCAACATCCTCCAGTAACTTCCAAAAATGGTTGCAAGGAGACTTAAGGTAAGAATGGATAACTCACATAGTGAGTGCAAGAAAACCTAAAAAGGTAGATGTGACCACATTTGGGGATCTAGTTTGATGTCTAGACTAGTTTGATCTAGAAAACATGTTTATATTTTTGTAGCAAGTTTATATGAAGTATAGCATGAAATATCTCAAAAGACTGAGTTCAAAAACATTTACTTAGGCAACAACTTGTACAATTATAACCAAGGAATAAATGAGATTGTACAAGTATATCTAGTGCTACAGTATGGAACATCAAAGTAACATTAGAAATGTTAAGAAGAATAATAAAAGGTTAAAAGAATAATGAAAATAGACATATTGGTCTACAGTCAGAGATGGAGTAGCTACAAAATACAGTGAGTGTATATTCAGGGGATGGAGATTATGGGCCAATAGACTCAATAAGTGTCTATGCTCTTGGAGGTTAGACTATCTTACAGTCTTTATTTAGTCCATTTTTAATTTAGGAGAGGTACTCCCTAAAATTAAAAAAATCTATTTTCATCAAATGGACCTTCTGTTTAAATGTTGTAGCCTTTTTCCATTGCCCACAAGGGAAACAATATGCTAATCTGCTAACAAGAATAATTCAGTCCTAGCTACAATCATATTTCTCATTACAAAATGAGTAAATTGATATTCTAGTTTATACATCTCTCTCTTTTTATTGAATGAAGCAATTTCCTAAGGTCTAATTATCTCAGAGTTCTGACAAGACCAAATTTCTGGCCTTACAAAGCTGAAGACTAGGCCTTGAAATGTGATGACTCAACTGCTGCACTGTATCCCTAACTGGCTCTCCTGAGGCACAGGCAGGATTCCTAGTGGACAGAGAAACAACATAACCCGAGAGGTCAACACACCTTGCTCTCTGAATTTCTTACAAATGTTATTGTTTGTTTTCTTAACAATTTCATTTGGTATATTTACTAAAAGATGCCCACTACTTGAGCAATTAGAGGATATAACATAGTTTATACATAGTGATGATTTAACTAAAGACTAATTTGTGTGCGTGCATAATAAATTAAATTCCAAGTATTTCTATGGACTGTTGAAAGTGATATTTAATAACATAAAATAGGAAGAAATATGAAGCCAATACCTTTTGCATTATATACAAAACATTTTTCAGTATTTAACCTAGAAGTCTTTCATTTCATCAAAAGCTAGCACAATCTAAAAAGCCCTGTTATATCATGATAGAAGAGACAGATCATTCTGCATCAAAGGTAGCTTCAGCAAGAATTTTTTTCAAGTTTGTATCATAAGAAAATTTATCTCCTTGATTTCTAATTAAAGAGTTAAGGTGTTAAATAAAGAATTGATGAGGACTGCACTTAAAATCTTCCAGTTGAGAAATTACAGCTAATGACTGGGAATTCTCTGCAATTAGTACAGTATTAAAGATCTAATATTCCACTCCCCCTCCCCCCCAAAAAAAGATATATTTGGTCTTCATCCCTGTATCTGGCACAGAGCTTCTACAATGCTTGGAATCCCCTAAGTAATTAAAGATATAAATGTGTCTTATGTTAGGTTAATGGGGTGATTTTTGTAAGGCACATGACAAGGGAGCGCTGATTATCAGAGGAGTCAGCCAGGTGATTAGAGAGTTGGAACATTCAGTTCTACCCTCCCTGACCTCCAGGGAAGGGAGGGGGAGATGGAACTTGGATCATTCACCAATGGCCAATGATTTTCTCAATCATGCCTATGTAATAAAGCCTCCATATAACCCCCAAAGGACAGAGTTCAGAGAGCTTCTGGGTTGAACACATGGATATGTAGAAAATGGCAAGTTCCAAGAGGGTATGAAAGTTCCACCCCCTCCTACCTCATCCCTTGTTCTGTCTTTTCCATCTGGCCATTCCTGAATTACTTTCTGTTATTATGAACTAGTAATCCAATAATGAAAATTTTTCTCTAAGTTTCTCTAGCAAATTAATTGAACCCAAGAGGAGGTTGGGGGAACATCTGATTTATACCCAATAAATAGGTCAGAAGCATAGGTGACAGCCTGAACTTCTGATTTGTGCCCAAAGAGAGGGTCCTTGGAACCTCCAGTTTGTAGTCAGTGGGTCAGAAGCACATATAACAACAGGAGCTTACCACAGGTGCCTGAAGTGTGTGTGTGTTTGTGTGTGTGGGGGGGGTCTTGTTGGACTGAACCCTTAACCTGTTGGATGTGATGCAATCTTCTGGAAGACAATGTCAGAATCCAGCTGCTATCTGAGAATTTCTTGGAAATCTCACCCCACATACACATACAAACTTTGGAATTGGGTTCAGGAACCCCAAAATACCTATGCTCAGGTAGATATACATATTGTGTAGAGGACCTGAATAAGTGTGTGCGTCATATGTTATATACTTACAATTGTCACATAGACAGACACAAATATATCTCTATTCCTTTCTAACAACAGGGAATTTAATTTACCTCCCTATCTAAAAATAAAAATAAATTCAACTGAAAGCTATTAGACAAGTTTGCAGAATCATTACCACTGCCTTCTGGCTTTGTTTCAGTTAGGAGATCATTTAATGTCCCTGTGTTCCCAGACGTGAAATGAAAATAATCAAACCAAATAATCCAAAGTTTCTTTCATCTCTGACAGTCTAAGATTCTCTAAGATCCCAAAATTGAGAGGTTTTGAGGAATTATTTGAAGAATAACCACAGTGTGCCTAAAAAAAAAATAACTCATATAAGGAAGGCATTATGCAATTATGTCCAGTAACATTCTCAATTCATAGTATTTCCGCAAATGTGCTTCTATGGTAAAATTCTTTTGCTTAATTAGCAGTTAGCATTTTCAGAGTATAATAAATGGTGGAATATTAAACAGTGTTTTCACTAACATCTTCGTGAATACTCAGATTCTCTCTCATGTATTTTCTAACTTTTTAAAGTTTTATGTGAAAGACAAATGATTTTTTAAAATAAGTACAACTTGGAAAGTTAAAAAACATTGATAAAAGAAATCAGGGAAGATACAAACAAGTGGAAGCATGTACCGTGCTCATGGTTAGGAATAATAAACATCATTAAAATGCCTATGCAATACTGATTAAAATACCAATGAATTACTTCAAAGATATAGACCACATATTCCAAAAATTTATATGGAACCAAAAGAGAACACAAATAGCCTCAGCAATCTTGAAAAGGAAGAATAAAGTGGGAGGTATCACACTTTCAGATATCAAGTTATACTACAAGGCCATTGTACTCAAAACAGCCTGGTACTGGCATAAGAAGAGGCATATATAGATCAATGGAGCAGAACTGAAAACCAAGAAATAAACCCACACTTTTATGGACAACTGATATTTGACAAAGGAGGTAAGAGCATATATTAGAGTAAAGACAGCCTCTTTAACAAATGGTGTTGGGAAAATGGACAGTTACCTGCAAAAAAAATGAAACTAGACCACCAACTTACACCATGCACAAAAATAAACTCAAAATGGATAAAAGACTTAAATGTAAGATGTAAAACCATAAGCATCTTAGAAGAAAACATAGGCAGTAAGCTCTCTGACATCTCTAGCAGCAATATATAATATTTGCCAATTTATCTCCACAGGCAAGTGAAATAAAAGACAGGATAAACAAAAGGGACCATGTCAAACTAAATAGCTTCTGCACAGCTAAAGACAATAAGAACAGAATAAAACGACAAACTACACAATGGGAGAATATATTTGACAATACGTCTGATAAGGGGTTAATAACCAAAATTTATAAAGAACTTGTAAAACTCAAAACCAGGAAGACAAACAATCCAATCAAAAATGGGCAAAATAGACACTTCTTCAAAGAGGACATACAGATGGCCAATAGGCATATGAAAAAATGCTCAACATCACCATTCATTAGAGAAATGCAAATTAAAACCACAATGAAATATCATCTCACACCAGTCAGAATGGCACTCATCAACAAAACAACACAGAATAAGTGCTGGTGAGGATGTGGAGAAAAGGGAACCCTCCTGCACTGCTGGTGGGAATGCAGACTGGTGCAGCCATTGTGGAAAACAGTATGGAGATTCCTCAAGAAATTAAAAATCGAACTGCCTTTTGACCTAGCTATCCCACTTTTAGGAATATAGCCCAAGAACACCATAGCACTGTTTGAAAAGAAGAAAAGCACCCTCATGTTTATGGCAGCATTGTTTACAATAGCGAAGATCTGGAAACAGCCCAAGTGTCCGTCAGAGGACGAGTGGATTAAAAAGCTTTGGTACATATATACTATGGAATACTACTCAGCCATAAGAAATGATGACATCAGATCATTTACAACAACATGGATGGACCTTGATAACATTATACTGAGCGAAATAAGTAAGTCAGAAAAAACTAAGAACTATATGATTCCATACATAGGTGGGACATAAAAATGAGACTCAGAGACATAGACAAGAGTGTGGGGGTTACAGGGCAGGGTGGAGGAGAGAGAAGGTGTTGGGGGAGGGAAGGGGTACAAAGAAAACCAGTTAGAAGGTGACGGAAGACAATTGGACTTTGGGTGACGGAAATGCAGCATAATCAAATGTCAAAATAACCTAGAGATGTTTTCTCTGAACATATGTATCCTGATTTATCAATGTCACCCCATTAAAATTAATTTTAAAAAATATATATAAATAAATATGGCATGAGTATAAAAATAAATAAATAAAATAAAATAAAAAATAATAAAATAAAATAAATACAACTTCATGTTTTTCTATAAATATAATTAATATGTTTATAATAGTTTACTAAGTTTATAAAATATAGCAAAATAAGTTATTTGTAATTTCTCATATGACTCCTACAAAGATCAAAGATATTCACTAAAAACATCTTTCAGTTTTTTTCAATAAAAACTATAGATAATTGTTATTTAAAATTATAAATATTCTTTTAATGACTTATATGTTCCATTTGACAATATATTTTAAGTATTTAAATGTCATTAAATATTATCATTAATATGATTTTAATAATTGTATAATACTTCAGTTCTTTATGGTTAGTTCGTTTTAAATATTTCAATGATATAAATCGTGCATCAACAAAGATTGCTTTACATAAATTCTTTAGTTGATCTCTTTAGATGTTCTAAGAATATATTCCTAAAGAAAGTACCTGGTCAGAAGTATAAGGTTTTTCAGGGTCCTCTAGCATATTGCAAAATTTCCCTCCAGACTTGTCATAATTGCTTCCCGGCTAAAAGTTACCATATTTCAAAGCACATAAATTTAAAATTTTAAAACTGGTAACACATTTCTATTTATTTTACTCTAACTATTCTTGGAATTTAATTATTTTTTCATTTTTTTAATTGGCTTATTACCTTCTTGTGAATTTTTGTTCATATTCCTGACCAATATGTCTATTAGGGTATTTTTATTTATTGTATTGACTGCTAGTACTGTTTATACTTTAGACATACTAAACTCTCATTCTTAAAATGTTCAAAATATTTACACTGGTTTGCCATATGTCCTTTAGTAATTATATATTTTTTTTATTGTTCAGATTTTTATATATTATACATATAAATTTTCTTTGACCCTGTTTGGAAAATACTTTCCTATCCTAAGATCAGAAACATAATCAACATTACTTTCTTCTATTTTTCTAGTTTTCTTTCTTGCCTTTAACTCTAAACATATTGAATTTATTCTGTATCTGTGAATGTTTTTATTTCTCCTTCGTATTTGAAGGATAGCTTTGATGGGTATAGTATTCGTGGCTGAAAGTTCCTCTCTTTCAGGACTTTAAATATTGGGGTCCACTCTCTTCTAGCTTGTAGAGTTTCTGCTGAGAAATCTGATGATAATCTAATGGGCCTTCCTTTATATGTTGTATTCTTCTTTTCCCTGGCTGCCTTGAGAATTTTTTCTTTGCTGTTGGTTTGTGTCAATTTCATTATGATATGCCTTGGAGTAGGTTTGTTGGGGTTAAGAAAACTTGGAGTTCTGTTTGCTTCTTGAACTTGAGGCTTTAGTTCTTTCCACAGGCTTGGGAAGTTCTCATCAATTATTTGTTTAAGTATGTTCTCCATTCTATTTTCTCTCTCTTCTCCCTCTGATATACCTATTATTCTTATGTTATTCTTTTTGATGGAGTCAGATAATTCTTGTAGGGCTATCTCATTTTTTTTAATTTTTGAGTCTCTTTCTTCTTCTCTCTGTTGTGCCTCAAGTTGCTTGTCTTCTATTTCACTAATCCTCTCTTCTATCTGACCTGTTCTATTAGCTAAGCTTGTTACTTCGTTTTTCAGCTCGTGAATTGAGTTTTTCATCTCTGTTTGATTTGTTTTTATAGTTTCAATTTCCTTGGACATATATTCTTTGTGTTCATGGAGTTGTTTTCTGAGCTCCCTATATTGCCTTTCTGTGTTTTCTTGTATATCTCGGAGGATTTTTAGGATTTCTATCTTGAATTCTCTGTCATTTAGCTCCAAGGTTTCCAATATATTAAATTTTTTCTCCATAGATTTTTCCTCATCTAGCTGTGTTACCTCTCTTTCTTTTGTATCCATGATATTCGATTTTCTCTTCCTTAATGGCATCTGAGGGTGGTTTTGTTGATAGTATTAATGAGATTTAATAAAGAATAAAAAGTTAAAAAAAATAAAAAAATAACAAATCAAAAAAAGTTGTTTTTTTTAAAAAAATTAATAATGAAATAAAGAAAAATAAAATAAAATAAAAATTTTTTTAAAAAAGGAAATTATTCCCCCCCTCTTTTTTTCCTCTCCTCTCCTCTCCCCTCTTTCTTGAGAAAATCTTGTGGTGGACTGTGAGTTATAACAAACAATGCCTGTGATGGAGGGCCTGAATTGGGGAAAAGTAATAAAGGGGCAAAAAAGAGAGAAAAAAAAAAAAAAAAAAAAAGGAAAAAAAAAAAAAAGAAAAAAGAAAAAAAAAGAGCGTATGGACCCACAAAAAGCAAATAAGGAAAAAATTTGGGTCAAGAATAAAATGATTTGCTTTTAGGTGTTGGTTTTCTAAGAGTTATGATGAGAGGAATAAGAGGAAAATGGAAAAATGGGGGGACAAATTAAAAACTTACTATTGTATTTAGTGGAACAAGAACTAGATAATATGGAGAGCCAGGGATGGGAGCACTGCTAGTGCGTTAAAAAGGTGAAGTGAAAACCCCCCAAAATGCCACAAACATAGGTTTGAGTCCCAGATAAGATAATTTGTTTGTTATTGAGGTTTGAATGAGAGAAGATGTAAAGGAGAAAGGAAGAAACTAATATAGAGGGAGAAAAGAAAGAGAGAGAGAGAAAAAAAGAGGGAACCACTAAAACAAGAAAAAAGAAAGGAGAGAGAGAGAGAGAGTTAAGGGTTTTGGAGTGCAACCCTCATAGAGAGAAAGGAAGAGAAGAGAAATGATAATGGGAGATGTAACACTTATGGGTAGTGTAGTTCAGGGAGAGGAGAGAGTAAGACCGGTAGAGAGTTAATCGGCCAAATTGGAGGAGGAAAAAAAAGTCTCAAGAACGAAGATAAGAGAAACAAATGAACAAATATAATAAAATGGGATAGGTTATAAAGTCTGCAGATTATTCTTGATTTTGAGAGGTTATCTTCTTGCTTTTTCTTTTCTCTCCCTCTTCCTGGTCGGTGACTCTGTACCCCGGGTTCTGCCCCTTTGGCACGCTCAGGTAGAGGTGTGCAGTTGATAAGTCTCTATGGCAATGTCATGTATTGTGCTTTATTCTCGTTGGGAGTCGAGGCTCATTAGCATTTATAGGCTCCGACAGTGAGAGAGTCCGTGTTCCTGGAGCCTTTCTCCTAGTCTTTCCTTCCTCAATTAGTAGCCTGATAATCCAGCTATGGGGTTGCTGCTGCCTCTGCCTGGATAGTAAGAGGCTCAAATTGCTGGCAACTCCCCACTCTATTTCCACTCAGCACAGGGCTCTGGGTAAGGCTCAGTCAGTCAGAGCTGCTAGCATAATCAGGCGGGCTTTCCGCCCACTCGAAGACCTCTGGCTCTGCCACTCTATCCGGT
This sequence comes from Saccopteryx bilineata, assembly GCF_036850765.1. Taxonomy (NCBI): domain Eukaryota; kingdom Metazoa; phylum Chordata; class Mammalia; order Chiroptera; family Emballonuridae; genus Saccopteryx; species Saccopteryx bilineata. Next base: position 31,392,042 of record NC_089491.1, read on the forward strand.
AACACAAGCGGGCGCCCACTTCCGGGGCGCTTGGAGGAAACTCTCACTCACTGTCTGCAACCAGGATATCTGGCCAGCAGTCTCACGCTCTGAGTGAAACCCCCAACCGCAGGGAAAAGTTGCAGCGTTGGAATTGAGTCTCGCTCCGTCCCCGTGTGCGGCTTTTGCAAGGCGCTGGGGCGGCCCGAGATTCCGCTTTGGCCCACACAAAGGCCCCTGACTCTGCCCCTCTGTGCGATAACACGGGCGCGCACTGCCGAGGCACTCGGAGGAATCGCTCACTCCTTATCTGCGCGCGCACACCAGGATATGAGGCCGGCCGCGGTTCCCTCTGAGTGAAACAGCCTCCAGCACGGAAAATCTCCACCGTTGGGATTAGTTCTCACTCCCTCCCGTGCGTGGCTTTCCCAGGGCGCTGGGGCTGCCCAGAGACTCTGCCCTCAGCCCACAGAAAGGCCTCTGACCCTGCCTCTCCGTGGGGCAACTCGGGCACCCACTTCCGCGGCTTAGGAAGAAATCTCTCTTCCACTAACTGCGCACCGACCAGGAGACCGGGTAAAATGGCCGCTCCGCTTGTCTTTCTTTGTTTGGGTTTGGCGCGAGTGTTAGCTTGTATTGCCCGGGTTGCCACAGGATCAGATTTTCCTCGGCTTGGATCTCTGAGCCACAGCCTGGTTCGGCCGTTTTTGCTGCGGCGGCCTGGATCTATTCACCCCCTTTGCCCGCCTCAGTTTCTATATTCACAGTTACCAGAAAAAGCCGCCCTGTTTAGGTTAGTGAGGAAGGCGGAGCATTTCTTACTCCCTATTTCCTTCGGGGTTTGGTTATATATTTAGCCAATTTTTCACTCAATCATACCTTTGGGTGTATTGCGAAGAATCTGGAAGCTCCAAGTATAGGTTTTTCTGTTTCTGGTTGAAGATCTTGTTGAGTTTTGGGGGAGATTTATCGGTATCGCTTCCTACTCCGCCATTACTCTGACATCATCTGTTGAATTTATTCTGATATGAAATCTGAAATAGATAACAATTTATCAATGGTTAAAATAATATTTGTGTAATAGTCCCACTGATCTGAAAAGTTAGGGAGTCATCCGTTCAATATGCTGTTGGGTGCCTATTGTTTCCTTGTCTGTCACACACACGTTGACCTCTTCTATGTTCTGCACCCAGGTTTGGTTTGGATCCATTGACTTATCTGTTATCCTCAGGCCAATACCATACTTTTTAAATTACTGTAACTTTATTATATGTCATTTAAAGACTTTCTCTGCAGTTATCCTTATTATCGATAGTCTTCAGGTCATCATTTGATGTTAATTCTGGCCCAATGCTTATTGAGAAGGCCCTCCTTATATTTTTTCTTTTCTCACACAGATGAGTTTAAGTTTGTATGGGAGATGTATAAATGCCTACTGATTTCAAATTTTAGCATATTTTGATCAAAGAATATGGCCTTACAATTTCTGGTTTGGAGAATTAAATTGTGGCCTAATTTAAGAAAAAGTTTGCAAGTTCTCTATGGAATTTTAAAAAGAAAGTATATTTTCTGTGCACACAAAGTTTGTTAGCTAGCTATCAAATTACCCTAGAAAACTTTTTGTTAAATATTTTTCAACTAATTAGTCTGTTTGAGTTATTTATTTTCTTCAACAAATGATGACTGAACTCTTCAAGGCACTGGGTACCACATGAGAAGAGAGCTGTACAGCCTCTATATTCAAATATGAAATTTGGATATAATGATGTTTATCCGAATGACTTACATATTCTAGTTTGAACTTTGTTTTCTCTCCGCTCCATCCACTGGCTCTAATTGCTGTTAACTCCTTTTCTTTCCCTCTGCACTTAGGTAGAGTTTCTCAATTTTATTTGCCCGTTGTTGATGTGACTTTTTTCATATTGTTCATTTTGCTTTGTCCTGTCAGTAATGCCTCGTGGTTTCAGAACCCAGATAATCACCCCTTCTTTCCTCAATCTCTATTTTTATCTAAAGTTGTTTTCTATTTATGACTTTCTGCTCTTTCTCTTTGATTATATATTCTTGCATCCTGTTGGGAATACCAAACTATTATCTGTGTCCTGTGGTACAAATTTTCAGAAAATTTTAGAAAGTCAGAAAATTTTTAACCTTTTCTCTTGAGGTTTCAGGATGTTGTTCCCTTTCCTCTGTTCTGCTTATTTATTCACAGGCTTATTTTTTCTCTTTAGTCATTCTTGAATAAGATGAGCTTAGCCAAACTCAATTCTAACCATTATAGAAAGTTTGTATTTTGCCTTCAGCTTTGGTCATTTTGTCATTTTCTGGGGACAGTGAATTCTATTTTTACAACCCATGGTTGGAAGATCAGCAATTTGCAACCCAATTTCCAGTTTGTAGAATAAATATGTATATTTTTCTACAGTTCATTCTCCTGCACTAAGGTAGAGTCTTCTAAACATTGATAGAGCAGTAGTCAAATTATGGTACATTTATTGCAAACAATATAGTGCCCCTGTTAATAAGAATTAAGTGGCTCTGTATGTGGAGATTTGGAGGACTCTCAAAGCACTTAGTGTTAGTGAAAAATAAAGTCCAGGTACAGAGAAAAGATACATGTTAGACCGTTAAGATACATACTACACTGTTAAGGATGGTATCCAAAGCAGATTTTACAGCTGGATGGATTTATGAAAAAGTATGATGGTGTGGGTTACTAATAGTTCACTGGCTTATTTATTAAGCAAATATTTATTGTTATTTACTTTGTGCCAGATACTGTGCTAGTTATTAACGATACAAAGAGAATAAGTTAGTTATTTTCAGATCTATTTCTACATTAGTCCCAAAATATTTCCCTAGAACTTACCCCAGTCTACTGACTTATTTAAGGTCCAGATTCCCTACAAATTACATTATCTCTTTTCTTAATGGTTTGGCAAGATCTTCATTACTCTCTAATCAGCTACATTTATTTTCTTTCCTTTTCATATTGATGAGCAATGGACTCATTATTGCCTCCATTTTAGAGTCATTAATTTTACACTCTTCATTTCCTGGAATAATAGAATCAAATGACTGAAAAGGACTTCAAATGTCATTTTATGTAAAAATCCATCTGATCCTGAATCCTTTATTTAATGTCTTGACCAACTGCATGTTCAATCCATATTAAATACCTTCCATGATGGGCAACTCCCTCTCTCCAAAGGCAGTCTATTCAGTATATTTGTCTAGCAAATGCTTATTAAGCCTCTTACAAATCAGGTATTATACCAGTTGCTGGGTATACAATGGGGAGTAAAACACAAATGATCTTTGTCCCTTGAGGGAAGGCAGACAATAAGCAAGAGACAAATAAGTGAATGCACGATGATAAATAGTTACAGATGTTCTAACAGAAGCAAGCATGATCCCGTGATAGAGACTAGCAGAGGAGAGTCGGAAAAGGACTCTCTTGGGAAATAACATTTAAGTTACAATCTGAAGGATGATGAAAATCCAACCATGTGAACAGTGAAGCAGCAGGAAACTTCTTGGTGTGTTTAAGGAATTACAGGGAAGCCAGTGTGGCTCTAGCATGATAGACAAGTAGGGAGAGTGGCGTGGGATGAGGCTGAAGAAGAAAGTTTTTTTTTCTAATTGAAATTACTTTCCTTGCCATTCTGACACATTCTGGTCCCAGTTTTTCTTCTTGGGGTCAATCAGAATAGATGGATCTGATCAGTCTCTAAGAGGCAGTCATTCCAACATTAACTTGAAGTGGCTCCTTTGTACATTGATTGGTTTCCCTTCAGTCAACTAAACTTCCCCATCCCTTCACCTCTCCTTCAGAGGACCTGAAGCCACACTTTCAGGGGCAAATTCCTATATCTCTTACATAAGAAACAGAGTGGAGGCTTAGCCTGGATTTCAAAGGATGCTATTGTCAGTAAAATCACAATTATTGCAAATTACCTTCTAACAATGAGAAAATATCTTAATACTTTCTGCTTCATTTTCTGGTTTTAAGATTCTAGTTTTAATTTCAATGTCCTCTTTAGACAGGGGCAATTCTCCATATTCTCCTTGATAACTTATTTCCATAGTACTAGCTTCTGTAGGAAAACAAACAAACAAACACCCTATTGCTGACACCCAGAACTCTCATTCTTAATTTGTATTCACTCACACCAGCTGTCCTCTGGACTGCTTCTAGTCACCTCTGGCATGTGACCCTCTGCTGCCCTCTTTTGGTCATGATCAATGTGAGCTGATGACAAGCAACACAACCCCTCCCTTTGAGATTCTACACATCCCCTTACACACTCAGGGCAGAAAAACTCCTTGCTCATGCAGAGCACCTCCCTTGAACACAGGAACAAACCAGTTTCTCAAACAGAATGTGCAATAACCACAGGATAAATCAGCCCCATCCACTTAATGTGTGGTGTGTGTGTGCATGTGTGTATAACAAAATATTTCACTCACTATGCCAGTTTCTAAAAATGCAACAGCAGATCAAATTTCTTGTCCTTTAAAAAGCCTGGTCTAATGATAGATACAGCTACATAAACTGGCAATAATATTTATATATTATGGCCAATGCTATGATCAGGAAATTATACAGTGCTGTAGAAACATTTAAAAGGGAACATGTAACTGTGACTCACGGGATAAAGAAGGCTTCAGATCTCAAACTGTCATATAAAACTGGGAGTGAAGGTTGTTCCCATGTAGTGCAGAGATTGTCACATAGAACCCAACATGCTCCACCACTCACATAGTTCATACCATCAATCTAGACCTTCTCCACTTCTAGATCCACTTGTTTATCCTAAGCTATGACTCCATTGGCCAAAGATAACTCCTAGGAAACCCAAGAAGTCCAGCCACCTGCAGTGTAAAGCAAAGACTGATTCTACTAACTTTACTAATAGTTAAACCTTAAACCCTTCAACCTCAAACCCTGCTATCTTTAGACTTCAAAAAGAAAAACCCTCTTGTTGGCAAATATTTACCTTATCACCTGTTGTCCCCCCCACCCCACTATCCTCAAGCTTTCCACTGGATCTTCTAGAATCCTAAGTCTTGTGTTATAATAAAATGCCTTCATGTCCACAGTCTTTTAACTGTTTCCTTCATCCTTCTCATGCCTTACATTAAACTTGTCTTCATCCATTCCATCTGTTATAACAGAACACCACAGACTGGGCTGGGTGGCTTATAAACAACAAAAATTTATTTCTCACAGCCCTAGAGGCTGGGAAGTTAAAGATCAAGGTATCAACAGATTCAATATGCTGTGAGAACCCACTTTCTGGTTCACAGACTACCTTCTTGCTGAGCTTCACTTGGCAGAGGAGGTGAGGGAGCCATCCGGAGTACCTTTCATAAGTACATTAATGCCAGTCATGGGGGCTGGGCAATCAGGACTCAGTCATCTCCCCAAATTTGGAAGCCCTGCTATAGCACTCTTCAGTCTAGAGCACTCCTCTCCAAATCTTGTTATCTTGTTTTTCCTGCCACATTCTCAAAGGGAGATTGCTCATTCTCTCACACCCAAACTCCTTGTTCTTACCAGTGAAGTACCTTCCAGTAATCCAGCCACACTCTACCCTCCTAGTCACTATCAGTCACCATCATCTACTATCACCTGCTCAGTCTTCTCTTTCTTTAAAGGCCTTGACAATAACACTCATCCTTTCCACCCTGCTCTTGTCTCTAGGAACTTCAAGATCCATCTAGATGTTGAGAGTTGAATGGGTCCATTGATTATAAATATAATTTTCTTCTTCATCTCCGGCATCTCCATCTCAGTCTCATTTACAGGATCTTATTCTCTGTATACCTATGTACTAATAAACCAGTGTTGGCTTTCTTTTCCTCTCTCTCCACACCCTCTCCTTGGTAAATCTTATTTATAACCATGGCTTTATTTACCTTCTATATGCTATGAAACACCAAATGTTTACCTCCATCCAAATATCTCTCTTGAGATCCAGAGACACATACCTATTAAACAGACACACTTTTTGATGGACTGCAGACCTCTAACCTCAGTATGTTCATTAATGAATTCATCATCTTTTCCCCAAATGAACTGCTTCTCTTGAGAGTACCACCTAAATGTTCAAGCCAGAAATACTAGTTTCATCTTTTATTGTTCCCTCTCCAGTTCATCTGCACACCCACCTCAGGCCCTCTCAGTGTTTCCCCCTTTTCCGTTGCCATTTTTCTAAATCAGGTCATCCTGAGAGCCCTTAAGGAGATTGTGCTGCATCTCATCCAGCCGCCCCTCCTATCCACTCTTTGTACTACATCCATAATGTACTAGTCCAGATATGTAAGTCTGAATATACCATCCCCCCGACTCAATAAAAATAAAACAAAACACTTCAGTAGAACGCTTCTTCCCTCAAGACATAGTTCAAACTCCCCAGTAAAGCAAAACACTCTTTTGATGTGGCTCCTCAGTTACTCTCCAGCCTTATCTTTCATTCCCTTCATCCATGGTTGGGCATGCCCCCACCATGCTAAACCACTAGGTGACGCACTGCAGGATAAAATAACTAACAAATCTCTTGGAACAATTACAATTCCACTTGCATCTAGACTTCCTTATTAGTGTCTGCGAGTGGAGGGCACAGATTTCTAAAGAAACTTATGTCAATGAACCCCAAATTTGTGAATAAAGATAGCCAGTTACATGTCAATCTGATTTCTATGGGGGATTCTGGTAAATCCTGGGGCATGGCAGAGGAGGGGGCAGAGCAGAGAGAACACTAGAGAAAGGAAAAAAAAAACACCATTAAGAAAATTTCAGCTTTACTATACTCCTTAAAATATGACAACACTTACACATGATTGGCCCAGAATTTAGGCTGCGGTGAACCATCTCTAATGGCTCAATCCCAAGGCTAATAGAGCCAAACAGCTCCGAGAAGATCCTCTACGTCCTCTCATCTTTAAGTCGCCAGATGCTGGCACATAATCAATGCGTTAAGTGTACGTTGAAGATCCTTTGCAGGGATTGTGCTCATGGAACCTAAATCTCCAGGACAACTGTAATTTCAGACATTCTCCTCCCCTGTAAACCATAGAGTTACGATTTTTTATAAAAATAGTCATGGACGGGATCAAGCACTGCAATAAAATTACACGTTAAAAGACAAAGAACAGAAAAATTTTGAGAAATCAGAGGTCAAGGAATATTGTGAAAATAGTACATACTAACTCATGTCATAAATGTCTAAGCGTATTTGAAAACAAATTAGATAAAAGCTAAGGCAACATTAGTGCCAGGAAGTTACTTTCCTAGTTGGCACAATGCAAGTCATCAGAATTGAAATGAAGAGTGAAAGGGTTTGCCTTCCTTTTTAAAAACGTAATTCTTAGGACTTCATGAGGAACTGAGTTGACAAAACCAAAAAACCTAAACCAAAAAACCTGAGTCAATTATATGAAAAGAAAATATGTATTTTTCAATGGGGAATTTACAACTACTTTCAGCACTATGGACTGTTCTGATATATTCTCACAGCCTCATTTATTCACTCATTTAATGAATATTGACCACTTTATGTTTCAGGTATTGTCATAGGTACTTGGGATATGAACCCATTGAACAAAACTAGCAGGTCTCTAGCTTCAAGAGCTTATATTCTAGCATTCAAGAGAGAAATACCAGTAAGTGTGTAAATTAGTAAATCACATAATATATTAAGAGATGATAAATTCTATGAAAATATAAAAGTAGTGTTGGGCAAAAGGATTGGGAATGCCAGTCAGGAGAGGTGAGTGGTGGCTGTAATATGAACCACGTGACCAGGGCAGGCATCATATTTATCGGACGTGGGCAACTAGGTGAAGAGGACAAGGGAATTAAACAGCTGAGGGAAACTGTTCCCCAGGCAGAAGGGACAGCAGGACTTTCACAGTTGTGATTTCACATTTCTATATTATTTTATTAATCTGTCTCCTTTATTAGGCTGTAAAGGAAAGGATCATATCTGTTATTGCTCCATTTGCTCTCCAGCATCTAGTCCAAGGACTGGCACAGAGTAGGTATTCAGAAAACATTTGGTGAATAATTAAACGAAGGTGATTAACTTGTCTATTTTCCCTAATGAACTAGAAAATCTCTTCAGCTGGGCTGACTGAGACATTTTTTTTCCTGATCTCCTCCAGACTGTGCTCCCCCGTTCGCTCTCAGTGGACTGATTTCTGTGTCTCACTCTGTTACCGAGGCATCCTGGTCCATAATGGGATGATTGCTTCCTGGAATCCACACCAATTACTAATTGTGAAAATCTTCAGCCTCATTCTCTACCTGATAACTTTAAGTACAAGAGTTCTTACAAACCTTCAAATACCATCTAATACATGTCTGCAACTGATTCCTTTTTTCCATGGGAATCATTTCTGCTTTCTCCTAGCAGGACTGAGCAGGGGCTTTTCTCTGTTTTTCATTCTCGGGCTGGCTGCCTGTATTCTGCGGAATCCGTATTCTGCTCTCCTGTGTGATGGACAGGGGTTATCCCACTTTATTTTTTTGGCAAAAAGAGGACCTTCAAGTTTGGCTCTGAGCTGAAAATGAGTAACACAGGAAGGAGAAATAAGGTCACCACTCGACTTCTTGTGTAACTCTTCATTAAACATTTTCTTTGCATGAATTAACTCAGAAATTTTGCTGCTTAACTATTTGGGGCCCACTACCGTAACAGATATAAAGGTACATTATGCTGATGAATTTGACAGCACATATGAAAATATGAGCAACTATGATTGAGCAAAAACAAAATTACATTTTTTGTAGTTCAAATTTTTATAAAGTATGTTTTAAAATATTACATTTTTTACTTTATTATTAAGTAAATACAAATAAGGCTTTAAAAAAAAAACGAGAGGCCCTGGCCGGTTGGCTCAGTGGTAGAGTGTCGGCCTGGCGTGCAGAAGTCCCGGGTTCAATTCCCGGCCAGGGCACACAGGAGAAGCGCCCATCTGCTTCTCCACCCCTCCCCCTCTCCTTCCTCTCTGTCTCTCTCTTCCCCTCCCGCAGCCGAGGCTCCATTGGAGCAAAGATGGCCCGGGCGCTGGGGATGGCTCTGTGGCCTCTGCCTCAGGCGCTAGAGTGGCTCTGGTCGCGACATAGCAACGCCCGGATGGGTGGAGCATCACCCCCTGGTGGGCACAGTGTCGCCCCCTGGTGGGCGTGCTGGGTGGATCCCAGTGGGGCGCATGCGGGAGTCTGTCTGACTATCTCTCCCCGTTTCCAGCTTCGGAAAAAAAAAAAAAAAAAGAGAGATGTGCATTGACAGATAAATGGATAAACAAATTGTGGTGTAAATGATCCAGACTTAAAAAAAGAAGGAAATCCTGTCATTTGCAACAATATGGATGAAACTCGAGGACATTATCCAAAGTGAAATAAGCCAGACACAGAAAGAAAACAAAAACTGAATGATCTCGCTTATATGTGAAGTCTACAAAATTGATTACATGAGAGTAGAATGGTGGTTACCTGGGGTGGGGTGGTGGGGAAAATTGAGACATGTTGGTCAAAGGGTACAAAGTTGCAGTTACATAGGATGAATAAATCTGGAGATCTAATGTACAGAATGATGAATATAGCTAACAATACTGTGCTGAATAATGGAAGTTTGCTAAAAGAGTAGATTTCATGTGGTCTTACACAAAAGAAATGGTAACTATGTGAGGAGAAGTTATGTTAATTGGCTTGATTGTAGCAATTTCACTTTGAATGTGTATAGCAAATCATCATGTTGTACACATTATACAGACAATTTTATTTAATTTTTAAAAGCACCTATACAATTTTTATTAGTGGAATAAAATAAAAGACACGTGCAAGAGAAATCTTTCAGAACAATATCAAAGGAATACTTTCCCTAAATAATGTTATCATTTGTTACATATTATAATCAAAACAAAGTTTATGGAGCTCCTACTATGTTCTAAGATTAAATATTTTAATACATCTAAAATAAAAATATAAGATATTTCTGTCACCATGAGTACACCTTTATGCTGCATCTATCCTAAACTAAATGCTAAACACAGAATAATAATGAAGTAAACCTAATAGAAGAACCTGATCTCACTTACCAAATTGAATCTAAGAAATACCAGTTAACCTGCAAATGTGTAATATCCAGAAATTTAATAAAGGTGTCAAATAGAGTTTGTCTCAAAGGAGGAGATAATTCTATATTGCAATATTTACATTGATTAATTGTGTGTATTGATTAAAAGTTTATTTTCCCAAGGCAGCCTCCTAGAATTGCGGCTCAGTTCTGTTACTCACTAGCCGTGTGTCCACGAGCAACTTATCTAATCTTTCTGAGCCTTAGCTTATTTCACCTATAAAATGAGGCTACAAATACGACCTACTTGTGATGGTTAATTTATATGTCAACATGGCTAGACTATGATGCCTAGTTGTTTGGTACAAATGGATTAAAAGCAAAATGGTCAAAATACCAGTCTCGATATTGCTGTGAGGTATTTTTAAGACATGATTAACATTTTAATTTTGAATCAAGCAGAATACCCTTCAAGATGTAGATAGACTTCATCCAATCAGTCGGAAGCCTTAAGTGAAAAGACAGGTCCCTTAAGAAGGAAGGAATTCTGCCTCTAGATTGTCTTCAGACTCAAGACTACCACATCAATTTTTCCCTGCATCTCCAGCTTGCCAGTATGCCTACAGTTTGGAAATTTCCAGCTCCCACAATCATGTGAGCCAGTTCCTTAAAAAAAAATCTCCCTTCAGATAGATAATTGAAAGATGATAGATAGATAGATAGATACATACATACATACATACATACATACATCTCACATCCTAGTGGTTCTGTTTCCCTGGGAACCCTAATATGCTACCCTCATAAATCTGAAATCTCTTTTGACTTTACAAAAACTTTTTTGATATTATTGTTAGCATGTTTATCATTTTACATCTTTTTGCTTTTAAATCCATTTGTACATTTTATGTAGGTAACATATAGTTGGATTTTGCTTGTTTATTCAATCTGACAATTTCTGCCCTTGACTTAGGTGTTTAAACTATTCCTTCGTTTAGCTCCACATCTACCGGTGGTTCATATAGTAGTGTCCCACTTAATGTTGTCAGTAGGTCCTGTGACTTTAAGTGAAACAACATAAAATAAAACCAGTTTTACCACAGGCTAATTGATATAAGCAAAAGTTCTTACAACACCTCATTGACATTATAACAAAATGAAGTTAAATGAAACAGTGTTATTCAAAGACCTTCTGACTTCTTTTTCTTCTACCTGGAGGACTTCCTTTCATATTATTTTTTCACCATCTTTATTTTTGAAAGATAATTGCAGTGGGTATAGAATTTTAGGTTGGCAGTCATTTTTCCCTTCGGTTCATTAAGGATGTTACTCCACTATCTTCTCACTTATAATACTTGCAATGGCAATTCTGCTGTAATACTTACCTGTGTTCCTCTGTACATAAAGCATCTATTCTTTCTGGCAGCTCTTAAGATTTTCTCTTTATCACTGATTTTGAGAAATTTGTTTAGAATGTACTTTGGTGTAATTTTCTTCACACTTCTTGTGTTTGGGGTTCCTTGAGCTTCTGGCATCTGTGGATTTAACCAACTGGAAAAATTTAAGCCATTATTTCTTCAATGATTTTCTGCCTCTTCCTTTACAGGTACTTCAGTTACACACATATCAGGTCACTTAAAGCAGTCACACAGTTCATGAATGCACTTTTAATTTACTTTTATTATTGTTGTCATTGTTATTATTCCTTTTTCCCCTCTGTTTCATTTCAAATATTTTCTATGTCATGAAATTCACTAGTCTTTTTATCTGCAATATCTAATCTGTCATTAATTCCATTCAATGTGATTTTTCACTTCAGACATTGTAGTTTTTATCTATGGAACTTGTATTTGGATTCTAAAAAATATCTTTCATGTCTTTACTCAACATGTTTAATCTTTCCTCTAGCTTTTTGAACATACAGAATGTAGTTACAATTCTTTGAACATCAATGTTTGCTAATTCTAATATCTGGGGGCAGTTCTTGGCCAGTTTTAATTTAGTGATTTTTCTTTTTATTACAGATGGCCCTTTCATGCTACATGCCTGATCATTTTAACTGGATGTTAGAATTTGTGAATTTTAGCTTGTCTGGTGCTAGATTATTTTTTTTTGTCAATAAATGTTCTTGAATTTTTTTCCAGAATGCACTCAAAAACAGATTTATCTTTTTGGTCCTTGCTTATAACATTTGTCAGGCAGAACCAGAGCAGCATTTAAGTCTAGAGTTAATGATTTGTCACTACCAGGGCATAAGCTTCCTGAATGCTTTATTCAATGAGGTTTCCAGTCTGGCTAGTGAGAATAGGCATTATTTTGGACCTGTGTAAGTGCCAGCTCTGATTTCCTTCAGTCACTGCAGGGTTTTCTTTCCCTTGTGCCTTAGTAGTTTCTTCATCTGCATTTGTTAATCAGTATTCTGTTGAATACTCCAGGGGGGAATCTCTGCAGGTCTCCAGAGTGCTCTGTGAATCTCACTCCTCTCTGATACTCTGCCCTGTAAACTCCAGCGACCTTGATCTCACCAGACTCTCATCTTTGTCTTCTCAATTGAAGAAGTCTCCCATAGTAGACCTGGATTTCCCCCTCCCTGTGCCATGGCATGGAAACACTCTCAAGTCAGTTTGCTAGGGAAATTATAGGGCTCATCCCAATTGCTTTCCATTGGTCAGGAATATCTCTCTTTCGTTGCTTCATGTACAATATCTTAAAAAGTGTTAATATGATATGTCCGGTTTTTCATGGTTTCTTTACTTCAGGCAGAAAGGTAAATTTCATCCTTGCTACTTCATCTTAGCCAGAAGTCCAATGTTGTGAAAAATCTAATAAGATCATGAAAGAAAAGTGCTTAGAAAGAGCCCAGTGAATGTTAGCTACATATTATTATTATTATCAAAGTTTTAAGCCATTTAGATTATACTTTTAGGCAAACCTTCTCATTGTATGAACTAAGTTTTTGTAAATATGAGGAATGTGTGGGGTAATGAAAATATTAATAGCAGTAATAATTGAGCACTAAGTACTTTAAATTAATTGTCCATATAATTTCAGTTCAACATGATTAAAGTAAGGTAATGTTATCTGCATTTTATAGATGACAAACCTGAGGTTCGGAGAGGTTAAATACATTATCAAGGTTAAGCAGCTCCAAAGTGTTAAATACAGAACAGAGCCAAGGTCTGTCTAACCCCAAAACCCAATCTCTTAACCTTCATATGTCACTGCAAATCACTTCTAAGCAACTGTGAAAAAATTCTTGCTTCGTAGACCCAAAGACTCTGGAAAAGAATTGAATAAAACTGTGTCTTAGTGGCCCTGGCCGGTTGGCTCAGCGGTAGAGCATCAGCCTGGCGTGCGGGGGACCCGGGTTCGATTCCCAGCCAGGGCACATAGGAGAAGCGCCCATTTGCTTCTCCACCCTCCCCCCCTTCCTCTCTGTCTCTCTCTTCCCTTCCCGCAGCCAAGGCTCCATTGGAGCAAAGATGGCCCAGGCGCTGGGGATGGCTCCTTGGCCTCTGCCCCAGGTGCTAGAGTGGCTCTGGTTGCGGCAGAGCGACGCCCCGGAGGGGCAGAGCATCACCCCCTGGTGGGCAGAGCATCGCCCCTGGTGGGTGTGCCGGGTGGATCCCAGTCGGGCGCATGCGGGAGTCTGTCTGACTGTCTCTCCCCGTTTCCAGCTTCAGAAAAATACAAAAAAAAAAACACAAAAAAACTGTGTCTTAGTGTTATCATGGGCTTTTCTAACTTTTAATATCAGAAAGTCGTTTCCATAGATATGTTATAAAAGTACAGGTTTCACTGTGACATTCTTGCACTTGAAGTCCTGCCACATGAGGCAAATAAATTTAATGATGATGTTTACTCTTCTCAAAGCAAAGCAGATTTGATAAGACTGTAAGCACATCAATGGATAGCATGAAATTCAGGTTCAGTAGGGCAAAACACAAAGATAATAGAAAGATTTAATGAAGCTATCAGTTAACTTCAAAAGAGCAAGATTAGGACAAAGGGTCAAGGGCCTTGTATACAATCATTGTGCCAAATAATTCATCCAATGTCTCTCTGCTTGATAGGGTAGTTACTGTAAACCACTCTGTTGTTTCTATAAATATACCATACAAAAAATTAAGACATTTGAAAGACATTTTATGAGTTTATCCAAGTAAAGTTCAGATTTTGTCACATGCAAATGTATAATTTCTAAAGCCTATATTTAATCCTGAAATAATACCAATATTTATTAGTTGAAAATGTTAAAGAAAAAAATGGTCCATGTAATTCTATTGTCCTGTTGACTTAAAAAATAAAACTAATTCATATCTGTGGGTAAAAAAAAAATCGAGAAATAAAGAAATGTTAAAAAACTTAATTAGTTATTTTCTCTTCTTATGTAAAAACTTCTACACTTCAGTTTTTCCCCCAAAGGTAATTATAATTAATTTTGTTGTGCTCACTTTCTAAAAAAATACAGAGATGTAAACATACAGAAGTTTTCTTCTTAAAAATGTGTTTAAAATAATTTTAATTATTGTAAAAATTGTATCAACCACATACATCCTAGTTTCTACCATTAACCCAATCTCAATCTGCTTCAATTACAGTATTTTCCAAGGTAATATTTCCAAAATGTGCAATCAGAATGACCAAATAAAAATATCTGAACCTGCTGGTAAAGTGAGAATATTAAGGACATACGTGTTTCACTGACAATCATTACAGTTGGGCCTGGTGAAGGGGATACTGGGAAAGCTCTGTAGTAATTGAAGAAATTATCCAGATCATTGAAAAATATCACTGTACTATCTTATCGGTTTTCCTGATTATAGCTGATAAAACAATCAAGAGATAATCTATGAATAAGTGGCATCTTTTATCTTTTCCCTTTATTCTTATCTGCTTGCTTCTTTGTAGATTTTGACAAGTTGTTCTCATTTGGGGTTTGTGTTGGGTATTTTTGTGACTTCAGCTGTTTTGCCTTTTGTTTTGTGATAGCCAGCTAAGGAACTCTAATCATAATGAGATATACTTTGAAATCACTTTCTTTTTAGACATCTTAACTAATTCTCAAGACTAAGATTACTTTGATTACTTATCTTAAATTTATGGACCCATCTGAACTAATTCTATATTTTGCAAAAATAAAGAAAAAGTATAACTTATTTGGGCACGGATTCTATTTTTAATTACCATGATTTCATAGTTATTTTCTCCTTTGAGAACTAACAAGAAATTTTGTGGAGAGAAAAGAAAATGGAGAAAATTGAAGTTTTTTTCACTCTTCTCAAGAATAAAATTACAATGTGGATCTAGAGATTTCCACCAGATAATCTAAAAAACTTAAGTCCAAGAAACAAGCTATGAAAAACTCAGTCCTGGTAATATTAAGAGTCTATAATTAATTTAAAAATTTAATTTTGAAATGTCTTTAACTCCCATACTTATTTCCATTTTCTTTTCTATAGTATCCTGTAATGGACAGCAGTAGGACTCCAAACAGAAAGTATCAATATGCCTCTTTAAAGGGGACTTAGGGATACTACCTAATTGGTATATAGTTTCCTACCTCAGTTTTCTTACCCAGGTGGTTGCCTGGGTACCCTGTGACCTAGGTAGGCACCCTGTGACCTAACACTTGTCTTCAGACAAGTTATTTAATTCCTCTAGGACTTCATTTCCTCGAGTGTAAAATAAAGTCGTAATATTTAAGTCACATAATTCCTTTCAGGATTAATGAGAAAAATGCCCCTGGAATAGTCAGTACTTAGTAAAAAGGAGAAAAAGAGAAAGAGGGAAATCTAATGTTTTCTGCATGTCAACTATTGCCAGATATTATTTATGCATCTTATATACAAGAATTCCAATTCTCACATATGTAGCCATGATGTTTTTCATCTCAAAAATTAAGAAACAGCTCAAAATAGATAACTTACTCAAGAGTAAACATCTAGCAATTGATGCAATTAGGATTCAAATCCAGGGTTTGGGCCAGTATTCGACACATACTTCTCATCGTTATCACAATGTCCCATTTGCTTCCTAAAACCCTTGTGCAGTGTGGGATTCTGGGCCCCATCACATATTGCTCAGTCTCTGCTGCACTTACTTTTTAAAGTATATCAGAGTTGATCACTTAATTCATGGGCTAGATAACTTAAAATTTTTGTTGTGCATTAATAAAACATACATATATAACATAAGTAAAATAGAAGTTATAAAGGTTAATTATAATATCAATATTTTCCCCAATACACACACACCCCAGGCTACCCTATTACTTCAACTGAGCCAAGCCTAAGGGGAAATCTTCAAATAAAGAAGCCCTCTTTGTATGTACAGATTAATATAAAAATATGAGGAGAAAAACAGAGTCCATATTATCCAAGCACTAGTCAATGTACCTATATTTTTTCCTATTTTATTTGATATAATTAACATATAACACTGTGTAAGTTCAAGATGTACAATGTCATGACTTGATATATATATTGCAAAATAATTGCCACCATAAGGTTAGTTAATGTATCTATCACCTCACATAATTACTATTTGTGTGTATGTGTGTGATGATGATGTTTAAGACCCACTCTCATAGCAACTTTCAAGTGTATAATATAGTATTAACTATAGTCACAATGCTGTACACTAGATACTCAAAATTTTTTCATCTTATGACTGGCAGTTTGTACCCTTTCACCACTATCTCTCCATGTTCCCTGCCCTCCAGCCCCTGGAAACTACCAGTATAACTGTTTCTGTGAGTTAGGCTTTTTCAGATCCTATACAAGGTGAGGCAAAAGTAGGTTTACAGTTGTGAGTATTCATGCTGCAGTGAACATGAGAGTGAAGATACCTCTTTAAGATTCTGATTTTATTTCCTTTGGGTGTAAACCCACAGAAGGATTGGTCACATGGTACCTCTATTTTAAATTTTTTGAGGATACACCATACTGTTTACCTTAGTGGTTGTACCAGTTTTCAATGGGAATTAATTTATAAAGATATTTTCTTTAAGGCCCTGGCTGGCTGGCTCAGCAGTAGAGTATTGGCCTGGCATGTGGAGGTCCTGGGTTCTATTTCCTGTCAAGGCACACAGGAGAAGTGGCCATCTGCTTCTGCACCCATCCCCGCCCCTCTCTCTCTTTTTCGTTCTCTCCTGAAGCCATGGCTCAGTTTGAGCAACTTGGTCCTAGGCACTGAGGATGGCTCCATGCCCTCACCTCAGGCGCTAAAATAGCTCAGTTGCCAACCAATGGAGCAGCTGCCCCAGATGGTCAGAGCATGACCCACTAGGGGCCTTGCTGGTGGATCCCTGCCTTCCTGCCTCTCACTTAATTAAAAAAAAAAAAAAAAAAGATGTTTTCTTTAAGGTATTATCTCCTCTTTAAAGGAATTGGGGTGCCTCTCAGAGTGCCTATCTGATTGTTCCTAGTTTTATTCAGTGATTCTCAACTTGGGGCAGTTTTGCCCCTCAGGGAAATTTGGTAATACTTGGGAATATTTTTAGTTGCCACAGCTGATGGGAAGAGAGTGGTCCAGGCATATGGCAGATAGAAGACAGGGATGGGATGCCGCTAAACATCGTGCAATACACAGGACAGTCCTACAACAAGAAATTACCCAGCCCAAAACTTCAATAATACTGACATTGAGAAACTCTAATTCATTTGTTCTTAACCTTGGTTGCACATTATAATAACCTAGGGAGCTTTAAAAACTATTAGTGCTACTTGGGTGTTCCCCTACCCAGAAACTCTGACCTAAGCACTCTGAGTTAGACCTTGGCATATGTAATACATGTACATATTACATATTATGTATGTCAGTTCTTTGGTGATTCTAATGTGCTGTGCAAGCAGAATTGTAAACCACTGTCTAGATAAAGCTAACTAGTTTACATAAGAAAAATGGAAGAGATCATTGCAATGAGAGGAAATCCTTACTAGGATTGTGCCAGAAGGATTCCCACACTCCCTCTCCAGCGTGCTAGGAGAGTCCTAACTTTTTCCAGGACTGTCAGAGGAATTTATTTTTTGTTATAGCCTTTTCCAAGACAGTTTACTTACTAACAGGAATAAATCTCATTTAAATTAGCTGGGTGCAAACATCAAAAGCAGAAAACCGGATCTTGCCCCCACACTAAATATTCACTACTAACAGCACCACATATATGGCTTTTATCTGCAGTCTTCCTTGTGAATAGCCATGTGGGAATTTTTTTTAATTTGTCTCTGAAATGTCTTAGTTTACCTCTCTTAACACGCACCTGCAATGTTGCTATCCTTCCTGCAAATTCACCCTGCCCTTGGCTCCTCCTTCCTGTGCTCTCTTTGGTCCACTGCTTAATTACCTCCCACTCATCCCACAAATGAACCGCTTCCAGCTAAATTTTCTCATGTGATCTTAAGTCAGAGTGTGGAAGAATGTGAGGTTCCCATTAAATACCAGTCGTTCAGAGTTCCTCCAGGGTATCTGCTCAGTGCCGGAAGTAGCTCATTCAATTACTACCATTATTGTTTAATGAAAAACCAAAACGTTGTGTGGGGGGGAACTGAGCTTATTTAATTTCTCTAATTTAAATTTCTTCACACATATTGACTTAGAAATCTCACTTGGCTGACTGAAAGATTTAAAAATACACTATGGAAGATGATTTTGGGCACATTTGTAACAGAGTGGATGACTGTAAATGTTACGCAATAAATGTACAGAGCATTCCCTCCTCCGGATAACAGCTTTACCATCGGCGGCTGGAAGTCCAATTCCTGTCAAAGAGGCAAAGTTATTTTTAGTTATTTGACAAAATGGTTTTAACTCCCAGAATAAAGCAAGCTGTTTTAATGAGTATCAACTATAGTCTTTATTTCCTCCCCATCTAACATGTTTTTGCAGAGTAAATGGAAAACTCCTACACTTTATGAAACGGGGACATTTTCTGTTATAAAATATGGCAAATGTAAACGGAAGAAGCAACAAAGTGAGAAATTTCAAAACTCTGTTAGCTGCCATATGGTAAAGGTAACCCAGTAACAGACTTTGAGGAGAGAAGACCGTTAAAAATAATATGATTTGTAACATGAAAATATTGTTCACTGGGGCCAAAAAGAATTAGAGGGGTTTTTGACCAAGAAATATCTTGGAGTAAACACTCATGATTTGCAAAGGGACTATCCCTTCCTTAGCAATTTTTTCCTCTCAAGTCCACATATTGAATAAACCGAGGAGGTGTTGCTTTACAGCAGCGCTCTGAGCTCTGTTTTTCTGTAAATGGCCGAACATTAAATATTTTAGGCTTTGGGCCATACTGTATCTGGCTCAACAACTCATCTCTGCCACTGGGGTGTAAAAGCAGCCACAGACAACACATAAACAAATGAGTGTGAATGTATTTCAGTAAAACTTTATTTATAGACACTGAAATTTTAATATCATGTCATGTTCACATGTCAGAAAATATTCTACTTTGTTTTTCACCCTTTGTGAATGCTAACATTATTCTTACCAGCCCTGACCAGTTGGCTCAGTGATAGACCATCAGCCTAGCATGTGGATGTCTCTGGTTTGATTCCCAGTCAGGGCACACAGGAGAAGTGAACAGCTGCTTCTCCACCCCCTTTCTCCTCCTTTTCTCTCTCTCTCTTCCTCTCCCACAGCCATGGTTCAATAGGTTTGAGCACATCAGCCTCGGGTGCTGAGGATGGCTCTGCGGAGCCTCCACCTAAGGTGCTAAAAATAGCTCACTTGAGAGCATGGCCCCAGATGGGCAAAGCATCAGCTCCAGATAGGGGTTGCCAGGTGGATCCTGGTCAGGGCATATGCGGGAGTCTGTCTCTCTATCTCCCCTCTTCTCACTTGGAAAAGAAGAAAAAAAACCCACTATTCTTACCACCCAGGCTATATCAAAAGAGGCATTGGAGTCCATTTGATATATCCTAGCTTGCAGAACCCTGCCTTAGGTATTAGTATTTCTTTTCTATTATTCATTTTTTTTTTTTTTTTTTTTATTTTATTTCTGAAGCTGGAAACAGGGAGAGACAGTCAGACAGACTCCCGCATGCGCCCGACCGGGATCCACCCGGCACGCCCACCATGGGGCGACGCTCTGCCCACCAGGGGGCGATGCTCTGCCCATCCTGGGCGTCGCCATGTTGCGACCAGAGCCACTCTAGCGCCTGGGGCGGAGGCCACAGAGCCATCCCCAGCGCCCAGGCCATCTTTGCTCCAATGGAGCCTTGGCTGCGGGAGGGGAAGAGAGAGACAGAGAGGAAGGCGCGGCGGAAGGGTAGAGAAGCAAATGGGCGCTTCTCCTGTGTGCCCTGGCCGGGAATCGAACCCGGGTCCTCCGCACGCTAGGCCGACCCTCTACCGCTGAGCCAACCGGCCAGGGCCTCTATTATTCATTTTGAAGATTTTTTAAAATAATTGTTGTAAAGCAAAGTCATCAGTGGAATGTGAAATGGAAGTCAGTGGGAATGTTTGAAGGTTTGAGAAAGTATGGTATAATTGTTAAAAGGGTTGAAGAGTGAATGAAGTAGGAAAATACAGTAATATTTCTGGCAACATTAATAATCTTAGTTTGGGGGTCATGAATTTTAAGCAAGACCATTCAAGTTCAGAAGTACAGGAAGACAGTAGGCTGAAAGTTGGATTTACCGGTAATTAGGGCTTTGGCAAAGTAAATAAAATAAATTTATATAAAACAAAGAAGACAAATCTATATGAAATGAGGTGGTTATAATGATTCTGCTAGAAAAAAAAGTGAGTGAGAAAAAGTTAAAATATAGTAGAAAATAACTGTAAGGTTCAGATGAAATCACATGAATGGAATCAGAACAGTAGAGTAAATGGGAAGCTAGAAGTCGGGGAGTAGCCAACTCAGAAGAGTTTATGGAGGGCTTGTACTTATTGGTAACAACAAAGACCTTTGAGGAGAAGACTGGAAGTAATGAACTGGAGAACAAGCTCACTGAAGGGAAGAAAGTCAAAGAACTGAGAAGCCAAGAATGTTGGAAGGATTTTCTGGGTGGGTATTAAAATGAATAAGAACCAAGTTGGAAATTGTTGAAGAGTATGACTGTGAACCAAGAGTTAAAATTTGCTAGAAACAAAGGGTAATGAGGATATTAGATAACTACAGCATAAAGACAAGGTGGGTGTCAGAGAGAGATGACAATAGTTTCAAAGGAAGCGCTGTTTTAATGAGAAAGGATGAAGACTAGTCCAGATGTGTCAGTGAAGACTGTGCATTATAAGATGTTTAGCAGCTTTCTCATCCTTTATCACCTAGTTGTCAGTAGCACTCCTGGCCTCAGCTGTGACAATTAAAAAATGTACCCTGATATTACCGAATTTTTCCTGAGTAAAATTGCCCCCACTGATAATCACTGCTCTACAGCAAAACCTTACATGAAACTCTCCATTCTATTCAATTCCTCTACTCCTATTTTCCCATGGCGTTCCTCTCTGGCATTCATTTCCATAACTCCATTAAATGTGCTATTGTTAAGATAACTAATGAGCTTCCCATTGCTAAATTCAATGTTCAGTGCTTAGTCTCCCTTCTATTCCTCCCAGTATTTGACAGAGTTGATTGCTCCTTCCTCATTAAAATACTTTCTTTGCTTGAGTAACAGGACACCTCACTCATCTGACTTTTATATTCTCTCACCCGCTGCTCCTTCTAACATCCTTTCCAATCTCTGATCTTGGTGAAGATTCACTGAGCCTCTTGTCTTCTATCTTCACTCCTTGGGTGAGTTCATTGAATCTGTTAGATTTAAATACTAGCTATATATTAATGGCTCTCAGTTTTATGTCACTTTCTAAGTCTTCTTCACTGCAGTGAGACTTATTTATATGTCCAATTACCTAATTGACATAATCACTTCCATATCTGATTGGCATCTGAAGTTCTATTTTAAAAAATGAATCATTCAAGGCCCTGGCCGGTTGGCTCAGTGGTAGAGCATCAGCCTGGCATGCGGAAGTCCTGGGTTCGATTCCCGGCCAGGCACACAGGAGAAGCACCCATCTGTTTCTCCACCCCTCCCCCTCTCCTTCCTCTCTGTCTCTCTCTTCCCCTTCCGCAGCCAAGGCTCCATTGGAGCAAAAGATGGCCCGAGCCCTGGGGATGGCTCCTTGGCCTCTGCCCCAGGCGCTAGAGTGGCTCTGGCCACGACAGAGCGACGCCCTCTGGTGGGCGTGCTGGGTGGATCCCAGTCAGGCGCATGAGGGAGTCTGTCTGACTGCCTCCCCGTTTCCAGCTTCAGAAAAATACAAAAATACAAAAAATAAAAATAAAAAATGAATCATTCGATATTTTCCCTTAACTTGTCCCTCCCACAGTCTTTCTTATTTCCATTGAGGACAGTTCCTTTCTTCCAGAGACTGAGATCAAAATTTTTGAGAGATCTTTACTCCTCTTTTTCTCTCATGCCACCTCCAATCCACTGAAATATTTTGTTGACTACTTTCAAAATATCCAGAATATAACACTTTCCTTTTCCTTGGTCCCATTCCAAAACATCATCTTCTGGCATCTGAATTATTTTAGTAATAATAGAAGACTAGTCTCCCCTCTTCCCATCCCTGCCCCCTACAGTCTATTTTAAATACAGCAGCTAGTAATCCTTTTTAAACTTAGATCACTCCACTTTTTGGCTCAAAGCCTTCCCATGGCTTCCCATCTTCCTCAGAGAATAAATCAAATGTTACTATAACCTACAGAGATCTCCTTGTTACTTCTTATACAAGGTTGTGTAGTATTCCCAAAAAATTCATATCTATCTAGAAACTCAGTATCTGACTTTATTAGGAATGTTGGTCAAATAAGTTTGTAAATATGATAGATAGGTTTGCTCGCTTGTAGTTTGCATTGGGTGTGGGGGATGGGCTATAAGCAGGCAGGGTCACTATACCCTAAGGCTTAGTTTTAAGATTAAGCCTTTCCCACCCTAAGTGACTTTGTATCACAGACTTCCTTGTTTGTATATTGGATTAAAGGTTTTGATTTCTACACTATAAAATGGGGCAAACCAGGAGCTTGCTCTCTCTTGGTTCCTAAAATTAGCATTAGAGAGGAGAGCAGAGAAAGGCCACGTGGAGGAGAGGAGAAGCAGTCAAAATGGCTGAGTGCTGAAGGAGAAGCCAGTTTGTGCAGAGTTTGTGCAGAAAGAAGGAGATGGGGAACAGAGGTGAATAAGGCTGGTGAGCTAGAAACCTTTGATTCTAGGAAACTTGGATAAGTCAGTGGCTTTGGGAGCCCTGAATGGAAAGGGAAGTGTTTTCCCACTGTGTATATTTCTTGCCCACCAGTGCAAGCTAGGATTAAAGCTAATGGCCCACCAGTTCTTGGTTTTGTTGTTTCATTACTGTCTGTCCAAATCAAATGCGAACCTGCATTGGCCAGGCGGCTGTGATGGTGGCCATGGCTACTGGCCATACAAGGAAATAAAGCCTTCATAGAAGTAATTAGTTAAGACAAGGTCATACTGGATTAGGGTGGGCTCTAACCCATGACTGATGTCCTAATAAGAAGAGAAAACAGAGATAAAAACACACAAGGTGGTGTGGGGGAGGAGAGGAGGAGAGAAGGCCATGGGAAACAGATATTGGAGTGATGCATCCACAAACCAAGGAATGCCAGGAATTGCCAGCAGCACCAGGAACCAGGAGATAGGCAGGAAACAGATTCTCCCTCAGAACTCCCAGAAGGAATCAACCTGCCAACACCTGTATTTCAGACTTCTAGCTTCCAGAACCTTGGAATAAATTTATGTTGTTTTAAGCTACCTGTAGCCTGACCAGGCGGTGGCACAGTGGAAAGAGCATCAGACAGGAATGTGGAGGACCCAGGTTGAGACCCCGAGGTCGCCAGCTTGAGCGCAGGCTCATCTGGTTTGAGCAAAAGCTCACCAGCTTGGACCCAAGGTCACTGGCTCGAGCAAGGGGTTACTTGGTCTGCTGTAGCCCCACGGTGAAGGCACATAAAAGAAAGAAATCAATGAACAACTAAGGTGTCGCAATGAAAAACTAATGATTGATGCTTCTCATCTCTCTCCGTTCCTGTCTGTCTTTCCCTATCTATCCCTCTCTCTCTCTCTCTATCTCTGTAAAAAAAAAAAAAAACAAAAAAAAAAAAAACAAAAAAAACTCCCCCCAAAAACAACAACAACAAGAAAAAAAGCCCTGTGGGACTTTGTTATGGCAGCCCGGGGAAACCTATGTCCACTTTTAATCTTTCTTTCTACTCTTTCCCTTGCACATTCTCCTCCAGCTACAACCCACTTGCTAATCCTTGAATAGCTAAGCAGACTCCTGCCTCAAAGCCTTTCTATTTCCTGTTTCCTTTGCAGGGAACACCCTCCCTCCAGATGTTTGTATATCTCTTCTTCTCCTTCCTGATTTCTGTTCAAAAGTCATCTTTGTATGAGGTCTGATGTGCTTAAAACTGCAACAGCACTCCTTTCCTTCTTTCCAGCTTTCTTTATCAACGTAGAAGCTTTCACCTCCCAAAGGTCTGTGAAGTACACTTATTTTTAAAATTTTCTTTCTCCTTATACCAGAATGTAAGCACAACAAAGGCAGAAATTTGGGTCCATTTTGTTCATTAGCACATCTCCAGTGCTTAAAACTGCAGTTGGCACATAGTGAAATATACAAGTTTCTGCTTTACTTATCATTGATGATGTCGGCTTTGAGTATCTGGACAAATTAGTGTTTTCCAGGTTTCATTGTTATTCTTTTTCATTCTCTTTTCTTTGGAAGCAAGTTGCTAAATACAGTGCACATTATTGGAAGATAGGGACAGGGAGGGGAAGAGGTTAAGTTCCCCTTCTGGAGGCTGTGTACTATATTTACATAAATTATCTGGAATTTTTTCTTTAGGAAATATTTGTTACATACTCTGTTTATTCTAATTATTTATTTGTATTAATTTGAACTCATGAAGATGTATTTATACTTTAGGTTATAATTCAATACTGCGTTATTTATTGTTTTCCTCGAAATATTCCAGTTTCAGCTTTTAGGAGTGTCAAGCCAGTAGCCATGGCCACCACAGCTACCTGGCCCATGCAGGTTCACATTTGATTTGGACAGACAATAATGAAACAACAAAGCCAAGAACTGGTGGGCTATTAGCTTTAATCCTAGCTTGCACCCGGCGGGCAAGAAATACACACAGTGGGAAAACACTTCCCTTTCCATTCAGGGCTCCCAAAGCCACTGACTTATTCAAGTTTCCTATAATCAAAGGTTTCTTTTTTTTTTTAAGTTTTTTATTTATTTATTCATTTTAGAGAGGAGAAGAAGAGACAGAGAGAGAGAAGGGGGGAGGAGCTGGAAGCATCAACTCCCATATGTGCCTTGACCAGGCAAGCCCAGGGTTTCGAACCGGCGACCTCAGCATTTCCAGGTCGACGCTTTATCTACTGCGCCACCACAGGTTAGGCTAATCAAAGGTTTCTAGCTCACCAACTTTATTCACCTCTGTTTCCCATCTCCCTCTCTCTGCACAAACAAGCTTCTCCTTCAGCTCTCCGCCATCTTGGCTGTTTCACCTCTCCTCCACATGGTCTTTCTCTGCTCTCCTCCAGCATAGGCTCCTCCTAGAACATAATCACTCTTTCCCTGAACAACGTGATCTCTCTCCCTTTTAAAATCTTTTGGTGCGAAAGCCCTCCCCAAACACACATTAACATAATCATGCCCATCCCAAGCAAGAAGGGCAACTAATATTATCACCTGGGCGACGGGCTTCTACACAGGCAGTGCCATCTTTAACAAAGTGAGCATAATATATTTTATCTGCCCAACAATCCACCCCTATGCTCACTTTACTACCCACAATCTACACCACCAGCATCCCTGTGCAAGGAAATTAGGCACATTACACAAATTACAACAACACGACAAATTATACAACTTCAACAATTACAAAGATACACTTCACCAGTCTCTGAGCACTTTGCCAAAAGCGCAAAATGTCCTCGGCCTTCTTTCTAGCCATGGGAAAAGCTTCCCGGGACAGGGATGGCCTCCAGCTAAGCCCCTCCCCCATCAGAGTATTTCACATTCTCCAAAATCTGTAAGTCCATCCAACAAAGAAGCCAGTGCCCACTCCGGTTGTAGTCCAGGAATCAGTCCAAGCACATGGGACCTCAGCCACCCCCCCCCATCCCTGCCATCCTGGCAGGTCTTACACTGTCCCAAGGAGGAGCACATGGCAATGGCAGTTAGCATTTCCAACTCTGCTCTCCAGAGCATGATGGCTTTCACCCCTAAGTCTCAAAAATTGCAGACATACCAGGGGTGTAGTAGGTATTCCTTGCTGCTAGGCTCTCATCTTCTGGAGACTACAGATTGCAACTCCAGCCCAATTCTTCTCATCCTCCAAAGAGGAACTGAAAACACCAGCTCCCGACGCTGGGCTCAAGTCCCAGGCCGCTGCTTCTCTGTGGGGCTTGTGGCTCCAGCTCTGGCCTCACGCTGCTGCTGGCTCTCCACAATGTCCAGGGCAATCTGCAACTCATGAACCTGTGATTCCTTCTCCAGCAGCTGCTCCATTTCCAAGCAAATCGCACGAACCTGGTCGGCTTCCTCCAGTGCTTGCTCCAGCTCCAGGATCGGCATCTCTTTCTCCCATGTTTGCTCCAGTTCCTTCCACTGAGCTCTCGGTTTCCTCATGCATAGCTGTAAAAGTCAGCCAGCCTATGGCCCCCAAAAGAACAGCCATGGGGAACCATAACAGTAGCCAGTCCTCTATTCCACCACTCACAGGTGGTGGTGGCTTTATACTGATCTGTATCAAATCCTCCACAGACTACACCAAATGTCAAGCCAGTAGCCACAGCCACTACCACAGCCGCCTGGCCCATGCAGGTTCACATTTGATTTGGACAGACAGTAATGAAACAACAAAGCCAAGAACTGGTGGGTCATTAGCTTTAATCCTAGCTTGCACCCGGAGGGCAAGAAATACACACAGTGAGAAAACACTTCCCTTTCCATTCAGAGCTCCCAAAGCCACTGACTTATCCGAGTTTCCTACAATCAAAAGTTTCTAGCTCACCAGCCTTATTCACCTCTGTTCCCCATCTCCTTCTCTCTGCACAAACTCTGCACAAACAGGCTTCTCCTTCAGCACTCAGCCATCTTGGCTGCTTCTCCTCTCCTCCACGTGGCCTTTCTCTGCTCTCCTCCAACATGGGCTCCTCCTAGAACATAATCACTCTTCCCCTGAACAATGTGATCTCTCTTTCTTTTAAAACCTTTTGGTGTGAAAGCCTTCCCCCAATACACATTAATATAATCACACCCATCCCAAGCAAGGAGGGCAACTAATATTATCACCTGGGCAATGGGCTTCCACGTGGGCAGTGCCAACTTTAACGAAGGGAGCATTATATATTTTATCTGCCCAACAAGGAGCCTTTCAAGTTGACCCCTGTGTCCCACTGATGTGCCCCCATTGTTTTGCTTTCTGAGTACTTTGTTATTCTCTGGCACTGTAAGATGCTCTAAGGTCATTCTGTATTTTCCTTGTCCCAGCTCAAATATCAGCCTGATAGCTCAGCATAGTGAAAGACTACTACTATACCTCTCTCAAACACTGGAAGAATGAAAAGGTACAAATCCATAAGGATATAGACGGGAACAGTGAAATAAAGAAGTTTGTTCAAAAGGACATCTGTGGAGCATCATAACCAACAATTGCAGACTTCACATCTTTTCAAGTATGGAAGTAATACTGATCACCTATTAGGCCACAAATATAGCTTCAATAATATTCAGAGAATTCTATCAATCAGACCATATCTGCCAAATTCAATGCAGTGAATTTTTAAAAATGATAAAAATATGGCAATGCTACACAGTCATGGAGATGTAAAAGTATTTCTCTAAAGGACTCATAGGTCAAAGAATAAATCATAATGAATATCTTAATATATTAATAATTGAACAGTAATGAAAATATGACATACTACAGCTTGTTGACTGCAACTAAAATAGTACTTAAGAGAAAAATACAGTGTTAATTGCTTTCATTAAGTTTTTTTTCAAAATTAATTATCTAAGCATATAAAGTAAGACATTAAAAAAAGATCATCAGGATAAAGCCAGAGAAAGCAGACAGAAAGGTTAGCACCAAAACTAATGAAATGGCAAGCAAACATGGAATAAAGAGATCAACAAAGCAAAATGTCGGAATTTCAGAAAGATAAATAAAACAGAGGAGCACGATTAATCAGGAAAGAATGAGAGCATGTAAGAAAAAACACAGTGAAAATACTAGGAATAAAAACAGAGGTAGCAGAGACTAAACAGATAAGAAAATACAATAAATAATTTTTAAAACATAGGTGAAGTGGACAAATTCTTAAAAAATACCAATTCTGATTCTAGAGGAAATAAAACGTCCTAATAGTACTATAACCATTAAAAAAAATTGTTTTTGGAACCAGCTTAAGTCTTCCTATCAAGAAAATGGGACGTTCAGATAGAAATTCAGGTGATTTGTACCAAACATCGAAAGACTTTACACCAATTCTTCCAAAAAGAAAGAGAAAATTCCCAACTCATTTTATGAGGCTAGTATAACTTTGATACCAAAACCTAAAAAAAATTAAATAACAGTCTATTTCATGCATTAACATAAACAAATAATAATTTTAAACTTTAGTGAGCCAAATTTAATAATGCTTTAAAAAAATAGCTAATTGTAATTAAATTGGTTTATCTCAGGACTGCAAGTTAGTTTAATATTAGAAATAAAAAAAATGTAATGTACCATGAATAAATTAAAGCAGAAAATCATATGATAATCTCAACAGTTGGGGAAATCACTTCTGACAAAATTTATTATCTCCTCATGATACTAGAAAAACACAGAAGCTAAGGCTAGAAGTAATCTTTCTAAATCTGATTAAGGATAGTTACCAAACATCTACTATCAACATCAAACATAATAATGAAGTATTAAAAGCATTCCATATACCATAAAGTCAAAAACAATATCTGAAATCAGTAATTCTCCTAATTCCATGCAGTATTGTATTTCAAGTCCTGCAACGCAAGGTTTAAAGGGTGGGGGTTAGGCAGTTAATGAAAGTTATAAGGATAAGAAACAAATAAACCAAATTGCTAATATTTGCAAATGCAATTAGACCCTGTGGAAAATCTAAAAAGAATCTAGGCCCTGGCCTGTTGGCTCAGTGGTAGAGCATCGGCCTGGCGTGCAGAAGTCCCAGGTTTGATTCCCGGCCAGGACACACAGGAGAAGCACCCAGCTGCTTCTCCACCCCTCACCCTCTCCTTCCTCTCTGTCTGTCTCTTCCCCTCCCACAGCCGAGGCTCCATTGGAGCAAAGATGGCCCCGGGTGCTGGGGATGGCTCCTTGGCCTCTGCCCCAGGTGCTAGAGTGCTCTGGTCGCGACATAGCGAGGCCCCGGAGGGGCAGAGCATCTCCCCTGGTGGGCAGAGCATCGCCCCCTGGTAGGCGTGCCCAGTGGATCCCGGTGGGGCGCATGCAGGAGTCTGTCTGACTGTCTCTCCTCGTTTCCAGCTTCAGAGAAATACAATAAATAAAAAGAAATAAATAAATAAATAAATAAATAAATAAATAAATAAATAAATAAAAGAATCTACACGCATACTTTTAGCAATACTGAAAGGTTTTTAAGTTAAATTATTGGGGTGACATTGGTTAATAAGATTGTATACGTTTCAAGTGTAGTTCTCTATGACACATGAATTGTATACCACATTATGTGCCCACCTTCCAAAGTCAGACCATTCTCTGTCACCATGTATTTGGTTCCTCCACTCTTGACCACCTCCAAACCCCTTCTTCCTCTTCTAGCCACCATACTGTTGTCCATTCCTAAGTTTCAGTTTCATATTCCACATATGAGTGAAATCAGATGGTTCTTAGCTTTTTCTGATTGCCTTATTTCACCTAGTATACTATTCTCATGGTCTATGCGTGTATTGCACATGACAGTAGTTCATCTCTTCTTATGGCCACGTATATTCTATGATATATATGTACCACATCTTCTTTATCCAGTCCTCTATCGAAGGATACTTTGACTGTCTCCATGTCTTGGCCACTGTAAATGATGCTGCATAGTGAACATAGGAATGCAACTATCCTTGAAAATAAATGTTTTCAAGTAGATACACAGAAGGAGATTGATGGGTCATATGATAACTCTATTCTTAATTTTTTAGGTACAACCATACTGTTCTTCATAGTAGCTGTACCAGTTTACATTCCCACCAGCAGTGAACAAGGGTTACTTTTTCTCCACAACCCTTCTAACATTTGTTATTTATTACCTGTCTTATTGATATTAGCCATTCTAACAGGTGTGAGGTGGTATCTCATTATAGTTTCACATTTCCCTAATAGCTACTGAAGTTGAGCATCTTTCATATATCTGTTGGCCACTTGTATGTCTTCTTGGGAGAAGTGTCTGTTCAGGTCTTCTGCCCATTTTTTAATTGAAATGTTTGTTTGGTGTTGAGTTATATGATTGAGAGCTATATTTGTAAATATCATCTACCATTTGGTTGTTTGCCTATTCATTTTGTTGGCAGTTTCTTTTGCTGTGCAAAAGCTTTTTAGTTTAAAATAGTCCCATTCACTTATTTTTGCCATTACTTTCCTTGCCTTTGGGGTCAAATTTATAAAATCTTCTCTAAGACTAAGGTCCATGAGTTTAGTACCCATATTTTCCTCTATGTAATTGGGTTTAGATCTTATATTTAGGTCTTTGATCCATTTTGAATTAATTTTCATACATGGGAACAAATTGTAATCTAGTTTCATTGTTTTATAGGTGGCTTTCCAATTTTCCCAGCACTATTTATTGAAGATTTTTCTTTTATCCATTGTATATTTTTGCCTTTTTTGTCAAAAATAATTTCCCCATATTCATGTGGTTTTATTTCTGGGTTCTTGATTTTGTTCCATTGGTCTGTTTGTCTGTCTTTTAGCCATTATCGTGCTCTTTTGATTATTGCTGCTTTTGTTTAGGATTTTGCATTTGTATTCATCAAGATATTGGTTTGTAGTTTTCTTTTTGTGCGTTATCATTGCCAGGTTTTGGTATCAGGGTTATGTTGGCCTCATAAAATGTGTTAAGAAGTATTTCATCTTTAATTTTTTGGAAAAGTTTGAGAAGAAGTGGTATCATATCTTCTTTAAATGTTTGGTGGAATTCACTAATGAAGCCATCTGGCCCTGGACTTTAATTTTTTGATAGTTGTTTTAATTTCCAATTTCCTCACTGTTTATCAGTCTATTTAGATTTTCTGATCTTTTGTAATTCAGCCTAGGAGGATTACACATTTCTAGAAACTTATTCTTTTCTTCTTAAGTTATTAAATTTGATGGCATATAGTCTTTCATAGGATTCTTGTATGATCCTTTGTATATCTGTGCTGTCTTTGGTAACTTCTCTTTCATTTCTAATTTTGTTTATAAAAGTATCTTCTCTTTTTTCATTAGTGAGTCTAGCCAGAGTTTTGTCAATTTTATTAATCTTTTCAAAGAACCAGCTCTTTGTTGTATTAATTTTTATGTGGTCTTTCTGTTCTCTGTTTCATTTAATTCTGCTTTAATTTTTATTATTTCCTTTCTTCTGCTTACTGTGGGTTGCTTTGTTCTTCTTTTTCTAGTTCTTTAAGATATAAAGTTAGGTTGCTTATTTAAGATTTTTCTTGTTTCTTGAGATAGGCCTGTGATATAAACTTTCTTCTTATTATTGCTTTTGCTACATCCTAGAAGTCTTACTAAGTCATACAGCCATTTCTCTCTATGAATAAATCTAAGATGTGTAGCACTTTAATAGTAAACCTTTATTAAAAATTATTAAAGAAATCTCAAATAAATGTAGATAAACCATGTTCTCATATAGAAAAATTTAAAATCTTAAAGATGAGTCTCTCAACTTGATCTATAGATTCAATACAACTGAATCAATCAAATCATACTCCCAATAGGATATTTTTCTCATGAAACTTGACAAGTTGATTCTAAAATTCATCTGAGAAAGCAAAGATCCAAAATTACACAAAATATTCCCATTGAAGGAAACAAGGTTGGAGGACTTGCCCTACTGACTACAAATACTTTATCTTAAGGCTTTTGGTGTTAAGTCAATATGATGCTTCACCAATGTTAGTGAAATAAGCCAATGGAATGCAAAGTCCAAAACAGACCCACACCTGTATGAAAATTAATTTATCACAGAGATACTATTACAGAGCAGTAGAAAAAGGATAGACTATTTAATAAATGGTGCTAGGACAATTGCTTTTCCACATGAAAAAAATAAAATTGTAATATCTCCACCACACACCATATATAAAATCAATTCTTAGAGGATTGATGAAAAGCAAACCCATAAAATATATAGAAAACAATCTAGGAAAATATCTTTATGAATGTATAATAGGAAAATATTTCATAAAAGTCTCAAAAATCATAAACCATGAAGAAAAATATTGATCAATTTAACCACATTAAAATTTAAAGTAAGACCTGCTAATCAGGGAGGAAAAAATGTATGTATATATACATGTATGTATGCATGTTTATATACATAAACAGACACACACACAAGTGTCTAAGGATTAGTAGGTATAGATTATGAAGATCTCCAAATCATGAAAAAGGCAATTAAACTGGCAGAGAGAAGGGGAAGAATTCTTTAACAAGTACTTCATAGGAAAGAAAGCATATATGGCTCATAATTGTAAGAGAAGATGCCTTTCTTCATTATTAATAATAAAGTGCAAATTAAAATTACAATCTTAAAGTTCATATTTATGTACTCTTCAATATGTTAATGAACTTTACCCAAAAACTTATTTTTTTTTTAAATCACTGACTGGAGAAAGGTGAAGCCAGTAGATTTAGACTATTACCAAAATAAGCAAGAAATAATGACTAAACTCTTAAAGCAATACTTCTGAGAAGAAAAAGGAGAGGATATTCTAGTGAATGATATTAAGGGACATTTATTCATCATTTATCCTTAGTACCTTCAGCAGTATGTAGCACATTGTAGACATTTAATGAATATTGGCTAAATTAGTCAATAAGTTTAATGATTGATAAAAATAACCAAAAAAATCTATAATTATTGTCAAGTTATTTTTCAGTTTGGTGTTTTCTTTTTTTTTTTCTTGTATTTTTCCAAAGTTAGAAGTGGAAAAGCAGTCAGACAGACTCCTACATGCACCCGACCAGGATTCACCAGGCATGCTCACCAGGGGGTGATGTTCTTCCCATCTAGAGCATTGCTCTGTTGTGGCTGGAGCCATTCAAGTGCCTGAGGAGGAGACCATAGAGCCCTCCTCAGTGCTTGAGCCAAGTTTGCTCCCATGGAGCCTTGACTGCGGGAGGAGAAGAGAGAGAGAAAAAGGAGAGGGGGAAGGGTGGAGAAGAAAATGGGCGCTTCTCCTGTGTGCCCTGGCCGGGAATTGAACCTGGGACTTCCACACGCCAGGCCGATGATCTACCCCTGAGCCAACTGGCCAGGGTCCATGTTGGTATTTTCATAAGTAAAAAATTGTGCCTCCATACATTTTGGGCTTAAGTTTTATACCTTATTAAATAAAGAGGTTGAACATTTTTAGTAAATGGTGCTAGGACAATTCCATGCTTCATCACTAATGAGGAAAATACCTTCTATTTCTTTGTTTACAGTTCTATCTCTTTTTTAATAAATTATATTTTTTGCTAATTTATATTGAACTTTTAATATTTTGTAGAATAATGTTGGTATAAACCCTTTGTATTTCATTTTTCTAATATTTCTACATTTTCTAGACATTACTAAATTTGTTGATTTCATTTTGCTTTGGTAATGTTTATTTAAATTTTACAAATGTTTAAATGTTTATTTAATTAGATTTGATTCTTTTCCATGTAATGCATAGAAAAGCATTAACTCTTTAAATTTTCACAATTCAACTCAACTCTAATCAAAAACTGGGTGTATAATATCTAGACTTTTTTCCTATAGTTTGGCTTTTATGTTTATTTGATTTTTTTACTTACACATATACTTAGGCTTAAGATACAAGGCATAAATTTTAATTGTATTTCCCCAGACTCTTACAATTTTCTGAATTCTACTTTATTATCACGGAAAAAATATTATACAAATAAGGTTATTTTCTGAGTTTTCTACTATTACACTGATCTACATTTCTATTCTTGACTTAACTGTAGCTTTTTAATCACTTCTCTAATACCTGCTTTCTCTTCTCTCTCCTTTGCTGACAATACTTCCTATTACACACTTAAAATTTCTGTCTCCTGCACCTGTCTCCTCAAGCCTTCTTGTTCTTCCTCAGCATTCTCGTCCATTTCTATGGCTTGTCCTCATACCCAGATGACACCTACCTCTCAATCTCTAGCCCCAAATTTTTCTCTGAGCTCCAGATCTATGAATCAAATGACCAACTGTCTTTGAAGGGTCTCAAGAGTAACATTTCCAAATGAAATCCACTTCTGTTCCCTTTTTTTCTCAAACATATGTCTTCTCCTGTGTCCCTTGTCTTGGAAGGTAGCATCTTTGTCTCAATTACATAAGAGAGAGAGAGATCAAGAACCTGAGAGTACACTCTTTCTTCTGCATTATTACAAACATCCAGGCAATCACAAAATTTCACCTATTCACTCTAAAATTGCCTTTCAAATAAAAACAACAGCAGGGAGTTAAGTCTGAAAGAGTGTACCAATCCAGGTCCCCAAGAAGTAGGCATCAAGACAGAATTAGTAACAGATTTATTGGGAAAAACACCTGCGAGGGGAAAATGGGATGGAAGCCAGAGGAGGCTGGAAGAACTATCAGACCAAGATGCAGCACCAACCTATGTGAAGGAGGTCGGGGAGACAGGAAGTCTGAGTAGGAAACGCCTAGATTGCAGTGCAGTCCTAGAGAGTTTGGAAAAGCGGACGGAGAGTCCTCAGTGTAAATTCACTGTTCAGAGGAGTCCATGTCTCCTAGAAAGGATGCGCCTTACTATCCCCACCATGCCCAGTCACACCGGCCAGCAGCAAGCAACTGAGGGCAATGTGTCTTCAGTGGGAATGCAGTTGATGGATTTCAACAGCAGCTGGGGCTGTTACTCTCCCTGCAGTCGAAGATTCGGGCAGCACATCTTCATACATGCCTCAGAGAGCATAAGTAATTAGCCACAGTTTCACAGATGAAAAAAATATGAAGCCTTTATTCAAACCCATGCACTCTGCCTTTGCAAGTCACACAGCTGATCACCATGCAATGTTTCCTCCTTCTTCCACTCCTGCTTCAAAGAGCCCTGGAGCATATATCTAACACATCTCCTTATGTCCAGCCTTCTTTGTCAATATATCTTTCCACATGGAAGCCAGCCACATAATATTTTTAAATAAGAATTATGAACGCTACTCCTCTTTTTAAAACATTCAACACCTTCCACACTCTTCCAGAATTAAATTTAAAGTTCCTAACACAGCATACAACCCTGATTATCTGGTGTTAATTATCCACCTCTCAAGCTTTATTTTCTGACACTCCCACTCTCATTCAACTTTACAAAAATAATCATTTCTTCTTCACTCATCCATTCAATAAGCATTGGCAGAGCACCTGCCAAGTGCGACAATTCTGTTTTAACAAGATTTACTAAAGCTAGGTGGTATCCCTGTTCTCATGGTGCTTGTGTACTCTTTAGGGAGACAATAAGAACAAAATTAACAAATTCAGAGAGGGATAAATGCTATGAATAAAATAAATCAGAAAAATGTTATGAGAGTAACTAGAGTGAGAAGGTGGCCAGGAAAGGCCTAAATAATAAGCAAACTTTTCAAAATCTTGGAGGGAGAACTTAATAGGAGAGAGAACAAAGGAGAAGTAAAGACTGAAGAGAAGGCAGGTAGGCAGGACAAGTCAGAGAAAGAGGCTCTGGTCAGTTAGCTCAGTTGGTTAGAGCATTGTCTCCATATGTCAAGATTGCAGATTCAATTCCTGGTCAGGGCACATGCAAGAATCAACCAATGAATGTATAAATAAGTGGAACAATAAATTGATGTTTCTCTCCTTTTCTCTCTCTCTCCTCTCTCATAGATAAATGAATAGATAGATAGATAGATAGATAGATGATAGATAGATACAAAGATAAACAGAGAGAAAGAGTTGTGTGCAGGAGAGAAGATGACTAGAAGAAATGAGAGGTTTGGCTAAAAGATGGGACCAAAAATGGGACTGATGTGTCCAGATTTTTGTTTTAAAAGAAGCACTTTGGCTGTTGTGTAAGTGAATTACAGGAAACAAAGTTAGGAGTGGAATTTATCTGTTGCTGAGCATACCACACTTGCCTACACTTCTCTGTTTCATACATTCAGTAAAATTTTGATCAACCTTTAGATCTCAGTCAGAATATTAGCAGCTCTGTGAAACCTTCTCTCATTCACCCAGTAAGAGCTTAGTACTCCTTCCTCCAGAATCCCTCTATATCAGAGGGAACCAGAGCCTGTTATCAGAGCCCATAATCCTATGGAAGGATCAAAAGATGATCTACATTTCTGGTGTCTATGTTTTCTTTATATGCTAGAAAAATGCTAGTAGTGCCTCTCTGTCTCAGTGTACACCAGCTCCTCAAGATCAAGCTGGATGAAAGAATCAGCTGCCCTTTTAAAGAGGTCACAGTCATTACTATATAGAGTCAATGTGCTAGAGCAACCTTATGCTAAAAGGAGTACTTTACAATAAGCTAAAAGAAATAGCTAATATTTTTTTATTTTTGTTTATTGTTTGTTACTTTTACTACTGACCTCCCCATTATATAAAAAATATATACTATCCTGGGAAGCTACAGATATCTTTTTTTAAATCGTTTTTACTTTTCAATTACAGTTGACAATATTATATTAGTTTTAGGTGTACACCCAGTAATTAGACATTATGTAACCTTCTAACTGATTATCCTGACAAATCTCATACCCACCTGATACCATACATAATAATTAAAATATTATTAACTCTATACCCCATGCAGTACTTTACATCCCATGACTATTCTATAACAACCAATTTGTACTTCTTAATCCCTTCTCGACTTTCACCCATTCCCTCAACCCCCACCTCCAATCTGGTAACCATCAAAATGTTCTCTGTATCTATGAGTCTGTTTCTGTTCTGCTTGTTTGTTTATTTTGTTTTTTCTAGATTTAATTGTTAATACATTTATTGCCATTTTATTATTTGTATTTTTATCTCCCTTCCTCCTCCTCCTCCTCTTCTTCTTCTTTTTATTTTTTTTATTCTCCTTCTCCTTCTCATCCTCCTCCTCCTCCTCCTCCTCCTCCTCCTCCTCCTCCTCCTTCTTCTTCTTCTTCTTCTTCTTCTTCTTCTTCTTCTTCTTCTTCTTCTTCTTCAAGAGGACCCTCTAACATTTCCTGTAAGACTAGTTTGGTTACACCAAACTTCTTTAATTTTTTCTTGTCTGGGAAGTTCTTTATATGTCCTTCAATTCTAAATGATAGCTTTGCTGAGTAGAGTAATCTTGGTTGTAGGTCCTTGCTTTTCATTACTTTGAATATTGTTTGCCAGTCCCTTCTGGTCTGCGAAGTTTCTATTGTGAAGTCAACAAACAGTCTTATGGGAGCTACCTTGTCCGTAACTAACTGCTTTTCTCTTGCTGCTTTTAAAATTCTCTCATTCTCTTTAAACTTTTGCATTTTAATTATGATGTGTCTTGGTGTGGACCTCTTTGAGTTCATCTTCTTTGGGACTCTCTGCACTTCCATGTCTATTTCCTTCACTAGGATATGGAAGTTTTCCATTATTATTTTTCCATTGGTACACTTCAAGTTACTCAGAAATTCCTTACACTATTTTTATTTTTTGGATTATTTTTTATTTTTGTTGTTCTGATTGGGTGTTTTTGCTTCCTTATATTCCAAATTGCTAATTTGACTCTCAGCTTCATCTACTCTATTGTTGATTCCCTGTAAATTATTTGCTTTAGTTTGAATATTCCATATTTCTGACTAGTTCTTTTTTTATGGTTTCTATTTTCTTAGTCATACTGTTGAAGTTCTCACTAAGCTCCTTAAGCATCCTTATAACCATTGCTTTGAACTCTGTATCAGATAGATTGCTTGCCTCCATTTTATTCAGTTCTTTTTCTGGAGATTTCTCCTATTTTTTCATTTAAACAAGTCAAAGAGACCCATTTCTTTGTCTCTGAATTTTGGCTGCTTCCTATTGTTTGTTTCTATGTATTAGATAGAGCTGCTATGCCTCCTGGACTTGGTAGAGTGGCCTGCAGATATTTTATTTAACCCTCACAACAGTCCTGAGAGAGAACTCCCTCCACTATAGTCATTACCAACTGAAATTCTTTTATAATCTTGCATATTCATAAAGTTAGTGCTTCTGAACTTTCAAATTCAGTCTTTAGCAGGTAATCAAGTACATATTTGATTTCTTGTAGTAGAAATGTGTTTTTTCTCTGACTTTCCTAACAAGTTTTTTATGTCTCTCTTTTGTGCTCAGAATACTCCCTTGTGGGTTTTCTCATCCCCTAACCATTGTCAAACCCTAATCCTTCTTACAGACATCAGAATCTAGATGCCGAACCCATAGATGAAAGCAATTTCTTTGTGAAGTTTCCTGATGGGAATCACAGTGGACTCCTTAAGAACCCAGTTGGGAAACATTTTGGAGACTTAACAAGGCATTACACCCTTTCCTCCAATGGATCACATTGTCAGAAAACAAATCAACACATGTAAAATGTCCAAGTGTCTTTCTGCCAGCCGGTCTGAGTGGGGTTAAAGGGATTCTACAACCCTCTCCCTTAAAAATCAGGTGAAATGTTGCACTGAAACTCTGAAAGTCTAATTTGTAAAAAACATTACCATGAAATCTCAGGTTCCTTGATTAATCTGATGCTTCCCCTTCACCTCCTCCCTAATGAATGGGCCATCCAAAGCCTCATTGTCCAATCATTGCAACTTTGGGTTGCCACAAATGAGAAGGCCTTTGTATGAACACAGTTTCCTACAGAGGAAAAGCAGCACAGACTCACTGAACTGTTCAGGGCCAGCTGTCAAATCAGAGATGAAAGGAATGATTTTTTTTTTCCTTAGGAGTTCACAGAGCAGACGAAGAAAACACTTTTAAAGTGTTGTCAAGGTGCAGCTGTCCTTGAAGAAATGGCTTCCTGACAGCTGCTGGTGCCTTCCTTCCTGCCAATGTTTAATTTCTCTCGGAGAGGCAGGGTTTTAATTAGGTTCCTAGGGCAGCTAGCTCTGTATCTTTGACCTTATCAAGGATGCAGGATTTCAAACTACAGACTCAGATAGGTCTCCCTTCGATACTGATCAAAAGTCTCCCCAGGAGCACTTGTGGGCCCAAGCTTCAGTTCCTCAGAAACCAAAGATGCTTTTTCGTCTTTCTTTTTATGGGTAGTCAATACCAGCATCCCTGTTCTTCAGTGAAGATGGGACTGTTCAGGATGCAGAAATAAGATGCAATTCTTATAAGAAACTTTTCATGTCTGAAACTACTTGCATATATCACTGTGAAGGCCTTCAAATGTTGGAAAAGGTTTGTTTCTGGTTTATTGACTTGTTTTTCAAATGTATAACATTCAGAGTCAAAAATTTTTTCTGTAATTGAATACTAGGGCTTATTTTCAACCTGGTTGAGAGTAATTCCTCTAAAAAGACAGGTGTTGAATTTTAATAATAGATTTTTTTTGGCATATAAAAGTAAGCATAGAGCATCTGCTTTTACAATGCCAACATCTGTTTCTTTGACATCCTGCTTTCCCTCTGCTAGAGCCAACTGTGAATTTGTTTCAGAACTAATATGAAAAACAGATAAAATGGTTCTTGACATGCTGAATTCGACAAGGCCAGTATAAACTAGGCTATCAAAATTAGACTCTCATTCTAAAAGAAGAAAATGTCATGATACTCAGATTTCCAATTAAAGTCAAGAAATGCAGAATTTTTCAGTGAAAGGGCAACATCACTTACCAATGAGATTGTATGTTCTGTGACACTCTTTTGGAAAACTTTAAAAAAATATTTAAAAGACAACTACTTAACATTATCATCCATAGTATCACTCAACATATGTCAGTCTTATAACACCAGGAAAATTCACCCAAGAAAAGAAATGTTATTGATTATATAAGCTTTAAACAAAGGCAATCAGGAAGACTAAAATCACTAAAAATGCAATGCAGTTTCATAGTAAGAAGAAAATTATCATATCAGATAACCATGATGATCTCGTATTGAAGGAAAGCAAACACTTTGTTTAATAATGGACTGCCCAACTCCTTACTACTATGTCACTTTCATTCCCATGTATTTACTTACTGATTCATTTGATGTTATTAAAGTCTCACTCTGTGCCAGCAGGGTTACGAGTGAGGGATATAGACGTTACTCAGGCAAACACAGGCCCTGCCCTTGAGAAGTGTAAGCCCAGCGGCCTTGCATATAAACATGCAAGAAAGTACATAATTACAAATTTTGTAAATGGCTCTGAAGAAAAACTATAAATGGTTCTGAAAGAAAATAGAAGGGTGATGTATTTTAGAATTATTAGTGAAGGAAGGCATTTCTGCTGCCTGAGTCTTATACTTAGGACATCCATTAATGTACTCAGTTCTGTGGGAGGGAGGGCAGCTTGATTATTCAGGCAATACCCCTGAACTAATCATCAAACCTCAGTACCAGCCTGACCAGCCGTTGGCACCATGGAAAGAACATAGAACTGGGATGTGGAGGACCCAGGTTTGATACTCCGAGGTCTCCCGCTTGAGCTCATCTGGTTTGAGCAAGGCTCACCAGCTTGAGCCCAAGGTCACTGGCTCGAGCAAGGGGTCAATCAGTCTACTGTATCCCCCCAGTCAAGGCACATATGAGAAAACAATCAATGAAAAACTAAGGTGCTGCAACAAAGAATTGATGCTTCTCATCTCTCTCCCTTCCTGTCTCTCCCTATCCCCATCTCTCTCTCTGTCTCTGTTACAAAAACAAAACAAAACAAAAAACCTCAGCACCATAACTGAGCACTCTTCTACTGTAGGGTGACAAATAACAGCAATTCATTCAAGTTCCTGAGGTAATAAGAGTGGAATATGAAAACCTGGATGTCCAGCCTCAGAAACAGCAGAAACTGGAGACTCATTTTGAGTCCATGGCAATTCTAGGAGCCACATGCCTGTCCCCTTAAATGCTTATCCATTTACATGACTTGACTATTCTGTCTCAATTTCTTTACCAGGTTTGCCACCCATTTGTGTATATTACACCTGGCTTCTGCTCCCTCATGACTTTGGCTCTACGTGACACTGCCATTTTCTCTCAGTATTCTCCAGAGACAGAATCTGAATAGGCTCAATTTGTCTTTTTGAACCAGACCAGATTATTGATTGTTGACCTTGGATCAATGCCATTTCTTAATCTCATCAGTTATATGCAAAGGGCTTAGAGTCTGATATAAAAAAACATTGCCCTTTCTGATTTTCAAATTATACTGCAAAGCAACAATAATCAAAATTGTATGGTACTGGCATAAAAATATATAGACATCAATGTATAGAACAGAATCAAGTGAAAAAAAAGAAAGTCTCTTTTCAATAAATAATGATGGGAAAACCTGATAATCACATGCATAAGAATAAAATTGGACCTCTACTTTATACTAACAAAAATTAGCTGAAAATGGATTAAAGACTTAAAAATAACATCTGAAACCATAGAATCCCTAAGAGAAAATATAGGTAAAAGCTCTTTGATGTTCGTCTTAGCAACAATTTTCTGGATATGATACCAAAAACACAAGCAACAACAACAACAAAATGAATAAGTGGGACTAGCTCTGCACAGCAAATGAATCAATTGGCAAAATGAGAAGACAACCTGCAGAACGGGAGGAAATATATTTTCACATGCAGGCTGCAACCAGACTCATTAATTTATTGCGTCTTTATATTACTAAGATAGAATGTCATCAAAGAGAAGTTTTACCTTAATTTAATCATCATATC
Organism: Saccopteryx bilineata; assembly: GCF_036850765.1. Classification (NCBI taxonomy): domain Eukaryota; kingdom Metazoa; phylum Chordata; class Mammalia; order Chiroptera; family Emballonuridae; genus Saccopteryx; species Saccopteryx bilineata. The sequence continues at coordinate 31,434,182 of NC_089491.1, forward strand.
GTTTTATAAAGAGTCTGAGCACAGAATACTGGTAGTAAACAGAGAAGAGCTGGCATACCGTCCAATCTAACATTTTAGGTATAATCCTTAATTTGTTGGTCAGGGTTAGGCATAATATTTCTATCCAAGTGCAGTGGAAAAGTAGTCTTGGTTTGTTTGAATGTTGATTTGCATATACGGGTTTTTGTTTGTTTGTTTGCCAAAGCCAGGTACACAGCAGTCAGATATGAGTTCCCTTCAGAGAAAACGCACCTTAGTATTTTAACTTCCGTATTTTATATAACTTCAGTATTTTACATTAATAAAGACATTAAAAGTCACATACTGTGGTTCAGGTATTATACCTAAACTATTATTATTATCCATACCAAGTTTAAGATCTAACAACAGAATTCCACCATATTGCTATAATAAAAAGGAAGAAGGATCTCAGTCTCGACTCTCAACATCATCTCACCTTCTTGTTCAGTATCATTTATTATAACATATGCTTATATCTCTATTTCTTCCACTAGGTCATTAATTCAGCAAGAATTTTTTTTTATAACAGGCACTATGCTAGGAATTTGATACACAACACTAGACAACAAAGAATACCTTTAACCTCAAGAATCTTGTACAACTAGAAAGACAACTAAAAAACCATACCTAAAAATAGTAATAAGCATAGAATAGCTTTGTAAGTCCTACTTAATATACAGTACCTAAGTACATATTCATGAAAAGCTTGTTACGTGTCTTTAGCTTCTAGGACCCAATTCTACTGTGGGGGACCCAACAAGCAATTCTCTGGACACCAACTATGTGTCTTACATTAACTCCATTCTGACACTATCAGGAGATAGCATCAGATTCCACAAGGATCAATACTACAAGTCTCCCCACACCCCTATTTCAGACACCAGTCACAAGACTAAGTTAATTTCTGCACTTCTGGCAAATCTGCTAGAGATTGAACGTTCCAATAGACCTTTCCTTGGACTTTCAGATGCCAGCTACAAGTAAGCCAGGTTGTTACCTGTACTTCTGACCAATTGGCTATCGATAAGAGGCTCCCATAACCCCCTCCTTCCTTGGATTCAACTAATTTGCTAGAGCAGCTCACAAGACTCAGAGAAACAATTTACTTACTAGAATGCCAACCTATTATAAAAGGCTATAACTCAGGTACAGCCACATGGAAAAGATGCATAGGGAAAGGTATGGGGGAAAGCTCAGAGCTTCCATGCCCTCACCAGGCATACCACTCTACCGGCACCTCAGTGTGTCCACCAACCTGGAAGCTCTCTGAACCCTGTCCTTTGGGTTTTTATGGAGGCTTCATTACATAAACATGACTGACTAAATCATCTGCCATTGGTGATTTATTCAACATTCAGTTCCTCTCCCCTGGAGATCAAGGCAGTGGAACTAAAAAATTCCAACCCTATAATCACACTGTTTGTTTTTCTGGCAACCAGATCCCATCCTAGGCTGGATTCCTAAAGTCACCCCATTAACATGGCAAAAGACACATTTTATTCCATCACTTAGAAAATTCCGAAGGGTTTTAGGATCCCTGCACCAAAGAAAGGGGGCAAAGACTAAGTGTATTTCTTATTATAAATTAGAATATCACAATGTATAATTGTTATCATCATACCTCCCAGTAGATAATATAAATGCCTGCCTCATACCAGATGATGAGTACACATTTAATAAGTTCAACCTTCTGGGTCCCAGCCAGGAAAAGATAAGAGTCCAGTGCAGAATTGAGAGGAGGATTTCTCAGAAAGAAATTCTTTGCCAACTTAGAAAGGCCACTACCTAAGAGTCAGTTGCTGAAATATATTTATATTTATATTCTATAAATGGAAGTACTAAGCACATAGTAAGCACTCCATAAATGTTAACTCTTATTATTATTATCACCATCAGTTCTAGACAGACTGCAAATATGCCATCACAGTGAAGAACCAAGTGAAGCATTTAGCAGCCTTTCATATTATATTTAAAAAGTTGCATATAAACCATCATATGTACCAAGAGCAAATTATTTGACTTGCATTATAATTGAATCAGGGCTAAAATGAGTTGTCTCCTGGGGGGGGGGGGCTACAAAAGCATTTTTATTCCCCTGATTGTCTTTGAAAATGATCCTGTAAATGTATAATACAAATAATAAGGACAAAGAAGGGATGGTCAAAAACAGTTATATTTTGTGAGAACAATGAATGCTCATTATGTTTAAATTTCCAGGAATGTGATTTATTGCATAATGTTGTTTCGCTTTCATTGTATTCCATTAAGTTTGGAAGATTGTTGGTTGGTTATACTGTGTGGTTTTTGTTTTTTTGTTTTTTTTCATTATCCATAGAGCACAAATAATAAGTTGATTTTCAAACTGAAAATGCTTTTATTTTAATCAAGCTTTTGTGGAGTAGAGCTTAAATTAAGTTCAAGAGTTGTTATTACTTTAAAAACACAAATCACTATGGTTTCAAAAATCTTTCTACTGCCTCCCGATCTAGAGTCTTTGGTGTTGGGCCAAATCTCAGAAACCTAAATGAGAAAGAAAACAAAGTTCAGGGACTAGAGATAGAAAAAGAGATATTATGAATGTCCTGGTTTTAAATACTTTGTGTTATTTCGAAGGTTATACAGACAGATCATGTGAAGGCATTGTCTATATATTTTTTCTCAAATTCATGATTCTGAAATGTACAAAGAATGTCTTCATTGGGTATCTATATGTATGCTGATTTACAGAAAAAGTATTTTACATGAATAAGATCTTTATACAATTGGGAAGATGTCATATGAACTAACTCTTGCCTCTATTGAATTCATTTGGTAGTTTTGGTGATAATAGTACAGTCAATTAAATGATTACCCTAGGGTCAACTACCCAAATTAATAATGGAGTATCTATTGCATTGCCTTTTCCAAAAATTCAAAATACACTACACTATATTTCATGATTTCATACGATGTTTGACTATTCTGAGATTGCAAGGTTCCTTCTGTCCTTGTAGTATTTCTCTAGGGTTTCTATTTTATCTGTTTCCTGAATCTTCTCTATGGCCATACTGAAGAGCAATCGCCCAACCTCTGAATAGCCCCAAAGGCAAAATAATTACTCCTGCTAAATGTAGTTTAATTGAAAAAGTTCTCCTGAACTCAGCCCAGAACCCCCAAAGTTTACCTCTGGGAAAAGAATCTCCAAAGAGGACTAAGAGATTCTAACTAGGTTCTCGAAGTTCCACCTCTCCTTCTTGTGTTTTACCCTTGGATACCGTCAGCCACCTTCATACCAGCCTTGGAGATTGTACTCTCCTCCCATTAAAGCTCTGGCTCAGGAATAGATAACTGTCCTCTTCAATCTCTTTAGGCTAGTTGAGCAGTCTGGAAGATTTCAAAATACTCCTAACTGTAAAGAGAAAAGCGTAGGGTCTACAAAGACTGCATTCTGACTCCTGTTGTAACTAGTGTTCTTCCTGCTCCTTAGACACCTTAGACACCAAGGCCAACAAGATGCTGTCACCTCTTCCTTCTGCTTCATAATACTAGATCCCCAGGAGCAGCACCTGGGCAGGTCCCAGTGCTTATAGAACTGAAGAGCAGGCTTGTGGGCCTAAGATGCCTCAAATACAACAACCTGCTGTCACCAAAGCCAAACACTGGTCATCATATTGAGAAAAGGGGGGAGGAGAAGAGCACTCAATGCAGAGCTTACTGAAGCAGCAGAAGAGTCCAAGCAATGTCTATAAAGCAGTGTGCCATGGCCACACCTGGTCTGGAAAGCATGTGTGGGTCATTTAGCAGAAGTAGGTCACTTTTGCAAACATGTCCCATGTTCCTGCTTTTAATGTGCCATCCATGTCTTTGTGTTTCCCTCATTCAATCTCTGGCACAACTCACGCTGTATTAATAGCTTCTCTCCCAGGCCACTTTCAGCCAGTGGCCTGGGAAGCACACCTCACATTATCCCTACTTTACCTCTTGGACAGGGGACCAAGTGCTATGGTTGCTTCTCACTTACTGACCCGCTCAGTTTCGGTTGACTTAGAAACTGACTTAGAAACTTACTCCCTTTAGCAAGTAACTGAGGTCCTTCATAACAGTCATTGCAAGTTTTCAGTATTCAGAAGCCTGCCTGGTCCATTTTAGGATCATGGTTTGGCCTAAGGCCAGAAACACAATATCAGGGGCAATCAGAGAAAAATCCTTAGAAAATGTATTGAGGGCCATTGATGAGATCACTGGAACACCTGAAATTCAAGGGTTAAATCTATTTGGCATCCAGATGAGCTAGTTAGGTAAAGCGGAAAGAGTGGAGCCCACATTTAGAGGGCTCAGCTAGGCTGCAATATGGGGCAACTGAGTAATATAGATAAGAACAGTGGAGCTTGGGGTGTGGGAGATTCTCATGTTTGTGCTAAATGATTGTTTTCATCCAGCCTATCATTTAGGACCAGTTTGCCTTAGATGTGGAGTTACACACCAGGAAGCTTTTGATGTTAATCTGCCTGGAGTATAGAATAGCCTCTTCTGAGCAGACAAAAGGGATCAAAGAACAGCCCTATCCTGCAGTCCTCTTCAAACAGGGAGGACTAACATGGAAGACACAAACTCTTTGTAAAAAGACATATTTATTTGGTGTTTAAAAATGTATACACACACAAAAAGCTGTGATTATCTTGGAGCTTTTCAAATATCAGGACATATATGTTTACCTGAATTTTTTTTAATTGCTACATCCATGGTGTTCTATGAACGCAGGTACCACAACTTATTCAACTAATTATCAATTTAAGAATTTTGCTCATGCTAGTAATACTGTAAGTATACTATGTGCATATATGAATAATTCTCTAAAATAGATACGGAGAAGTGGTGTAGCTATCTTGAAGATTACACATATTTAAGTCTTTATAAGATGCTGCCAAATTGCCATCCAAAATGGCTATAGCAATTCATGCTGTTTATATCAAACTTTGTGATTATCATGATTGAAATTCTGTCACTGTGTTAGGTGAAAATACTTTATTGTTTTTATTTGCATTTTTCTGATTATTAGTAAGGTTGAGCATCTTTTTATATGTTCAGAGATCTGTTGCATTTCTTCTTTTTTTTAATTTTCTTTTTCTTATTTTGTATTTCTCTGAAGTTGGAAATGGGGAGGCAGTCAGACAGATTCCCGCATGAGCCGACCGGGATCCACCCGGCACACCCACCAGGGGGCGATGCTCTGCCCATGTTGGGGCATTGCTCTGCCGCAATCAGAGCCATTCCAGCGCCTGAGGCAGAGGCCACAGAGCCATCCCCAGCGCCCGGGCCATCTTTGCTCCAATGGAGCCTCGGCTGTGGGAGGGGAAGAGAGAGACAGAGAGGAAGGAGAGGGGGAGGGGTGGAGAAGCAGATGGGCGCTTCTCCTGTGTGCCCTGGCCAGGAATCGAACCCGGGACTCCTGCATGCCAGGCCAATGCTCTACCACTGAGCCAATCGGCCAGGGCTGTTGCATTTCTTCTTTTAAGTCATATTACTGTTTACTAAACATCCTCTGTTCGGATTGCTTTTGTCCTGATAAGATAATTCAAAGAACTGGGCTTTGAGGGGAAGAATGGTACTTGAAGGGGAAAATTAAAAACACTATAGAAAACATATATATTACATTGTTACTGGACGTCATACTTCAGAATTACTTGGGGATAAACAGAATCAATATTGTCAGCCATTGAGTAGATTTAAATACTACCATAAGACAGAATACTCTGTAATTTTCACTTAGCAGTGTTTTGGGTGACCTCTGACAAATTAATCCCCTGCAGCTCAGTTATCTCATCTGTAAAATGGAGATATTACACACCTGATAGAGTTATTCTGAGGGTTCAATGAGTTTGAGGTGCATAAAGGGCTTAGAATAGTGCCTAGCATATAGTAAGTACTATATATGTATGAATTATTATTATAATTTCCAGGAGGAAGATTATGTGCATGTGCAGTTGAGTAGACTTAATCCAAAAAGTGGTGATTTAAGAAGCAATTCAAGACTTGTGTGTGTGTGTGTGTGTATTTATCATGTAACTTGGGGAATGGGGTGGTGACAAATACGAAATCTCCCAAGAGAGGAGCAGGTTTCTGCGAAGTCTATCTGATGCTGTCAAATAGTGTTTGAGCTGGCGTTGAGATAGGTAAGTGGTTGGGGGAAGGAAAGCTAACTGAGTATGGTGTCCGACCAGAGGACATTCAGATCAAAGTACCAGTAAAACAACCAAGCCAAAATCTTTTTGAGTGACATGAAAGTTAGGAGCTCTGCAGACACAATGTAAAGTGTGGGATGGATGCAGCCCAGAGCCTGGAACTGAACAGGAATTGAGTCCGAAAGAGAACTGGCAGCAAGAGACAAGGAAGTGGGACCATCACATCAATCTTGTTGAAACTATATGCCTCACTTTATGAGTCAGTAAACATTAGTCAGGCTTAAAATCAAAGGATAAAAGGATTGACCACCTAAACCAAGTGGAGAATGACAATGCTCCAGATTGACTAGACTAACACCCCTGTGGCCTTGAATTTGTACATTGTTCCTTTGTGCTACTGACATAATATATAGCAAGTGTTCTGAACTCAGTGCTCTAATGACTCTGAATATGACACGAAGGATCTGCTTATCATGTTAGATTTCAAGGGTTCAAACACATAGATCAATTTTATTAGGATATCAAATAAATGGACATTATTAACATTAATTTGTTTCTTTTTTCTTTATTTTTTTAACTTGTTTCTTCTGCTCAAGGAAACATTTCACCCCCAGTTGATAAATGTAGACATGATAATGGATTTCAAAGGTGTAAATATTAAGAGGCTTCCATAACTAGAAAAATTAATGACATTACTGAGATAACCAGAAATTGTATTTTTTTTTTTCTCTAAACCATGAAGTGGGATCATTGTGAAATCATTGTGACGTCTACCTAAACTAAGAATACCGCAATGAAAAGTTGACTTCCAGTCCCTCTCCTGCGGCTTCTAGTCTAACGGAAAGGTACCTTTCACTTTCTTTTTAAACTTCTGCCTGAATATTTAATCCTGACATACCCTCTGATTTATTTCTGAAGACTCATTCTGGTTTTGCAACCTTTCACCATTTAACATATTTGTATGTTACTGAAATCTTTCAGGAATTTTTCGTGAGTTTCATTTCAGTTGTAGGATTAATTTAGAGTATCTGGTCACTGCTATTATAAAATTACATCAACAGCATAAATCGTAACAGCATCTTGTTCGTATCTGGGGAGGATGGGTGGGCAAGGAGCTGGGGGATGGGAAAAGGGGTGTGACACGGGACAGGAAGCAGGTTGTGAAAAAGGCCTGAACTTGGAGTCACAAGATGCATGATTGAGACAAGTATCACCACTTACCAGTTAGACAGGTCACTGAACTTCCTCTCTTACATTTGTAAAATAAATAACTGTAGGAGTTACAAAGCTAATGTGTATGAATTTTTCCCATAATAGCAGCTAACACTTCTGAGTGTATATGGAGTGCCAAGAACTCAGCTAAGTGCATTATATGGATCATTTCTTTTAATCCTCACAACAACCCCGTGCGTTAGGAAGTATTAGTTGCCACACATTCCCGACGAGCAGCTTAGAGAAGACAAATAACTTGTCCAAACTTACAAAGCTTGTAAGTGTAGTAAGTGGGGTTTCGAGCTCAGCACTAACTCCAAAATTAAACTTAATCACTCTTTTATCTACTACGTTTTCTGTTTTATTGGCTCCTAATACTCATATCAACACAAAAAAACTTTTAGTTGTTGAGCCAACCCTGATTCTCTGGAGTTTTATGTTGGATAAGGATTGTTCTTAATAGACCACTTATTGCTCAATAAAACATTGTGCTAAGTGTTTTACATATGTTTCCACTTAATCGTCATGACAACCCTATGTTATAGGCTAATCTCCATATCACAGAGGAGGAAATAAAGCATGGGAAGGTAATTGAAGTCCCCAATATTCCACACGGTATGTGGGAAATGTGATTTGAACCCAATTTTACCTGGCTTCAGTGCCATTTGTTTAATGACTATACTATATGGAGTCACATCATATTCAGGTGTTAAGTTCTAAAGTCAGCATATAAGACAAAAAAATCCATAGAATCAAAACTTCCACTAAAAATCCCTTTAATCACAGATCAACTACCACACATGGGCTATTAGATGCCACGTTGGAGACCAGTTAAGTTCACATCAGAAATTTTTCCTACAGAATTGGAACAGATTGCTGTTTTTTAATGTAGCACAGATGAAATAGCTTATGTTTCGAGCCCGTATTTTTGAAAAATAAGTGTTTTTAACATGAGAATCATGCCCAGCTCAATAAAGTGTTCATATCATAAGAAGTAAATGGAAACTGAAGCCAACTGACCGAATAGGAAGGGAGTATTTCCCATTTCATGTTTCTCCAGGGCATGTTGCCGATGAATGAAATGGCTCACCTCCTACTATGAAACTTTCACTTTTTTAATTTTCCTTTTCAGCACATTTAATGTGCTCCTGCTACATACTGTGAGTTCACATTAAGCGTCAGATCCCTGTGGGATCTGGTGAGGACTCTGTTACAACCGCATCACCATCTCCCTCTACCAGGTCCCTCACCACCACCACCCCACAGGTGCTGTTCCTCCAGTACACTTCCTACATTCAAACTTCCATGTCAGAGTCTGTTTCTGAGCACCTGGCTGAAGCCTCTAAGGGAAGACTCCACACAGTGCCTCACAGCCTTCTAACGCCACAGATGCCCCACCCGTGCCTGGTTTCTCACAGAGAATTGTGTCCCAAATCTCCTACAGACCACAAAGGGTAGGTCTCCCCTGCTAGGCCCACTCTCTTTCCGGCATCATCTCTCTTTCCCTGACTGCTACATTCCTGCTCAAACACCCTTCCTCATACACACCCCTCTGTACCCTCCCACTTCTGTCTTGAATCTGTCATAAATGTTTTTCATCGAAAAGCTGATGATAAAAGTATCAAAAATTACTTAATCATATAAAATGACTTAAGTATTGAGCCAGTTTTTCTACTATAATGAAAATAAACTAAAACATGCCAAGTTTTTAGTTTCCAAAGAAATCTAAAATTGTATCCAATTTAAGATGTCCTTATATTTGTTTCTTAATTGTGCTGTCTAAATGGGAGCATCGTCCTCAAACTAACCTTAAAGTGACTTAAGCAAAAACATCAGCTTTCATGTTTTTTGACTTAAAACCTCAAGTTACTAAGAGAAAGTTGGTAATAATCTTCCCTAAACTGTACTGTAGAAACAAAACCCCCATCTCAGATTAACCCTTTATGGGGCCCAAGCAAGGCTGCAACTGTATATCCTCTGTGTAAATTGAGCTTCTCCGATTAGACCAGAGCTTCTCTGTACAAAGTTATATATAGGCTAATGGAATAAATCAGAAAAAAAAGGAAAAATAAATGTTCATAATTCTTCAATGACTAGGTAGAAAACATAATGATCCACTTACTCTTCATTCTAGCAGTGGAATTATGTGGGTCATGTGACATGCCCTGGCAAAGGATATTGTCTCCCTTGAAAACTGATCAAGCCTGGTTAGACTATTACATGAGTGACCTTATATTACCATTATTTTGAAAATAAAGGGCCTGTATATTTTTATCTCTATCCAAACACTTTCACATATGACAATTTTTTTACTAATTGGCTAACTGAACATGTGATGTTCTGAAGTGATATTAACAAAGCACAAACATAAGAGAAAGATAAGAGCAAATACAAGCTGTCATCACTTGTGCCAGACATTTGCTCAGGAAGACATGCCCATGGGCTTCCATTTGGGGTTAGCCCTCAGGCTAATGGTAAAAATTTAAATTGGGGGACACAAGAAACATTTTGCAGAGGGCTTTTAAATGTCTGAATACTTGTGTCCCTTTCTCTATATCCATATGTTAAAATCCTAACCCCCAAAAGTGATGGTATTAGTAAGAGGGGTTTCTGGGGAGTGATTAGGTCATGAGGATAGGATCCTCATGAATGGGATTAGTGCCCTTATAAAAGACACCCCTCACCTCTTCCATCATGTGAGGATACAAGGAGAAGTCCACAACCCAGAGTACGGCCTTCACCAGACCATGCTACACCTTGATATCAAATTTCCAGCGTCCAGAAATGTAAGAAATACATTTCTGTTGTTTACAAGCTACAGTCTGTGGTACTTAACTCAAATGGGTTTGCACATCAGATGTCTTCTCTAAGCACCTGCAGAAGCTCTCCATCGCAGAAGGAGCATTCTAAGTCTACTGAAAATAAACAAGTGAAGCTTTTCTCCCTGTCTTTAAAAGGGAAAGGGAATGTCACAACCACTTACACCTGACTCAACTTTTCTCAGGAGGAAACGCTTCCACAGGCAATGCCTCTGAAGAGGCTCACTGAATCAGGAAAGTAGATGATACGAAGGGCAGGATTTCACCACAGCCACTAACAGCAGCCTCTTCTGTCAACATGGCCCAGCACCCCCAACTGTGATGACTGCCCATTCCCATGCAGAACCAACCATAACTAGCAGTTTTGTTTTCATTGGCAGCTCCTTTTATGATTCAGATGTCCCCAGTTCCTCCATGAGGCTTGCCAGAGCTGCTCCACATTCTTTCCATATCCTCTGCAACCTGACAGGGCTGTTGGAAGTGGGATCTGGTTAACTGACAAGCTGATATGGGTGGTCCTGTGCTTGAAATGAACTGTTTCCCCCTTTTCTCAGTTTCTTTAAACTTACTACTCACTAAGTTTTGAGTCTAGGCTCAAATTTAAATAATGATAAAATAAATTGCTTTACCTTTTTTTTTTCTTCTTTCAGACTTAGATAAGTTCCCTAGGCATGGATTAGATCTTATTTTTAAATAGCAGATGATGCTTACCTGCCAGCATTTAAACAAACATAAATAATTCAGAAAAAAGTGGTTTGAATGAGCCTTAGGGTATATATAAATGTAAAAACAAAATACATTTATGCAAGTAAAATAAAAAGGATTAAAATACATTCATGTTTAGTTAAAATTATTTCATATTGATAATCGATATGTTATTATTATTGAGCATTGGAACCTTAATACTTTTTAGACTTTATTTATTGATTTTTAGGGGAAGGTAGAGGGAGAAAGAGAGGGAGAGGGGAAAGAGAGAAAGAGGGAGGAGAAGGGGAGAGGCAGGAAGCATCCTGTATGTACCTTGACCAGGCAAGCCCAGGGGTTCAAACCAGTGACCTCAGCATTCCAGGTTGAAGCTATATCCCCTGTGTTACCAAGGATCAGGCAAAATGAATATGTTTTTAAAATGCTTGTTTAGCCTGACCAGGCAGTGAAGCAGTGGATAGAGCATCGGACTGGAATGCAGAGGACCCAGATTCGAGATTCTGAGGTCGCCAGCTTGAGCATGGGCTCATCTGGTTTGAGCAGAGCTCACCAGCTTGGACCCAAGATCACTGGCTTGAGTATGGGGTTACTCAGTCTGCTGTAACCCCACGATCAAGACACATATGAGAAAGCAATCAATGAACAACTAAGGTGTCGCAACAAAAAACTAATAATTGATGCTTCTCATCTCTCTCTGTTTCTGTCTGTCTGTCCCTGTCTATTCCTCTCTCTGACTCTCAGTCTGTCTCTGTATTAAAAAAAAATGCTTGTTAACTAACAGATTTAAAAATAGAATTTACACCAAGCTTTACCAAATCTTCAGAAAATATATCAACAAAAATGCAAAAGCTAAGAGATTGAAGGTATAAGTAGGTATTCTCTGAAGTTCTTCCCATTCTCAGGGTCTAACAACTAGAAGTTATTTGTTTGCATTCAGTTGAGTATTTCTCTTATCAAATTTAATAAATATAGATATTTGCATAATGTCATTTTTATTTGCACACTTCTCTCTTTACTCAAACAATACACAGAACTTGGTGGACTTGACTGATTGAATGCATGGCTGAATAATTTTCGTTCATTTAGCAAACAGGTATTGACAATCCATTATTTTCACAATATATCAGTCCATAAGAAAAAATATTTATGCTGGAAGATGGGATGAAAAGATTATTACAACAATTTTTCAAACTTCTAGGTGTTCAGGTAATGTTTTCCAAACTTCCAGATGTTCAGGTAACGTTTCCAAAATTAGTTGCCCAGAGTATTTACAGGTGTTACTCAAAGAAATCATTTTTACAGGTAACAAGAAACATTAACTTAAACAGTGTTAAACATTTTTTATTACTGCATAACTACTCAAAGCTTTTAATATGTTAATGTACCATGTAAATCCCCAAAGGAGAAGTATAATGTACTGGACTTCAAAACATTCTTTGGGGAACTGAAAAGATGGCAGCGGAGTAGGCAGATGCACAGATGCCCAGCTCTCAACACCAAACTGGAATACAAATCAATTTTGGAAAAATCCGCATGAAAAACCAACTCTGAACTACAAGAACAGCTCTCAAAAACCAAGGAGCAAAGAAGAAGCCACAACAAACCTGGTAGAGAGCACCTGAATCTCCCCTTCTTACAGGAACGGGGGGGGGGGTGAGGCTGAGAGCCCAGAGGGGATCTCACACAAGGGAAAATAGCAGAAACTACTGCTCACAGCCACTTGCCTGGTGACCAGAGAGTGAGGTGTGTTGAAAAGACCAGCATATCTCCCAAACGGAAAGGAAAAAGAGAGGGACAGACTGTGAGGGGGTGAGGGGCTAAGGAATGAAGGAGATGACCTAAAAAAGCTGACTCATCCGTGATGGAGGTGGCCATAGCTGGGGGAGGTACTGAACCTTTCACAAAACAGAGCTGAATTGCTTCCGGATCAGAGATCTCCGGACAATTACCCAGTTCCAATCAGTGCAACAAGACAAAGCTGAAAACAAGAAGTGGGGAGGAGGCGCAGTAACTGAGGTTTCCATGGAGATCTGAGATACACCTCCCCCCACTGAAGCTGAGAAAACACCCTGCCCCCAGAGAGATTAATTGGCTAAAGAGGCCTTCAGAGTCTCAGGTTATACCCACCGCATTCCTGGATACAGTTTCAAGGAAACCCCCTGCTGAGATCAGTAAAAAGACTATCACCTGTTAAGAAAACAAACAAATCAAGACTTCAAAGCTGCCCAAATCCTAAAGTGGATTACAGATAACAGCTGATACCAACCCAAGAAGACCTAGAATTAACTGAAAACTGGAGGCAGACAACACCAAGCCTAGACTCAACCAACTCTACAAATAAAAAACCCAAAAACAGACAATGAGAAAACAAAGAAGTGCAATCCAAATGAAATTACAAGAGACACCTTCAGGAGATGAACTGAGTGATATGGAAATAATCAAACTTCCAGATGCGGAGTTCAAAATAATGATTGTAAGGATGCTTAGGGAACTTAGAACAATAATGGATGGTCATTATGAACACCTAAATAAAGAAATAGCAAGTATAAAAAAGAATCAGTCGGAGATGACAAATACAATATCAGAAATAAAGACCACAATGGAAGGAATTAAAAACAGGATAGATAGAGCTGAGGATTGAATCAGCAAGTTGGAGGACAACTGGAATGAAGGCATGAAAGCAGAGAAGAAAAGAGAAAAGAGACTCAAAAAGTCAGAAGAAACCCTTAGAGAGCTCTTTGACAACATGAAGAGCAATAACATCCGCATCATAGGGGTTCCTGAAGAAGAAGAAAAAGAACAAGGGATAGAGACTTTATTCAATCATATCATAGCTAAAAAATTCCCTAAGTTAATGCAAGAGAAACTCTCACAAGTCCAAGAAGCACAGAGGACTCCATTAAAGAGAAACTCAAAGAAACCTACACTAAGACACATCATAATTAAAATACCAAAGGTAAGCGATGAAGAGAAAATATTAAAAGCTGCTAGAGAAAAAAAAGTTATCACCTACAAAGGAGCCCCCATAAGGATGACATCCGACTTCTCAACAGAAACACTTGAGGCCAGAAGGGAATGGCAAGAAATATTCAAAGTAATGCAGAACAAGAACCTACAACCAAGACTACTTTATCCAGCAAGGCTATCGTTTAAAATCGAAGAAGAAATAAAAAGCTTCCCAGACAAAAAACAACTCAAGGAATTCATTACAACCAAACCAAGGCTGCAAGAAATGTTAAGGGGCCTGTTGTAAACAGATCAAAGTGGGAAAAGAATATAGCAAAAAAGGAATACACCTTTAAAGAAGAAAATGGCAATAAACAACTACATATCAATAATAACCTTAAACCTAAATGGATTAAATGATCCAATCAAAAGACATAGGGTAGCTGCGTGAATAAGAAAACAGGACCCATACATATGATGTCTAAAAGAGACACACCTTAGAACAAAAGATACACATAGATTGAAGGTAAAAGGATGGAAAAAAACATTTCATGGAAATGAAAAAAAAGCTGGGGTAGCAATATTTATATTAGACAAATTGGACTTTAAAACAAAGGATATAGTAAGAGATAAAGAAGGTCACAACATAATGATAAAGGGAGTAATCCAACAGGAAGATATAACTATTATAAATATCTATGCACCTAATATAGGAGCACCCAAATATATAAAGCAGACTTTGATGGATTTAAAGGGCGAGATCAACAGCAATACTATAATAGTAGGGGATTTCAATACCCCACTAACATCACTAGATAGATCCTCAAGAAAGAAAATTAACAAAGAAACAGCAGACTTATTGGAAACACTAGATCAACTCGATCTAATAGATATCTTCAGAACCTTTCACCCTAAAGCAGCAGAATATACATTCTTTTCAAGTGCTCATGGCACATTCTCTAGGATAGATCACATGTTAGGGCACAAAAGTGCTCTCAACAAATTTAAGAAGACTGAAATCATATCAAGCACTTTCTCCGATCACAATGGCATGAAACTAGAAATGAACCACAACAGAAAAGCTCAAAAATTCTCAAACACATGAAAACTAAATAGCAGGTTGTTAAATAATGAATGGATTAAGAATGAGATCAAAGAAGAAATTAAAAAATTCCTAGAAACGAACGACAATGAGCATAGAACAATTCAAAATTTATGGGACAAAGCAAAAGCGGTACTGAGAGGGAAGTTCATAGCACTACAGGCACACTTTCAGAAGCTAGAAAAAGCTCAAATAAACACCTTAACCCTGCATCTAAAAGAATTAGAAAAACAACAGCAAGTAAAGACCAAATCTAGTAGAAGGAAGGAAATAATAAAGGTCAGAGCAGAACTAAATGACATAGAGGATAAAGAAACAATACAAAGGATCAATGAAACTAGGAGCTGGTTCTTTGAAAAGGTAAACAAGATTGATGAACCTTTAAACTAGACTCACCAAGAAAAAGAGAGAGAGGACTCAAATAAATAAAATTAGAAATGAGAGAGGAGAAATAACAACTGACACAACAGAAATACAAAATATTGTAAGAAAATACTATGAAGAACTGTATGCCAAAAAACTAGACAACCTAGATGAAATGGACAAATTCCTTGAAACATACAATCTTTCAAAAATCAATCTGGAAGAATCAGAAAACCTAAACAGACCGATTACAACAAATGAGATCGAAACAGTTATCAAAAAACTCCCAACAAAGAAAAGTCCGGGGCCCGATGGCTTCACAATGGAATTCTACCAAATATTCAAAGAAGAACTAACTCCTATCCTTCTCAAACTATTTCAAAAAATTCAAGAGGAAGGAAGACTTCCAAGCTCCTTTTATGAGGCGAGCATAATTCTGATTCCAAAACCAGGCAAAGACAACATAAAGAAAGAAAATTATAGGCCAATATCTCTGATGAATATAGATCCTAAAATCCTCAACAAAATATTAATAAACCAGATCCAACAATATATGGAAAAAATCATACACCATGATCAAGTGGGATTTATTCTGGGGAGGCAAGGATGGTACAATATTTGTAAATCAATCAATGTGATTCATCACATAAACAAAAAGAAGGAGAAAAACCATATGATAATTTCAATAGATGCAGAAAAAGCATTTGATAAAATCCAGCACCCATTCATGATTAAAACTCTCTGCAAAGTGGGAATACAGGGGACATACCTCACCATGATAAAAGCCATCTATGAGAAACCCACAGCCAACATCATACTCAATGGGCAAAAATTAAAAGCAATACCTTTAAGATCAGGAACAAGGCAGGGGTGCCCCCTTTCACCACTCTTATTTAACATAGTTCTGGAAGTCCTAGCCACAGCAATCAGACAAGAAGAAGAAATAAAAGGCATTCAAGTTGGAAAAGAAGAAGTAAAACTATCATTATTTGCAGATGATATGATATTGTATATAGAAAACCCTAAGGTCTCAGTCAAAAAGCTACTGGACCTGATAAATGAATTTAGCAAAGTGGCAGGATATAAAATCAATACTCAGAAATCAGAGGCATTTTTATACACCAACAATAAAAGTCAGAAAGAGAAATTAAGGAAACAATCCCCTTCACAATTACAACCAAAAAAATAAAGTACCTAGGAGTAAACTTAACCAAGGAGACTAAAGACTTGTACTCGGAAATTACAAAGCATTGATAAAGAAATCAAAAAAGATACAAACAAGTGGAAGCATATACTGTGCTCATGGTTAGGAAGAATAAACATCATTAAAATGTCTGTTTTACCCAAAGCAATCTATAAATTCAATGCAATACCAATTAAAATACCAATGACATACTTCAAAGATATAGACCACATATTCCAAAAATTTATATGGAACCAAAAGAGAACACAAATAGCCTCAGCAATCTTAAAAAAGAAGAATAAAGTGGGAGGTATCACACTTCCTGATATCAAATTATACTACAAGGCCATTGTACTCAAAACAGCCTGGTATTGGCGTAAGAACAGGCATATAGATCAATGGAACAGAACTGAGAACCCAGAAATAAACCCACACCTTTATGGGCAACTGATATTTGACAAAGGAGGTAAGAGCACACATTGGAGTAAAGACAGCCTCTTCAACAAATGGTGTTGGGGAAATGGACAGCTATCTGCAAAAAAATGAAACTAGACCACCAACTTACACCAATCACAAAAATAAACTCAAAATGAATAAAAGACTTAAATTTAAGCTGTGAAGCCATAAACATCTTAGAAGAAAACAGGCAGTAAGCTCTCAGACATCTATCGCAGCAATATATTTGCCAATTTATCTCCACGGGCAAGTGAAATAAAAGACAGGATAAACAAATGGGACTATATCAAACTAAAAAGCTTTTGCACAGCTAAAGACAATAAGAAAAGAATAAAAAGACAAGCTACACAATGGGAGAATATATTCAACAATGTCTGATATGGGGTTAATGACCAAAATTAATAAAGAACTTGTAAAACTCAACACCAGGAAGACAAACTATCCAATCAAAAAATGGGCACAAGAAATGAATAGACACTTCTCCAAAGAAGACATACAGATGGCCAATAGACAAATGAAAAAATGTTCAACATCACTAATCATTAGAGAATGCAAATTAAAACCACAATGAGATACCACCTCACACCAGTCAGAATGGCAATCATTGACAAAACAACACATGATAGATGCTGGCGAGGATGTGGAGAAAAGGGAACCCTCCTGCACTGCTGGTGGGAATGCAGACTGGGGCAGCCACTGTGGAAAACAGTATGGAGATTCCTCAAAAAATTAGAAATAGAACTGCGCTTTGACCCAACCCTCCCACTATAGGAATATATCCCAAGGACACCATATCACCGACTGAAAAAAGGAAGTGCACCCCCATGCTTATGGAAACATTGTTCACAATAGCGAAGATCTGGAAATAGCCCAAGTGTCCGCCATTGGACAAATGGATTAAAAAGTGTTGGTACATATATACAATGGTATAGTATGGGGCTATGAAAAAGAAGGAAATATTACCTTTTGCAACAATATGGAGAGACCTGGAAACTATTATTTTGAGTGAAATAAGCCAGGCAGAGAAAGAAAAATATCATATGATCTCACTCATTTGAGGAATCCAAGGAATAATGAGAACTGAGGAACAGAATTGAGACAGAGGAGAGATCAAAGGGACTAGAGGAAAAGAGGACAGAGGGAAAGGGGATGATAGGATGGGATAACCCTGAAGGGAAGGGGGGAGGGTGCTGTAGGAAGGGGGGCAAGGGAGATGTTGAGGGGAATGTGGGGGGAGGCATTTGGGGTGACCCTAGAATCTATGTAAACACAATTAATTAATTAAATAAATTTTAAAAATTTTTAAAAATTGAAAAAGATTCCTCAAAAAATTAAAAATCGAACTGTCTTTTGACCCAGCTATCCCACTTTTAGGAATATACCCCAAGAACACCATAGCACTGTTTCAAAAGGAGAAATGCACCCCCATGTTTATGGCAGCATTGTTCACAATAGCAAAGATCTGGAAACAGCCCAAGTGTCCGTCAGTGGACGAGTGGATTAAAAAGCGTTGGTACATATATACTATGGAATACTACTCAGCCATAAGAAATGATGACATTGGATCATTTACATCAACATGGATGGACCTTGATAACATTATACTGAATGGAATAAGTAAATCAGAAAAAACTAAGAACTATATGATTCCATATATAGGTGGGACATAAAAGTGAGACTCAGAGACATGGACAAGAGGGTGGTGGTTATCGGAGGAGGGCGGGGGAAAGAGAGGAGGGGGGACGGGAGGGGCACAAAGAAAAACAGTTAGAGGTGACAGAAGACAATTTAACTTTGGATGATGGGTATGCAACATAATCAAATGTCAAAATAACCTGGAGATGTTTTCTCTGAACATATGTACCCTGGTTTTTCAATGTCACCACATTAAAATTAATAGTAAAGGCCCTGGCCGGTTGGCTCAGTGGTAGAGCGTCGGCCTGGCGTGCAGAAGTCCCAGGTTCGATTCCCGGCCAGGGAACACAGGAGAGGCGCCCATCTGCTTCTCCACCTTTCCCCCTCTCCTTCCTCTCTGTCTCTCTCTTCCCCTCCCGCAGCCAAGGCTCCATTGGAGCAAAGATGGCCCGGGCTCTGGGGATGGCTCCTTGGCCTCTGCCCCAGGCACTAGAGTGGCTCTGGTCCCAAAAGAGAGACGCCCCGGAGGGGCAGAGCATCGCCCCCTGGTGGGCAGAGCGTCGCCCCTGGTGGGCGAGCAGGTAGATCCCGGTCGGGCGCATGCGGGAGTCTGTCTGACTGTCTCTCCCCGTTTCCAGCTTCAGAAAAATACAAAAAAAAAATTAAAAAATTAAAAAATTGGAATGTCTACCCTGGCCAGAAAAAAAGAATTATTTGGTTATGAAATTTTGTTTCATTGAACCCAGATGCAAGAGTCAGCCTTGAGGGGAAGGGATAAGTTCTTGAGACAAAGGAGGTGAATTTAGTAGAAATATAAATTTGTAGCAGTGAGAGGATGTAATGACCTGGAGGAGGGGAATTAGAAAGTTCAGCTGAATCTTTTAGATATTCCACAGAACATCAGAGACAAGTTCATCAGCTTACAGTGAGGGAGAGAGGAGTGATACTGAGGTCTTGAGGTGTAGAAAATGTCTGCAAAAGCAAGAAATGAAAGATAAATAAAACAACAGCAGGGCCTCTGCAAGGGCCCAGCAGAGGCCACAGAGGATGGATCTGGAGCAGTCCCCACCAATACATTTTCATGACTTTCTCCAACCCAGTGACCATGGCATGTGAGTGGAGAAATCAAAGAGGGATCCCAGGGCCTTTGAACCTGCCTAACAGAGTCCACAGTAGTTAAAGGAGAAAAGAAATCGTAAAGCTCAAAAAAGAAGTATTGAAAGTGTGTGCCCAGAGTGAAGATGAGTAAGAGGACAGGCAAGGTCCAAATCATTCATGCCAAATGAAAGAAGCAAGAGAACCGAAGCCAGCACAGCAGCAAGTTGGGGAGTAGGTGAGAGATATCTGATAAAGGAAACAGGTCTAAGAAGGCAAGCTGTAGAGTGGAGGTCAATGCAGGGCTGAATTTTGATCTATTATTTTCCACAAAGGATTTGAGATAACTGGCAAAAATAAGGGGGGGGGGGAATGTGAATTGCAATAGTGGGATATAAATGGTATAAAACACAAAATCAAGAAGTTAATATTAAAAAGGCCAAAAAAGGAAAAAAATCAGTATACTTGCTCTACCTCAATTTCTAAGTTAGTTCTGAGCTTTCGGGTAAAGACAGAGGAAGGGGGTAACTAGAAACAATTATATTTCTCATTTATGAAAAGGGGAGTATAATACTTCTTAGAGGGAAAGCACGCTTTTTCTATAAGTTGTTTCTAAAAGAATTACTCATAGAGAATTTTATATAGGCACGACTAAGTTAGATAGTAGAGAAATCAACCTTATTCCCAGCCAATGCTTTAGCAAATTTTGTTGTAGCAATTAAAATAAATGACAAGTGCATAATATTAAATATAATTTATGACATGCAATTCTTCAAAGAAATGAACTAATGCAATCCAACTATACAGGTTTTCAGTGATTCAATTTAATTGAAAGGGAGAAGAAGCCGATCTTCATCTCCTATTGCACTCTGTTGAAATACAGAGATGCACTCAGACTTTGAGTTAAGTCAGACAGCTTGACTATACACTGAAGCCCTATAGTTTCAGTTCTTTTGGGGAGTGGGTTAATGGTCTATAGAGTTTGATTTTAGTCAGTAATAATGGCAGTTAATATTGAGTGCATGTTATGCATCAATGTGACAATTCAGAAGATCAGAAAGATTTCTTCATTTAAAATTTGAGCCTTTTTTTTCATACTCAGATGCTAAATCCTCTTGCAGATAATCCATGCCTTTCCCACTACACACCACTTTGGTTAACATTTTCTTTATGAATTTTCCAAAATCACCAGTAAAGCTCCCCATGTCTTGGTACCTTTACACAAAGGAACATGTTATTAGAAGATTTCATTCAGTCTAAGATTAGGTCTCAGATGTGGCTGAGTCCATTTGGCCACAGTCTTAAACTCAGATGTATTATAAAAGACAAGGAGTGGAATTTGGGGGAGATTGTCTATTTGTAGGCCTCAATCTCAGTAGTTTCTACCAGGTGCTTTTTCGTCTTGTTTGTTTGTGAGTGAAGGTTTTTTGTTTGTTGTTCCTCTATTGTTTGTTTTTCCAAAGTGTCTACAAATTGTGTATTTATATATTCTTGCAAACCCAGGCGGGAGGGTAGGAAGGGAAGGACGGCCAGAGCTAAAACCTCTAATGGCCACTGACAATTATTCATTCACCTGCCCAAGCAGTGATACATCTATTCTCCTGATTGCTGGCAGGCAAGGTAGAATATGGTTAATTCAGTCAGTGCCTATAGCTGCTAGTAGTAAGAAAGTCTGAATTTCCTACTAGTGACTGTACATCTCATTCATATCATAAGCAAGTTTGGGGAGGTATCAAAGAGTTAACTTTGATACCTATTAAAGTAGGATCTATAAAATCCTATATGTGGATTAATAGAAGAATAGATCCCACTATCTCTTTATATACACAATCAGTGCTGTTTTTCTGGGTTCAAAGTTTCACTTATTAAAACAAAGACAACAGTAAATGTCAAGGATGTGTGGTGTGTGTGTTGATGTGTTTCGGTGTGTGTTGAAAAATTTTCCAGCACACAACTACTTCCTTGAGCATCCTTTATGGGTCCAAGATAATCTAGAAAATAATAATTACTCTGGCCAGGACTTTTGAAAATGTAAATATTTCATGAAATCAGAAGACAACATGAGATAGAGTTGCACGATGCCTCAAACTCATTTCAAAGGGGCACCATTTGACTCATTTTTTTATAGATCACAAAAGTCTTTGCTCATGATGAAAGCTTTTGATGTCCATTTTTTCAGGGTCTTGACTTCTTTCTAAAATCTTTGCTATAAAGCAACATCAAGTGAAATTGTACATATTTCCATTCATTAAGAAGTTCTAAAATGAAAATTGGCCCCTGTATTTGAAAAAGCCCTCTTTTATTTTTTAACATTTTTATTCTGTGATTAGAATGAAAACTCTAGAGTTTAGGAGAACTCTGAAGATTCAGAGTGGCAAGGATGTTCTTAAAAAAAAGAGAAACCAACATTTATACATATGTGGCCATTAAGCTGTTTTTTTGAATAATGTCAAATTCCAAAGTGAATAGATAGTACACTAATTTGTTCCATATTCATGTGTATTGTACTTAAAGTTTACCATACTGCTAGCTAGACACTATGCCAAGCACTTTACCTGAATTTTCTCATTCAGTTATCACAACAGCCCTATAAATGTTTTCCTCATTTTTATTTTTTTTTAATTAATTTATTTTTTTAATGGGGTGACATCAATAAATCAGGATACATATATTCAAAGATAACAAATCCAGGTTATCTTGTCGTTCAATTATGTTGCATACCCACCACCCAAAGTCAGATTGTCCTCTGTCACCTTCTATCTTGTTTTCTTTGTGCCCCTCCCCACCCCCTCTCCCTCTCCCATTCCCCCCTCCCCCCCGTAACCACCACACTCTTATCAATGTCTCTTAGTTTCACTATTATGTCCCACCTACGTATGAAATAATACAGTTCCTGTTTTTTTCTGATTTACTTATTTCGCTTCGTATCATGTTATCTACATCCCACCATTTTGCTGTAAATGTTCCGATGTCATCATTTCTTATGGCTGAGTAGTATTCCATAGTGTATATGTGCCACATCTTCTTTATCCAGTCATCTATTGATGGGCTTTTTGGTTGTTTCCATGTCCTGGCCACTGTGAACAATACTGCAATAAACATGGGGCTGCATGTGCCTTTACGTATCAATGTTTCTGAGTTTTTGGGATATATACCCAGTAGAGGGATTGCTGGGTCATAAGGTAGTTCTATTTTCAGTTTTTTGAGGAACCACCATACTTTCTTCCATAATGGTTGTACTACTTTACATTCCCACCAACAGTGTATGAGGGTTCCTTTTTCTGCACAGCCTCTCCAACATTTGCTATTTCCTGACTTGCTAATAACAGCTAATCGAACAGGTGTGAGGTGGTATCTCATTGCCGTTTTGATTTGCATTACTCTAATAGCTAAAGAAGATGAGCATCTTTTCATATATCTGTTGGCCATTTGTATTTCTTCCTGGGAGAAGTGTCTATTCATATCCTCTTCCCATTTTTTTATTGGATTGTTTGTTTGTTTGTTGTTGAGTTTTATGAGTTCTTTGTATATTTTGGATATTAGGCCCTTATCTGAGCTGTTGTTTGAAAATATCATTTCCCATTTAGTTGGTTTTCTGTTTATTTTGTTATCAGTTTCTCTTGCTGAGCAAAAACTTCTTAGTCTGATGTAGTCCCATTCATTAATTTTTGCCTTCACTTCTCTTGCCATTGGAGTCAAATTCATAAAATGCTCTTTAAAACCCAGGTCCATGAGTTGAGTACCTATGTCTTCTTCTATGTACTTAATTGTTTCAGATCTTATGTTTAGATCTTTGATCCATTTTGAGTTAATTTTTGTACAGGGGGAGAGACTGTAGTCCAGTTTCATTCTTTTGCATGTAGCTTTCCAGTTTTCCCAGCACCATTTATTGAAGAGGCTTTCTTTTCTCCATTGTGTGTTGTTGGCCCCTTTATCAAAAATTATTTGACTATATATATGTGGTTTTATTTCTGGACTTTCTATTCTGTTCCATTGGTCTGAGTGTCTATTTTTCTGCCAATACCATGCTGTTTTGATTGTCGTGGCCCTATAATAGAGATTGAAGTCAGGTATTGTAATGCCCCCAGCTTCATTCTTTTTCTTTAGGATTGCTTTGGCTATTCGGGGTTTTTTATAGTTCCATATAAATCTGATGATTTTTTGCTCTATTTCTTTAAAAAATGTCATTCGAAGTTTGATGGGAATTGCATTAAATTTGTATATTGCTTTGGGTAATATAGCCATCTTGATTATATTTATTCTTCCTAGCCAAGAACAAGGTATATTCTTCCATCTCATTATATCTTTTTCGATTTCCCTTAACAATGGTTTATAGTTTTCATTATATAAGTCCTTTACATTCTTTGTTATGTTTATTCCTAAGTATTTTATTTTTTTTTGTTGCAATCGTGAAGGGGATTATTCTTTTGAGTTCCTTCTCAGTTGTTTCATTGTTGGCATATAGAAAGACTATTGACTTCTGTATGTTAATTTTGTATCCTGTGACCTTACTGTATTGGTTTATTGTTTCTAGTAGTCTTTTTGTGGATTCTTTGGGGTTTTCGATGTATAGGATCATATCATCTGCAAAAAGTGATACCTTTACTTCTTCTTTTCCGATATGGATGCCTTTTATTTCTTTGTCTTGTCTGATTGCTCTGGCTAGAACCTCTAGTACCACATTAAATAAGAGTGGAGAGAGTGGACAACCCTGTCTTGTTCCTGATTTAAGGGGGAAAGCCTTCAGTTTAGTGCCATTTAATATGATGTTAGCTGATGGTTTATCATATATGGACTTTATCATGTTGAGATATTTTCCTTCTATACCCATTTTGTTGAGAGTCTTAAACATAAAATTGTGTTGTATTTTATCGAAAGCCTTTTCTGCGTCTATTGATAAGATCATGTGGTTTTTGTTCTTTGTTTTGTTGATATGGTGTATTACATTAACCGTTTTACGTATGTTGAACCATCCTTGAGATTCTGGGATGAATCCCACTTGATCATGATGTATTATTTTTTTAATATGTTGTTGTATTCGGTTTGCCAGTATTTTGTTTAGTATTTTAGCATCTGTATTCATTAGAGATATTGGTCTGTAGTTTTCTTTCTTTGTGCCATCCTTGCCTGGTTTTGGTATGAGGGTTATGTTGGCCTCATAAAATGTGTTTGGAAGTATTGCTTCTTCTTCAATTTTTTGGAAGACTTTGAGTAGAATAGGAACCAAGTCTTCTTTGAATGTTTGATAAAATTCGCTGGTATAGCCGTCAGGGCCTGGACTTTTATTTTTGGGGAGGTTTTTAATGGTTTTTTCTATTTCTTCTCTACTGATAGGTCTGTTTAGGCTTTCTGCTTCTTCTTGACTCAGTCTAGGAAGGTTGTATTTTTCTAGGAATTTATCCATTTCTTCTAGGTTGTTGAATTTAGTGGCATAAAGTTTTTCATAGTATTCTACAATAATTCTTTGTATATCTACAGTGTCCGTGGTGATTTCTCCTCTTTCATTTTGTATTTTGTTTATATGAGTTCTTTCTCTTTTTTCCTTGGTAAGTCTTGCCAAGGGTTTGTCAATTTTGTTGATCTTTTCAAAGAACCAGCTCCTTGTTCTATTAATTTTTTCTATAGTTTTTCTGTTCTCTAATTCATTTATTTCTGCTCTGATTTTTATTATCTCCTTTCTTCGGCTGGTTTTGGGTTGTCTTTGTTCTTCTTTTTCTAGTTCCTTAAGGTGAGAAGTTAAGTGGTTCACTTGGGCTCTCTCTTGTTTGTTCATATATGCCTGAAGCGATATGAACTTCCCTCTTATCACTGCTTTTGCTGCATCCCATAGATTCTGATATGTCGTATTGTCATTTTCATTAGTCTGTATATATCTTTTGATCTCTGCACTTATTTCTTCTTTGACCCATTCATTTTTTAAAAGTATGTTGTTTAGTTTCCACATTTTTGTGGGATTTTTTTCCTCTTTTTTGCAGTTGAATTCTAGTTTCAAGGCTTTATGATCAGAAAATATGCTTGGTACAACTTCAATTTTTCTGAATTTGCTGATGTTGTTTTTGTGGCCCAACATATGGTCAATTCTTGAGAATGATCCATGTACACTGGAGAAAGATGTATACTCAGTCACTTTGGGATGAAATGTCCTGTAGATGTCTATAATATCCAGGTGCTCTAGTGTTTTGTTTAAGGCCACTATGTCTTTGTTGATTCTCTGTTTGGATGACCGATCTAGAGCCGTCAGCGGTGTATTGAGGTCTCCAAGTATGATTGTATTTTTGTCAGTTTTTGTTTTAAGATCAATAAGTAGCTGTCTTATATATTTTGGTGCTCCTTGGTTTGGTGCATATATATTAAGAATTGTTATGTCTTCTTGATTCAGTGTCCCCTTAGCCATTATGAAATGGCCATTTTTGTCTCTGAGTACTTTTGCTGTCTTGTAGTCAGCATTATCCGATATGAGTATTGCTACACCTGCTTTTTTTTGGATGTTATTTGCTTGGAGTATTGTTTTCCAGCCTTTCACTTTGAATTTGTTTTTATCCTTGTTACTTAGATGAGTTTCCTGTAGGCAGCATACAGTTGGATTTTCTTTTTTAATCCATTCTGCTACTCTGTGCCTTTTTATTGGTGAGTTTAATCCGTTTACATTTAGTGTAATTATTGATACTTGTGAGTTCCTATTGCCATTTTATATCTTGCATTCTGTTAGTTTTGTGTCTTGTTTGATCCTTCTCTTTCGTTTTTCTATCTTTTGTTTTTATTTGGTTGTATTCCATACATCTTTCCTCTGTTGCTATCTTTTTTATCTCATGTGCTTCTGTGGTGGTTTTTTCAATGGTGGTTACCTTTGAGTAATGAAAAGGGTCCCTACCCTGTTCATTGTAGCGAACTATTTTGTGAGTACTTTTGCACTCCATCGTCCTTTGCTACTGTTAATCTCCATCTTCTCCCCCTCTTTCTTTTTGTTGTTGTCACAGTTTAAATTTGGTTTTATTGTGTTCTTCTTGGAGCTTTTACTTGTGGCTCTGTTTTTTTTTGTTCTTTGTATCTGATTGGAGAACCCCCTTTAGTAATTCCTGGAGTGGGGGTTTTCTGATGATAAATTCCCTCATCTTTTCTGTATCTGTGAATGTTTTTATTTCTCCTTCGTATTTGAAGGATAGCTTTGATGGGTATAGTATTCGTGGCTGAAAGTTCCTCTCTTTCAGGACTTTAAATATTGGGGTCCACTCTCTTCTAGCTTGTAGAGTTTCTGCTGAGAAATCTGATGATAATCTAATGGGCCTTCCTTTATATGTTGTATTCTTCTTTTCCCTGGCTGCCTTGAGAATTTTTTCTTTGCTGTTTGTTTGTGCCAATTTCATTATGATATGCCTTGGAGTAGGTTTGTTGGGGTTAAGAAATCTCGGAGTTCTGTTTGCTTCTTGAACTTGAGGCTTTAGTTCTTTCCACAGGCTTGGGAAGTTCTCATCTATTATTTGTTTGAGTATGTTCTCCATTCCATTTTCTCTCTCTTCTCCCTCTGATATACCTATTATTCTTATGTTATTCTTTTTGATGGAGTCAGATAATTCTTGTAGGGCTATCTCATTTTTTTTAATTTTTGAGTCTCTTTCTTCTTCTCTCTGTTGTGCCTCAAGTTGCTTGTCTTCTATTTCACTAATCCTCTCTTCTATCTGACCTGTTCTATTAGCTAAGCTTGTTACTTCGTTTTTCAGCTCGTGAATTGAGTTTTTCATCTCTGTTTGATTTGTTTTTATAGTTTCAATTTCCTTGGACATATATTCTTTGTGTTCATTGAGTTGTTTTCTGAGCTCCCTAAATTGCCTTTCTGTGTTTTCTTGTATATCTCGGAGGATTTTTAGGATTTCTATCTTGAATTGTCTGTCATTTAGCTCCAAGGTTTCCAATATATTAAATTTTTTCTCCATAGATTTTTCCTCATCTAGCTGTGTTACCTCTCTTTCTTTTGTATCCATGATATTCGATTTTCTCTTCCTTAATGGCATCTGAGGGTGGTTTTGTTGATAGTATTAATGAGATTTAATAAAGAATAAAAAGTTAAAAAAATAATAAAAAAAAATAAAAAATTGAAAAGAGTTGTTTTTTTAAAAAAAATTAATAATGTAATAAAGAAAAATAAAATAAAATAAAAATTTAAAAAAAAAGGAAATTATTCCCCCCCTCCTTTTTTCCTCTCCTCTACTCTCCCCTCTTTCTTGAGAAAATCTTGTGGTGGACTGTGAATTATAACAAACAATGCCTGTGATGGAGGGCCTGAATTGGGGAAAAGTAATAAAGGGGCAAAAAAAAAAAAAAGGAAAAAAAAAGAGCGTATGGACCCACAAAAAGCGAATAAGGAAAAAATTTGGGTCAAGAATAAAATGATTTGCTTTTAGGTGTTGGTTGTCTAAGAGTTATGATGAGAGGAATAAGAGAAAAACAGAAAAATGGGGGGACAAATTAAAAAATTACTATTGTATTTAGTGGAACAAGAACTAGATAATATGGAGAGCCAGGGATGGGAGCACTGCTAGTGAGTTAAAAAGGTGAAGTAAAAAAACCCCAAAATGCCACAAACATAAGTTTGAGTCCCAGATAAGATAATTTGTTTGTTATTGAGGTTTGAATGAGAGGAGATGTAAAGGAGAAAGGAAGAAACTAATATAGAGGGAGAAAAGAAAGAGAGAGAGAGAAAAAAAGAGGGAACCACTAAAAGAAGAAAAAAGAAAGGAGAGAGAGAGAGAGAGAGTTAAGGGTTTTGGAGTGCAACCCTCATAGAGAGAAAGGAAGAGGAGAGAAAAGATAATGGGAGATGTAACACTTATGGGTAGTGTAGTTCAAGGAGAGGAGAGAGTAAGACCGGTAGAGAGTTAATCGGCCAAATTGGAGGAGGAAAAAAAGTATCAAGAATGAAGATAAGAGAAACAAACGAACAAATATAATAAAATGGGATAGGTTATAAAGTCTGCAGATTATTCTTGATTTTGAGAGGTTATCTTCTTGCTTTTTCTTTTCTCTCCCTCTTCCTGGTCGGTGACTCTGTACCCTGGGTTCTGCCCCTTTGGCACGCTCAGGTAGAGGTTTGCAGTTGATAAGTCTCTATGGCAATGTCATGTATTGTGCTTTAGTCTCGTTGGCAGTCGAAGCTCACTAACATTCATAGGCTCCGACAGTGAGAGAGTCTGTGTTCCTGGAGCCTTTCTCCTAGTCTTTCCTTCCTCAATTAGTAGCCTGATAATCCAGCTATGGGGTTGCTGCTGCCTCTGCCTGGATAGTAAGAGGCTCAAAAAGCTGGCAACTCCCCACTTTATTTCCACTCAGCACAGGGCTCTGGGTAAGGCTCAGTCAGTCAGAGCTGCTAGCATAATCAGGCGGGCTTTCCACCCACTCAAAGACCTCTGGCTCTGCCACTCTGTCCGGTAACACAAGTGGGCGCCCACTTCCGGGGCGCTTGGAGGAAACTCTCACTCACTGTCTGCGACCAGGATATCTGGCCAGTAGTCTCACGCTCTGAGTGAAACCCCCAACAGCAGGGAAAAGTTGCAGCATTGGAATTGAGTCTCACTCCGTCTCCGTGCATGGCTTTTGCAAGGCGCTGGGGCGGCCGAGATTCCGCTTTGGCCCACACAAAGGCCCCTGACTCTGCCCCTCTGTGCGATAACACGGGCGCGCACTGCCGAGGCACTCGGAGGAATCACTCACTCCTTATCTGCATGCACAAACCAGGATATGAGGCCGGCCGTGTTTCCCTCTGAGTGAAACACCCTCCAGCACGGAAAGTCTCCACCGTTGGAATTAGTTCTCACTCCCTCCCGTGCGTGGCTTTCCCAGGGCGCTGGGGCTGCCCAGAGACTCTGCCCTCGGCCCACAGAAAGGCCTCTGACCCTGCCTCTCCGTGGGGCAACACGGGCACCCACTCTCGGGGCCTAGGAAGAAATTCTCGCCCACTAACTGCGCACCGACCAGGAGACCGGGTAAAATGGCCGCTCCGCTTGTCTTTCTTTGTTTGGATTTGGCGCGAGTGTTAGCTTGTATTGCCCGGCTTGCCACAGGATCAGACTTTCCTCGGCTTGTATCTCCGTGCCACAGCCTGGTTCAGCCGTTTGTGTCGCGGCCTGGATCTATTCACCCCCTTTGCCCGCCTCAGTTTCTATATTCACAGTTACCAGAGAAAGCCGCCCTGTTTAGGTTAGTGAGGAAGGCGGAGCATTTCTTACTCCCTATTTCCTCCGGGGTTTGGTTATATATTTAGCCAATTTTTCACTCAATCATACCTTTGGGTGTATTGCGAAGCATCTGGAAGCTCCAAGTATAGGTTTTTCTGTTTCTGGTTGAAGATCTTGTTGAGTTTT
This sequence comes from Saccopteryx bilineata, assembly GCF_036850765.1. Taxonomy (NCBI): domain Eukaryota; kingdom Metazoa; phylum Chordata; class Mammalia; order Chiroptera; family Emballonuridae; genus Saccopteryx; species Saccopteryx bilineata. Next base: position 31,464,235 of record NC_089491.1, read on the forward strand.
GGGGGAGATTTATCGGTATCGCTTCCTATCCCGCCATTACTCTGACGTCATCTCCGTTTTCCTCATTTTTAAATGAAGAAACTGAGTCTTAGAATCATCGTATAGCAACTAAGCCAGGAGGCAAGAACAAATCTGAGTAATCTGGAACCTGCTATGCTGACATTCTAAATTAGCAGACAGCCAGATGTCACTTTACACAATTGCAAGACAGTAGATGCTTTTTGCAGTGAAGGTAAAGAGATTAAGGAATTTGCATGTAAATTGTACAGTCTTGAGCAAAGACCCTTAACCACTGATGTCTTAATTTTCTCTTCTATGAAATGGGCATGGTGAAGAAATAAAATCTCAAAGTTACTGTATGAAACAAATGAAATGTGGATGCACTTTACCAATAGACAGATTTATGGATCTTATTATTATCATTAATTTCCTAAGGGTTGTTCCCTCTTTTTTGATTATCTCTTCAAATCTGCTATGGTATAGTAATCAGCCTCTGAACAATGCTCTGAGTAAAAACAGCAAGTGTTTTTCCATAAATAAAATGTGTGAACTTCAAAGCACAGGCCCTCCAGAGATAATTTTTCTTTTTTGCTCCTTGGATATGTATTTGCTTATTTTCTGGTTCTTAATATATTTAAAAAATGAAAGGTAACTGGGTAATTACTTGCTAGATTAGTTACCATTTTAATTTGCACATTACCTTTTCACTTTACAGTGTGTAAATGAGGTGCTACTTATTTAAAAGAAATGATAACTATTATTTTATATTAATATGTCTCTGATCTTCTCCAATTTCTATCAATGTGTAAACAAAGATTTTATATACAGAATTGTAACCAAAGTATATGCCATTCATCCTTGATCTTTTTTTATATTTGTAGGTGATTTACCAAAAGCTAAAATTTTCATGTTCATCACTTTTACTGACTGAATGAAATAACATAGAATTAACATGCTATAAATAACTTAGTCATTTTCCTATTACTAAATATGTATGTTGTTTTCAGGTTTTCTACAAAGTTTCATCATGCTACAAATGAAAAAAGTGTTCTACTTACACTTTTTGGGTTTTCTCCCTTTCTTCCTTTTGTTTTCTCTTCTTTGTTTTTTGGTATTAATTTCTATGAAACAGATAATTTTATCAAAAAGGATCAACAGTTCAAGGTTAAAAGAGAAAATTTGGGGTTTTGGTCTGGGGGGATTGAATTCTAAAACCTTGATAGATTTGCCTGACCTGTGGTGGCACAGTGGATAAAGCATCGACCGGGAATGCTGAGGTCACAGGTTTGAAGCCCCAGGCTTGCCCCATTAAGGCACATTTGAGAAGCAACTGCTTCTTGCTTCTCTCCCCACTTTCTCTCTCTCTCTTCTTCCTCTGAAAAAAAAACAATAAATAAAATCATAAAAAAAGAAAAAAGAAAATATTTAAGTGTTAATAGCTTGACATTATAATCAGTATAGGAGTATTCCTATTTTGTTCAAAGCGTCAACAATGTCGTCTTAAGTACTTTGATCTATACCTTTCATTTTTCTATGTGATTAGAATTGGCTCTTTAATCTAACTGAAGTCTATTAGGTGAAAAGTGAGATTTTTCAATGTGGATATGCAAGCTTCCAAGAAGCAGCCATTTTATAATAATAGCATTCCCCACTGTTTTTATACCTATGGACAAGAATTATACTTTGGAATATCATCTGATATGTTTTTTTCTACTTGCTAATTAATTTGTTTTTAATTTTTCACCCATCCCACCAGTAAAACTGGATAGACCAGATAAGGTTTACTGTATAACTTCAGGGAGAATGGAGAAAACAGAATCATCTTTTGGCTTTTCAGCTCCTGAGTTGATTTTTCATTTTACCATTAAATGTTATTTTTATTGTTTATGCTTTTTAACTACAGTTAACATATAACATTATTTTTTGTATTAGTTTCAGGTATACAGCATAGTGATTAGACAATCATATATGTTTCTGAGTAGATTTTTGAGAGATGATTATTCTTGAAAGCCACATTTTCAAGAGGAAAGGTTAAAAGAGAAAATTTGGGGTTTTGGTCTGGGGGGATTGAATTCTAAAACCTTGAAAGATTTGTCTGACCTGTAGTGGCACAGTGGATAAAGCATTGACCGGAAATGCTGAGGTCATGGGTTTGAAGCCCCAGGCTTGACCCATTAAGGCACATTTGAGAAGCAACTGCTTCTTGCTTCTCTCCCCCCTTTCTCTCTCTCTCTCCTTCCTCTGAAAAAAAAACACCAATAAATAAAATCATAAAAAAAGAAAAGAGAAAAGAAAATATTTAAAGACCAATCCTTGGAGAAGTCCTAAATTTGATCCGTCAATGGAATGTAAAAAGTGTCCATGATGGTATAGAATTGCTGAGGGCATAAAAATGCTACCAGTTGGCAGGAAAAGGAGAAGCAGAGGGGCTGACTACAGTATTTATGTGCCCCTGAAGGTGCCCAGTTCTCCACCTCATTCAAGACTTGTGAAGAACAGTCTACCTATACTCCCCAGCTTGTATCCACACCCTTAAAGAATTATTCTCCTTCAGTGAAGTCAGGACCTGTGACTTGATTCTAACCAATAGATTATGGCAAGTTAACCAGATGTTATTCTCATAATTAGGTAATGCTTATGGTAGAAGTAATGGGATATCATTCCCATGATTATGTTTTACAGACTACTCTAGCTTAGCAGGCTCTCCTGGAGAGCTGGATAAAATAAGCGGCCATGTTGGAGCAGCCCACATGGAAAGAACTGCATGCAGTTTCTAGGAATTACAAGTGGTCTCTAGGCTCGGAGCGCTGCCAGCAGCCAAGCCAGCCAGATGGCAGGGCTCTCCGTCCTACAACACCAAGGAACAGAGTTTTGCCAACAACCCCAATGAGCTTGGATGTTTGGTTATCCCAGTAGAAACTTTAGATAAGAACACAGCCTGGCCAACAGGATTCTGGAAGAGGACCCCACCTAAGCCATGCCTGCACTCCTGACCACAGAAAGTAGAAGATAATATATATGTGTTAAGTAGCTAAATATGTGGTGATTTTTTTATCACCAACACATAATGAATACAGGGTTGAAATCCTCAAAGAGGAAAAATATGAATTATATGAACCCCCAAATAGGTTAAGAGGATACCACAGCAAAAGGAACTATTCTCTAGCAACTTGGTACATAACCTATGAGACTGGAAGCCTTGGAGAGAAGCCCCTAAGCATTAAAACAGTGGCTGAGAGGAATGCCTAGGCAGAGGACCAAGAAGCAACCTCTGCACTTCCACACTCTTAAGTGTTGCATGGACAAGTGTCAGAAAATTCTCACAGCTGCCTAAAAGAGGTGCAAATGTGGCTGAAAAAGCCACGGGCCCAAAGAAGCTTGGAGTTGCAAGAAGTAGGACACAGAAGGCATGGCCCACATCAAGAGATGTCACTGGAAGCTGGAACACAGGGAGAGGTGCCCACAAAGCCAAATCCCCTCATCTACTACCCGGATAATTCATCAATCTACTTCCACATCAGGAAAGGGAGAAAAGGGAAAGGGAGAGAAAGAATCCTAAGGGTTGCATGAAATCCAAACAATAAATGAATTTCCTTAAACTGCTTTATTTAAATTTTCTACCATCAGTAAAAATGCAATTTTTTTTCTTCTTTTCCAATTGAGAGGAAAAGAGAGAGAGAGACAGACTCCCCGCATGTTCTCTGACCGGGATCCACCCGGCAATCCTTGTCTGGGGCCCAAGCTCTGCCCATCTGGGGCCATGCTCACAACCAAGCTATTGTTAGGACCTGAGGTGGAGGCTCCATGGAGCCATCTTCAGTTCTCAGGGCCAATATGCTCAAACCAATCGAGCCATGGCTGCGGTAGAAGAGAGAGAGAGAAGAGAGAAGAGTGGAAAAGGAGACGGTCACTTCTGTGTGCCTTGACTGGGAACCCAGGACATCCACACACCAGGCTGATACTCTACCACTGAACCAACTGGCTGGAACTTTAGAAATGGAAATTTGAAAGCTAAATTAAGTTTCATTTATAGAAAAATAAAGTGACACCTTTACAACCCAAAATGCCACCTATTTGAGACCAGAAAATTTGGAAACCCTTATATTTACTATGATAAATACAAAATATTTACTTATGTGTGTGTATGTATATATTATGATTATATTTGGCCTTTAGTATAACCTTCTAGCCCACTTTCTAATTTCTGGCATATATTATATTTTCTGTGATCTAATTCTTTCTTTTGATTCCTTTATGCTTGATATTCTTATAAAAAACCCAGTTACAATCCAGGAAGTATTTTCTTTTCAAGCTTTATTCCTCATACCTTTAAAGCTTTGTTGCAATGACAAAATTCCCTTGACAGCATTGAGAAATCAAAGCAAGGATCTTTTCATTTGTGTCTGCATTCTACACCAAACATCTATCATGTCCCTAACACAGAGCTGATTTTGTTTTCACAGTGATGTGTCAACAGTTATAAAATTATGAGTGTTCTTAAGCTTTGCTCACTCTGACCACTAAAGATAATTCTGGTTTGAAGTCCTCAGTCTCCTGACAACTGGGGTTTCTTATGCAGAACTAGAGAGAAAGCTAGAGGCAGAGAAAGAATGGGAGAAAACAGGCTGTGGCTGAAAAATCTTCAAACAGAGAAGCAGTTTGAAGATTTTAGGGACAATGTAGGATGGAAGAAATGTGGAAGTAGTTACCATGAGGAAAGGAAACCAATGGGAAAGATGAAGAAAATTGTAGAGTATTACTGCAGTGTATGGATCTCTCTTCATTCTATTTTGAAAAGTGCAAATAAAGTATAATATTTGCTATTTTAAATTTATTTTGTGACTGGATGTGTTCATTTTCACCTGATACCACTTATTCTAGGTAGTAATGTGAATGTATGAAATTGTTTTTCCTCAGTACATGCCAAGTGTCTTCAATATCCTGATGATTCATGATTTTTATTGTGCTGGGTCATGCAGTGTGAGAAACTTCTCAGTATGAGGTTGTAGAAGTAAATGTGAATGTCTGGACTGAACGTGGACTCTCCCCAGGATCTACCATGGAAATGTTTCAGGGGGGTTTTCTCACTCAATTAATCTCTGGTTTATCTTTCTCTTAAAAATCTACAAAATGCATCTAATCCCATTTCCCCCCCGGAAATTTATACACGTGTATCAGTTACTCTGCTGCATAACAGATAACAAAGAAAAAAATATCAGCAGCATAAAACAGCATTTCTTTCTCACTCACTAGACTGTTGTTTACTGTTGTTCAGCTGATTTAGGCTGAGGTCAGCTAGACTGGGCTCCAAGCTGCAGTTAAGTATAGGTATGTCTGACATACCTCTCATAACCTTTGGACGAGCAGCTATCCAAACAATGTTCTTTGGGTAAGGTGGGAGCTGAAGAAAACAAGCCCAACTGTGCAAGCACATTTCAAGCCTTTGTTTGCATCATGTCCACTAAAATCCCTGAGGTCAAAACAATAGGTTAGCCAAGCTCCAAGTCAAGGACTAGAGATATACACTCCACTAAGCATGAGGTCATGCTACAGAGCAAAGGGGAATTGAAACTAATAATTTAACTTGTACACAAATGCTAAATTACATTTTTTTTTTAGGTGAGAGGAGAGGAGATAGTGAGACAGACTCTTGCATGTGCCCCAACCAGGATCCACCTGGCAACCCTGGCTGGGGTGATACTCAAGTACCAAGCTATTTTTAGTGCCTGATGCACTCAACCAACTGAGCCATCCTCAGTGCTTAGGGCCATGCTTGAACCAAATGAGCCACTGGCTGTAGGAGAGGAAAAGGAAGAGAAGAGAGAGAGGGAGGAGGAGAGAAGCAGATGATCGCTCCTCCTGTGTGTCCAGACCAGGACTCAAACCCAGGACGTCCATATGCTGGGCTGATGCTCTATCTACTGAGCCACTGGCCAAGGCCTAAATTACATTTTAACACATGTATTTTACATTACATTATATATAAATATATTGTGATAGGCTTTCCTAATACACTCATAGGATTCAGTGTAATCTAATTATATTTTTCAATCTTGTAAAAAATAGTCAAAGTTTGTATTGATTGGTTTCACTTCTTTACACCAGATCCCCTGACTATGTAGGCAAACAAGACTTGTTGACATTAGCAGAATCAGAACGAGATAATGTATGGGCAGCCCGTAGACACTAGATTCACTTGAAAACTGTAGGTGCAAAAGCAAGAAAAGCTATAGGCAATCTCCTCCATCCATCCTATACACAGACCGATGACTGCACCACTCACTGTGGATGCTGCCAGGAGCAGGTTCCTGACCACCCACTTCTGGAGTGAAGATGATGTATGATGGCACTGGAGAAGATACCATTTGAGGGTGGAGGGGTGGAAATCTGTAATAGCGAATTTAAACCCCATGATGGAGAGGCTGATAAACCTGGGAAATCACAGCTTGATTTAGAAAGCAACAGGAGCTAGTAGTAGGGAGATGTAAAGAGGAAGATTGAATAGCAGCTACACTAGAAAAGGAAGATTGCTTTTGCTGAAGACCATTTTTGAAACTTCACAGAAACATGACTGTGCTGCCAACCAGATGAAGGACTATAGGAAGAAGCTATACTAAAGTGGGAGGAAACTGCAACTCTCCCAATTAAAAATAAATAAGTAAATGAAGGCAGATATCACCGTTATATATATAAAGGTCTACCAGTGTTTTTATTAACAGGAAAGCTCAGTTACACCTTAGTGGCATCCAATTGTCAGAACCAAGCAGGGGTCCTTTTGCATGGCAGCAGATCAGGGGAGAAACCCCAGCCTGCACAGCACCAGCCCCCCATCTGTGGTCAGGGTAGTAAATGTTGCTTTCCCATTTTGACAGCCATAAAAGAAAGGGGATTTTGAGTGCTGCATCTGCCACACGCTGTGAAATCTGGGCTATCAATTTATTGACACTGCCTCAGGCATCAGCTGTTCACAATTGATTTAAAACTATATAAATATATTAATATATCTGCCCTCCTCTTACTTTAGAACTTTTTAAAATCTGCAAAAAATGCATTTAATAAAAGAGGTATCATCTTACTCCGGAATACAGTCGATGTTATTTTCATCCTGCCTCCTCTCAGTCAGTCTCATCATACCAGCATTGTTAATGGACGAAATGTTTTGCCGTTGAGCTCTTGGTAGAGTTCCATGTGATCATGAGCTAATCACCATGGCTATTGTCTAATCACCACGGTAGCCGCTCGGTCTGCTCTCCTCAGTGTGACAGTACTGTTGGATGAGGGGAGCAACTAACTTTTTTAACCCAATGATGGTACCCCAAAAGAAAGAGGGACAGTGTTGAGGGGGTTTCAAATTCAGGAAGAAGAGATCATTCTCCTTTCAATAACAATTTCCAGATGACTAGCAATCATTTCATAGAGAGGTTCAGTTCCCAGAAGATTCTCTAGCAGCATAAACATGAGATTTTTTTCTCTGCCTGCACCAATTGAAAATGGCACAGAGGACACTCTGGTTAGCAGAAGATCCCACATCACAGCATGAAACATATCCAAAATCATTTTTGAGTGAGCTAGCTTATACCAAGCAAATTCTTAAATCCTTTGATCAAGATAAAAGTCTTGTCAATTAGAGTATGTGAAGAAGCAGCTCCGTTCTGCCACAATAGAAAATTAAAATTCCCCTTGATTGAAATTTTCCCAGTGAGAACATTCTAGAAGCACCATCCCAAATCACCCAGATTTTCACATATTAAACTATTTTGTGATATCTTGAGTATGTGGTTGCTGAACAAAGACCCTAAGGAGGATAATGAGTTATGGTATGTCTAATGACATATAAAACTGCAACTTAGGTAGATGTCATTTCACATATGAAGCATACTAGAGATATCTGCTGGATATTTTATGGCCCAATAGGAGAATAGAAAATCATAATGATTCATTACGTGTAATATTAAATAGTAAGAATACCATTTCCTAAGATCTCCTTATATATTAAAACTCTTAGCGTTTTATTTGCTCTGACGAGTGCTAAATAATCAAACAGCTTTTTGATTGTGTTCATCCTGTGCATTGGTTAGAGATGGTTCTAGAGTCAGCCAGGCCTGATCATGACACTTCCGTTCACCTGGAGACAGAAACAAAAAGGTCTTCGGAGTCAGAGGATCAGGTCTGGATTTGCTTCCCAGTTCTCAGCCCATGAGTTAACCTCACCAACTGTCAGTTACATCATCTATAAAATAAGGGTAAGTACAGTCTATTCATGGAATTAGGAGGTCATGCATTATAAAGGGCCTGAAGTCACTCAATCAGCTCCAAAATGATCAAGATTTCACAATTTCTGTACATGTTCTGAAAATCTCCCTGAAAGTCTCTTTCTAAAGAAACAAAACAATTTTTCTTAAGCAAAATGCTTTTACAGATGTAAGGCTTGAGCTCTATAAAGGCAAATAGCACTTAGAAAATTCCCAAATTCTTTTGGCTACAGTCATAACTTGTGCTACAAACTGGGCACAAAAAAAAAACAAAAAAAAAAACCAACAACAAAAAACCTTTATAAATGTCGCAGTCTGTGATGGGCCAAGTTTTATTCCATAATTCATTTGGATAAACACTAAGTTGGAATGACTGCCACCAAAGGGAGAGAAAAAGAGAGAGAGAGGCTGAGAGATACTGCCATATTGGCCCTTTCAAGTCCTATTTGAGTTCCAGTTCCTTGTAGCATGTGGTTTAAGAGAGAAATAGGGAAATCCAAACACTCAGCTCATAATCCTGGTGGATGTTGAAAAGGCCATGCACTTGTCACAACTGATAACTTACTCCCATGTCACCAACTAGACCGAGGACACCACAATGTTCTTTTTCATTTCTGAAAGTCAAACAACTAATGGTAAATCCTAATTTATTGATAGGTGATGGTCATGGCCTGAATTTGTTTTTCTGGGTATACCTAGGATCACGTGGTGAAAAAAAAAAAAAAAAAAAAAAAAAAAAAAAAAAAAGACATTTCCTTTCATATGCCTTTATATGTGCCAGGGTAAGCACAAAGCCTAATCACCATTTGAAACAGACAAAGTGAATTAGTTTTTTGCTTCTTTTTCTTCACACAATTTGCTTGGTTCTTAGTGCTCTTTTTCTATTGTTTTCTGTCCCTCAGGTTGTTCAAAACCCTTTATGTGAGATCCCACCTGGTCCTTTTCTATATCCCCAAAGTCCTGCATAATGCAAAGTAAATTCCTCCTCCTCCCAAAATTTCCCAACACAGTAGTAATATTACAACAATCAGGGTAAAATAATTTGTACTAAGGTTTGATGGATAATCTCATTATCATGAGTTATTTGCATTTTTAAAAGGATGACTATTGCCGAAATCAAGGTCTAATTAGTAGAATAGAGAACAGTGTTATTAGGTATCAAGTCAAAATAGACTTTTTTTTTTAATTGAGAGAATGAAAAAAGAATAATTAGACTTTAGATAGGGTCTGCTCCTTTAAACCGACCTAATTTTTTCAAGATTCATTCCTTCCTTAAATTCTGCTACCACAGCTTCTCTACCAAATACACATCTTGTTTGTTTTTAACCAGAAAGGTTCTTATAACTACAGGGTCTCTGGCAACAGAAACAAAGAAGTTGATGTGAGAAGGAGCACAGTTGGGGCTTATGGGTATTATTAGCAAGAGGTAAGCACATTTTTCATCCAAATACTAATGAAAAAAGCCAAGCCTACCTCGCTACTACTGCATAAAAGCCTGACCCAGAGCTAGAAACATGCCACTTAATATTATTTCCACCTACAAACACAAAGCTAGATATGGGTAGAACTTGAAATATGTCAAGGAATAAGAAAAAAAATAGTTCTGCAAACTTTTAATTGACTAAACTGATAGCCCTAGAGAAGAAGCCTCCCACCCCTTTGAAACTTGAAAAGAGTCACAGGAGTCCACACACTGCCATGGAGACAATGGGAAAGAGCTGTCATGAGGACCCCAGGAGAAAGGAGGAAGCTTGAGCTTTGGGAAATTCAACGCCATGCCCATAAGTAATGAGTGCTGAGAACAGAATTGAGGTTCCGACTCCCACAGCGTCCTTCACAGCAGCCTTTCCTGGGCTACCTTCAGAATATCTCAGCTTTCAGTCTGGGTTCCCGTTGCTGGTACCCAGATGCACAGATGTACACAAAAGTGCATTTTAAATTGCCAGCATTTGGATTTGTTTTTGTTTATTTGACTCTCCATTGTGGGTTCTTAGATTAGTAGTTCTCATTTTCAGTGTGGTAATAAAAAGAGCTTCATCTTCTCTGGGTGAGCCAAATCCAAAATTTGGCTGATTCTTGCTCCCAACAATGCAGCTGGGATAAACTTAGAGTTTCAAATCCACACAGCCACTCACTAACTATGTGATGACTTTGTGCAAATAACCCAACTTCCGTCAAGTAAAATTTCCTATCTACAGAATGAGGATAATAACACCAACCTGATAAAGCTGTTTTTATGATTTCACTATGTTATCTCTTGTGTGGATTATTGCAACAGCTTTATATCTGGTCTCCAACTTCCACTCTTGACCACCTTTCCTCTATTGTCAACAGAACAGCTAGAGTGGCCTTGTTAAAACATAAATTCTTTTGCTTATTGCCCCTTCCCCAGTGCCTTCTCATTTCTTTCTGCGTAGAAGCCAAGCCAGATTTATTCTCTGGCTTTCATGATCTGACACATCCTCATTGCCTTCCTGACCTCACCTGCCATAACTCTTATACTGGATTATTCTGCTCCAGCAACTCTGGATACCTCACTATTCCTCAAAAGTACCAGAAATACTCCTGCCTCAGGGCCTTTGCACTTGCTGTTTCATCCACTTAGAAATTCTTGCCTTAAGTATACAAATGAATTGCTCCCTCACCTTCCTTCAGGTCTTTATTCAAAAGTTATCTTCTCAGCAAGATTTTTTTCTGGAAGCTCTATTTAAAATTACAACCAATTCTCCTCCTAATGTTTCCTCTTGGTGCTTTATTTTTCTCCTTTCCATCAACTAACATATCCTATGTTTACCTATTTGTGTTTTATTGTCTGTCTCTCCCACTGGAGTATAAGCTCAACGTTAGCATTTTGTCAGCTTATTAACTATGTGACTTTGTGGGGGGAAACACAAATTCTCTGAACAAATTCTTTATTCATCTGTCCTCAGGATGCAATCCTACAGCAATGCCTGGCACACAGTAGGAGCTTAATAAATGGTTGGTGAACTGTTGACTGAATCTAAAAAATTATGACCATTGAAGCATGGAAAAGAAGATGATGGAGAAGGGAAAAAGGAAAAAATAGATGATGTGGGAAAAGGAGAGAAGAGAGTCATGTCAAAGATACTCAGATTACAGTGATAGAGAAAATCAGAACGAACAACAAAAGAAATGGATTGGAAATCAATGTATCATAAACTAAAAGCCCAGGAAAGAAACAAAAGGAAACACAAGAAGGAAGAGCTGTTCACGGTTAACTCAGTATTCACAAAACTCAACTAAAGTTTTATCATGACCTGAGGCAGCACTAACCTCAGAACCATGGGAATCGTCCTATCATCCTCTCTTCTGTGAAGTGCAAGTTGAGCCATTCTCTTAAGGTAATCATGGACTTGTGAGGCCTAAAAGCATACAGTGACTGGGGGATGCCTTTAACCATTAGACCTGCTAACAGTGAACAGTACCAGTTGCTAGGCCTTCGTCCTTGAGTTTGACTAGGAAAGAATTCAGAGCCAAGAACTCAAACACAAGTGAAAGTTTATTTAGAAAGTCACAGAGGTAGAAGACGTGAGCTGAAGAAGTGAGCCAGCTGGGCTGCATGGACTAAGGAAACAAGTTACAGAGGCAAAAGAAGGGCCCTTGAAGCTTAGGAGAAAGAGAGGCAAAGAAAACACACCTGAGGGAAGGAGAGGAGAAAAAGCAGGGCATGCTCCAGAGAAAAAGAGAGAGAAAGAGAGAAAAAGAGAGAGAACTAGATTCCTCATTTTAAGGGTTTTTTATCTGTTTTCCAAAGGTGGAGATTGTAGGGAAGATCTCAGGAGAGGATCTCAAGAGAATATTCGTCAGCTTTCCAGGTGTGTCCTTTCAGGGTCACAGTCTCTACCGCTTGGTCAGGGGCTGTGGAGGGGGTGGTCATTAATCATGGCAACTGATGCTAATGTCAGTCAAGGCATCACTTCCCCTGCATTTGCCACTTTTCTGGGCCTAGACCTGAAAACACAGTTGAGGTCCAGGTGTTATCATTAGTCTGTCTGTGGTCAATAGACCCACGGCTTTGTTCTAAAGATTGTTTGAGGCGGGCCAGAACCTTAATGTCCTGAAGTTAATGCTTAAGGGAGTGGTTGTGCAAGGGTTTGTATGGGAATCATATGAGGCTACTTGCTGGCCCCCTGGTCTACCACATGACTAAACAACATGCCAAGAGACGAGAGGTCAGGGGAGAGTCCAAACTGCATGAACAGTGATACGAGAGGTCAGGGGGTTGAAACCGCATGACAAGTGATATGCTAGGGGAAGAAAGGTCACCATGGGGGGCGAGGTCTCGCCCTATAACAATTGTTTTACCAGTTATGCCCATTGCTAGGCACTCAGGGTTTTCTGCCCTGATGATCTGCTGTACCTGGCCTATTGTTCCTACTCTGCTCATGTCGGTCTAACTGCCTACTACATCAGTCCTATATCTACTCTTCATCACCATCTGTTTTCTTGGGAACCTGATTTGAATGTCTATGTCATGCCAAGAATTTAAGAGAACCACTCTGGGGCAAGGTCACAAGCTGGAATGTGATACTCCACAATGCACACACACTCATACACAGACAACATACAACCTTACCACACCATTCATAGAATCCCAGTCGTCCTGCAATACAAAGACCAGGGAATTCTACACTCTTCTTATTCAGATCCCAATCAGTGGAATCCTCTGGAGCAAGCAGGAATGTCCAGCATCCACGGACAGGGTGCTTTCTGGGGCCTCAGGAGGAAACTTTCTTTTTGGTTCAGCTTCTATTATGATGTTCACTTTTCCCTCTTGGGAGCCCCCCGGGCACCCCAGCCTTGCAAGAACTACAATATTTTGAGTGTCAGGTTAAGTTTTGCTCTGAGATGCCTTTAAAGATCTGAGGAAAACAGCATTCTCTTTGCAACTGTGTGGGAACTTCATTTAGCCAGAACCTCTTCATCCCAAGGATTTAAAGCTTGATGGAAATTCTAGCTCGTGGATTAAAACAGCTCTCCCGAGAGAGAGAGAAAAACTAGCTGTATTTGCATAACAATTTAACAGACCCAAACTCCAGGGCAAGGCCAGGTGAAATAAATTGCCAAGGTCATGGTTCTTCTAAAGTGCTGCTGATATTCAGAATTGCTGATTCCCAGTACTTGCTCTCCCCCTCCTCTCCTAGATGATACTGTGGCATAAAAATAAATTTGCTGTGTGAAAATCACAGCCCTGCCCTTAAACTTCTTCTTTCCTTCTAATTCCAGATCATTTAGATCATGGAGGAAAAGACATATCATAACCCACCGACCTCACTGTATTAGTTATACAAATGAAAAGAACTTACTAGAAACAGTGATCTGGAGCACTCCTGGTCTAAACTAGGAAACGCTGTTGACTGTGCTTGAAACTCTAAAAGTATTTTGAATCTCTAAATCCTTGATCAAATGATTGCTCTGAATTCACTGTTTTAATTCGATGGATCTAAAAACATAGGGATCCTTAAAAACCGCAGAGGCCCACATGCTAGAGAGACGGAACTGAGATTAAACGTGTCGATCCTTGCTTTAATACCCTTAGCTCAAAATACCTTGAAATTGACACATCGAAGGAAAGCTCGTTAAAGTCACAGCCTCTTTGAAGTTATCCCCGTGAACAACTGGATTTCAGCTTCCTGGGGCACAACTCGGATTTCAGAATTCTCCGCGGCTCGGAGTCCTCGCCCTGTGAGGTCGCAGGGAATGGCGCAAACTATGACTCCTAGCCTTTGAGGGGAGAGGACTTTCCAGGCGCGCAGGAAGCGCCGCCCGGGAATCTCACCACCAGTGGGCGTTTAGCGCAGCCAAGCGACAGGCTGGTGCCAGGGCGCAGCAACAGGGAGGCGCCGGCTGAGGCGGGGAGAACTTTGCGCTCCCAGCAGAACCACCCTTTGCTGGCCAGTCGCGTCGCTCCTCGGAGGAAGCCAGCGGCGGCGGCTACTGGGTGGGAAAAAGACGAAAGGAAGAGAAGAAGTAGCAAAGGAAGAAGGAAAATGAAGCCAGCGCTGGAGGAGCCAGAGAGGGGGTGGCCCACGGTGGAGCAAGGTGGATCTGGCTTCTTTTCCGCACCCCGGGTGTGAACGCCTTCTCCAGCGCGACCCCAAGGAAATAAGTGGGTCTTGCCTGGGTGGAAAAGGAAGAGAATAGAATCCAAGTGAGCGCTTTTACCTCCTCGGTCACCGCTGCCCCTTAGGACTTCAGGTGCTTCTCAGCCTGAGCCTACCCGCTGGGCCGGACGCAGTGCCTGAGCCGCCCTGCAGATGGGGCGGGTAGGGAACAGGCGCCCCAGTCGCGGGTGAGCGGCACCGGCCCGCCCTCCTGCCCGGCTCCGCGCAGGGACCGGGCAGGCAGAGGATGCGAGGCGCACGGACCCGGGAGCGGGATCTGAGACTGCCGAGGGCGCGCTAGGCTGCCACTTGGATGGCCTGGAGACCGCTCCAGCTCCTGGGACAGCTGCACCGCGCCGAGTGAGCTGTGCGCGGGACCTGGGGGCGGAGACCTTAGGCGGCGGCTGCAGTGGAGCGAGCCGGGCGCAGGAGGGGGCGCACTTTCTACTTGCGGGTCTCAGTAATGAGGAGACTGAGTTTGTGGTGGCTGCTGAGCAGGGTCTGTCTGCTGCTGCCGCCGCCCTGCGCACTGGTGCTGGCCGGGGTGCCCGGCTCCTCCTCGCACCCGCAGCCCTGCCAGATCCTCAAGCGCATCGGGCACGCGGTGAGGGTGGGCGCGGTGCACTTACAGCCCTGGACCACAGGCTCCCGCGCGGACAGCCGCGCTCCGGACAGCAGCCCAGCAGGCGCCCAGCGGGATGAGCCCGAGCCAGGGACTTGGCGGCCCCCGGCGCCCTCGCCCGGCGCTCGCTGGTTGGGGAGCGCCTTGCACGGGCGGGGGCCGCCTAGTGCCCGGAAGCCCGGGGACGGTCCCGGGGCCGAGACCCTGTGGCCTCGGGACGCCCTCCTCTTCGCAGTGGACAACCTGAACCGCGTGGAAGGGCTGCTGCCCTACAACCTGTCGTTAGAAGTAGTGATGGCCATCGAGGCGGGCCTGGGCGATCTGCCGCTCTTGCCCTTCTCCTCCCCTAGCTCGCCGTGGAGCAGTGACCCTTTCTCCTTTCTGCAGAGCGTGTGCCACACTGTGGTGGTGCAAGGGGTATCAGCGCTGCTCGCCTTCCCCCAGAGCCAGGGCGAGATGATGGAGCTCGACTTGGTCAGCTCCGTCCTGCACATTCCAGTGATCAGCATCGTGCGCCAGGAGTTTCCGCGGAAGAGTCAGGTGAGAGGAGGCTGGCGTGTGGAGCGCAGACCGGCGCCGCGGGGAGCTGGGAGCGTCGCGGGGGGCGGGGGGTGGGGAGAGAACCGGGATGGGTGAGCGCGGAGGGACTTGGGGATTTACAACTTTGATACTGTTTAAGGATTGGACCGGATCCGTAGATGGTAGGTAGAAGTATAATAAAACATTTGAAGCGCGAATGGGAATAAAAGGGAAGGTAGGGATAGCGGGTGAAAGGAAGGAAGTGGGAGAGAATAAACGAAACAATTTTCAGGTATTGACCAACTGGGAGAAACCTGGCGGATGCCGTGGATGCCGGACGGAAAGAGAATCTAAATTAAAGATCTTGAAGAGCGACCGGGGTTCTAATAACTGGATCGGGGGGTGGGTGGAGGAGAGAGGTGGGGGGTGGAGGAGAGAGGTAGGGGGTGGAGGATTCCTGCCTGCGAGACTTTCACTCCCTTGAGGAACTCTAAGAGCATGTGATGCAAGGAGCAGCATCTGCTCTCTTTGACTTCTTTAGAAGATGGTGTAAGGAGGGAAACACACCCCTGTGAATTCCTTTGAGTAAATAAGACATCTATAACTATCTAGTGCAGAAGCAATAGGTAAAGAAGAGTGGTTAATTAGTCTTGAGTATTAGAAGTATTATGTGATCGCGTGAAAATGGATGCGATGAGTCATTTGGGATTATTTCTTTGTTCCTACCTTCTTGCTTTGTGATGTGGGCTCAGAGACTGGCTGTTGCAGCTGCTCTGTTCAGCCCATTTCTGCTCCAGTTATCTAGAAATGAAGGAGGAAGGATATAAAGATTTAGTTTTCTATGAATTAAAAAGATCAAACATATTTTCAATAAAAGAAGCTATTATGAACTTAGCTGTTGACAATAATGATGAGATAAATATTTAAGGAGAGGGCGGGGTCCTTCCTTTAAGCAACAGTTTTCTGTATTTTGTGCATTAGTTTTATTAAAATATCAAGGTTCATTAAGCCTTACACAAAGTATAGTATTTATGAAACAAATGTGTAATTGGTATTGCTCCCATTTTAAAGACTGAGAAACTAAGGAAAGTCTGGGGCTTGATCAGCGTTGGTCAGTGTACTAGTAAAAGAGTTCAGAGACTGGAGAATTTCTAACTGTATCCCTTTAGCTGGAAAAGAAATATTTCTAATCTCTCTTATTTCATATATGTATAAAAACGAGTAAAGGCAAATATCAAAAGTTTGAGAGAACCCATGCATAAAATATCAAGTCCTAAAGATTTATTTTTCTAGAAGAATGAATCTTACATTTTTAATCCTAGGAAGGGTGAGTACAAGCTACTTTCAGCACTTACCCAGAAGATTTCTATTTAATGCTGAACTATAGAGATCTGATCTGCAGAGTGCAGCCTAATTAACTTTTATCTAAAATATTTCCGTCACCTGAATCCGAATGACTGCAGGCAGCAGATGGAAGGCATGGAAAACACAAGGTGCACGATGTTGCCAATGACCAAAGTGTTACAAACATGAAATTGCATCGGTAGGATGCATCATTATCAAGATATATGCAGAATCACATCTAATGAAATGCAAGTCAGCATCACTTGCTTCTCTTTATTGCTTCTTTATTATCTAATATTTCATAAGTTGCCAATAGTGTTCAGTCTCCAGACTCCTCTCCATTTGTAGATTGTTTGGCAAGAGTCTTAAGGAGCAAGAATTTCCCCCCAAAATTAGTGTTCCTTAGTTAGAAGGAAAAGTGTCTGTGTTCCCTGATGGATTTGTGCAGTATACAGCATTACAACAAAGGGAGCAGAGCAACCATGAAGCAGCATCTAGCATTGGGAGACTTCGAAGCTTTAGGACACCCTAGGGAACAAGTCCTCTAGGGACAACCTTTACATGCAGATGATAAAATAAATACTCTGCCAAGCACATTTACTTCTGGATTTCAATTCAGAGATTTACTTTAAATTACTGTTGTCACTGTTATTTTCATGGCACATCCTTGAAAGGGAGAGAGCTCAGATCTAGTTTGCCCAACTGAGGACATTTTCTTTCATTTAGCTTTGTATTTTACATTCAAACATATCTAACTAGTCTTACTTTTAATATATCATTTACATGTCATTCCATAATGTTGTATATTAAGAATGTCCAGCTCGATGCGAAGTCACTGTAACATATAATTATGGGATACAATTATTATTTGCTTTTAGCAAAAATAGTAACTGCTCTTTCCTTTGCTTCTCCTCAAAAGTGGACCTTTCTCTAATACACTGATGTGATTGTTTTTTAAAACTGTCTATATATAAAAGAATGTTGAAGTCATTTTACACATTAAATAAAATTGACTTAATTTAGCCACTGTCCTCATTGGTGTCTACCACCCAGTGACCCAAGTTGTAACCGTGCCTGAATAAAAGATTCTAGAAGAAGGTGGACTTGTCTATACAACAAAGTGAAATAAAACCGAACCTCTTATTTAGATGAATCAGAACTGCTTTTAGAGCAGGAGCAGTAACAGTATTTTCTCTCTCATTTGAGCTGCTGATTCCTTTCATATGAAGCCTTTATTAATAAATAATGGTTTTATAGTACTCTGCCACAACTTCTGAATGGAAGGAGAAACCGTTGAAATTATCAAACCCATTGGAGAAGCATAATAATTTCATTTCAATATACTATTTATTCAAAACATAAACACAGGCCCTGGCCGGTTGGCTCAGCGGTGGAGCGTCGGCCTGGCGTGCGGGGGACCCGGGTTCAATTCCCGGCCAGGGCACATAGGAGAAGCGCCCATTTGCTTCTCCACCCCCCCCCCCTTTCCTCTCTGTCTCTCTCTTCCCCTCCCGCAGCCAAGGCTCCATTGGAGCAAAAGATGGCCCGGATGCTGGGGATGGCTCCTTGGCCTCTGCCCCAGGCGCTAGAGTGGCTCTGGTGCGACAGAGCAACGCCCCGGAGGGGCAGAGCATCGCCCCCTGGTGGGCAGAGCTTCGCCCCTGGTGGGCGTGCCGGTGGATCCCGGTCGGGCGCATGCGGGAGTCTGTCTGACTGTCTCTCCCCGTTTCCAGCTTCAGAAAAATACAAAAAAAAAAAACAAAAAAAACCCAAAACATAAACACAGCCACATCATCAGCTTGAAGGGCATCAACTTCCTACAAGCATAGAAATCCATTAAAAGTAGTTAACCCACTTTTGGAAACTATTGCGTATTATCACAACATAATAAAAGACTAAAGCAGCATTACACATAGGATAGGTTCAAAGCACATTTCCATCTGAAAAATTCTGACTTGACACTTAAGCCACTTGAGCCTAATGTATTTTTTTCTAGGTTTTTTTTTTTACTTTTTTTTTTTAAGATTTTATTTATTCATTATAGAGAGGGAAGAGAGAGAGAGAGAGAGAAGGGGGGAGGAGCAGGAAGCATCAACTCCCATATGTGCCTTGACCAGGCAAGCCTAGGGTTTTGAACTGGCAACCTCAGCGTTTCCAGGTTGACGCTTTATCCACTGCGCCACCACAGGTCGAGCCTAATGTATTTTATTAAGATGATCACCTCTTCATTCTAAATACTCTTCCCATGACCTTCAAATAATGATGTTGCTTATGGATCTAGGTACACTTACATATAAGTTACATTATGTTTCTATAGTTGTTATGTCTTTCTCTTTCCTCCCCATTTTTCTTGTAGGGGTTTTGTGTAGTTTCTCCAAGTTCATTCCTTAAAATTATCTGCTAGGGTAGTGACAGATACACATTTCTTTCTAAAATGTATATCTTGTGTTACTTCCACATTGGTTCCATTAGGCAAAGTTAATGGAGTAATATAATTGGCTTAGGTCCAAGCACATGCAATTAAAAAGTGACTACACTACTATTTTCGATTCTCGTTGGATGTACCATCCACAATTTGTCTATCTCATGAGCCATATATACTAACTAATTAATATATATTTATTCCCCTAGAAACACAAGTGCTTTAGAGGATTCATTTTCTTTGACAATACAAGGCTAAGTACTAAAGCCTCTTCATTAGAATTTGGCTTGCACAGCACCACTTTTGTATGGTACAGGGGCTAGAACAATGATACCACTACATAACTTAGGTGCATCAGAAGAAGATAAGTAAAGGACATTTATTTTTAAAACATCTGCTCTCAACTGTACTGGCTTTCCTTGACTTGCTCCATGCTAAGCACACTGTTCTCTCTCTGGAGGAAATGTATTTTTCTGTAATTCATGATGAATGGCTGAGAGTGGCACCTAATTATTGCTGACTTGAAGATAAACGATTTCAAATTAAATGTCAAGTGATGCAAAACTTTTCTTAGCAGTGATCTTTTACAAGTTCCTCTTGAAGAACAGAGACCTGGGATTAATCTGGAGGTTTTTATTGTTAATTTGGGAATTTTTCTTTATAATATGAATTTATTTTTCCAGATAAATAGAAAAGAAGAGATGAGCAGACACTGTTCATTAGGCAGTTAGTCTGTCTTGCCCACTTTTCTTTGGGCTTGCCACAGTGGTAGTGATAAAGAGTATTTGGTCTCAATCTTCTTCGACTATTATATTCTGGAATCAATTTAAGATTGAATCAGCTGAACTAAGTATCTGAATCACCTGAAAACCAATTGCAATGTCCATCCTTGATGTTTTATCTTCTGCTGTTGGAGAAAGCACCATGCACTTTGTGACATTTGGTTTTATTTCATGAATATCTCCAGTCAAATTCCAATCATGCTGATTAAAAGGACTCTTAGTCTACTTCTGCCTC
This sequence comes from Saccopteryx bilineata, assembly GCF_036850765.1. Classification (NCBI taxonomy): domain Eukaryota; kingdom Metazoa; phylum Chordata; class Mammalia; order Chiroptera; family Emballonuridae; genus Saccopteryx; species Saccopteryx bilineata. The sequence continues at coordinate 31,484,536 of NC_089491.1, forward strand.
CTATTCGCCATGTAATCTTGGGCCAGTGTCTCTCTCTGTCTCTGATCATCTATGCTCGTCTGTCAAAAGAAGGCATTTTACCAATCCAACAGAGTTGTTTTGTGAATCAAATAAGAAAGTGAAGGACTTTGGAAAAATGCATAATGTTAACCAAATACCTATTAGAGAGGTTGGTTATAATCTGATACAAATCATCCAGATCTTCATCTCCACTAATTCTCTATTACTAGTTATTAAACAAAATGAGATGTGAATCACAGTGTAACATGTCTTCACCAACTACCTTATTCTTCACCCACTCCCTCATTTTCTTTCTCTTTGGAAAAGTAAGTCAGTGGATTCATACACACACCCAAAATAAAGAGAGAGAAAAATCTGGGTTCCTAAGCATTCTTGCCTAGTAATAGAAGGCATGCCATTGGTACTGTTTCTGTACTTATGATGACACATCCAGCACTGTTTCTAGAGTCTTAGGTATTGCCATAGAAGCTTCAATAAGATGCCCAAGGTTTTGCAGAAATCTTGGTCTCTCACATTGATCATAGTTTATCCCAGAGACACACGTAAGGTAGATTGTTTATGATATTATGGCTACATAGTCTAAACTCTCTCTCCACCCACAGTCTACCCACTATACCACTGAGCACACTGTTTGGCTCATTTGACATTATTTTCACAACATGTCTTTCTTGATGAATAGAGCAGTATGCTGGTTCACACTGGCACAAGCTCTTTATCTCAACATGGGAGATAACAGTTTGCAAAGCAGCTACGTTGAGTACTATTGTCCTAGACAATTATATGGGGCTTCCCATAACATCTGAGTGGCACAACTAAATGTAGAGATGAGAATCTTATTGCTTTTTCTCCTGCCCACTCTAGCTGCTCCCACTTACATACACAGAAAAGTAAAAAAAACTATACAGTCCCAGAAATGTGATGCCAACAGTATAAAACTAGGCAAGAAGTAAGAAAGGAAATCTTAACATCTGCCACATTGCTTTTTGAAAGAATACGTGGATAACAAACTAATGGAAATCTTTAAGCCACTCATCTGTCTTTCTCAGACCTCTCCTTTATAGGATGGTGGGAGCATGGGGAAAAGTGAGCATGAAGCAAGCCAGCTGTCTACCACCTCCCACCTCTTCCCCCAGCCTACCACCTCAGCCCCATGCTCACATCTCCTTCTGCATGTATAAGACTCAGGCACTTTTGGAGGAGACTGTGTTTGATCTTCTGCACTGAGGGAGCAGGTACCAACCTGGGCAGCTGTTGTGTCAGCTGGAGTTAACCCTGACACTGAAAGCCTAGTATCTGGTTGGCCAGGATGGTCTACTGATGGAGCTGAGCCTTCAAGGGTTCAAGGGGTAGAGAATTAAGCAGGATGACTTCTTGTTTAGTCAGGCTAAACTACGCCTCATTATTATTCTTGTAAGACATAGATATAAAAAAAAATTAAATTTTATATATATATACATATATATATATATATATATATATCTCGTAGCATTGATGCTTTTTCTTTTCTTTTCTTTTTTTTTTTTTGTATTTTTCTGAAGCTGGAAATGGGGAGAGACAGTCAGACAGACTCCCGCATGCGCCCAACCAGGATCCACCCAGCACGCCCACCAGGGGCGATGCTCTGCCCATCAGGGGGTGATGCTCTGCCCCTCCAGGGCGTCACTGTGCCATGACCAGAGCCACTCTAGCGCCTGGGGCAGAGGCTAAGGAGCCATCCCCAGCGCCTGGGCCATCTTTGCTCCAATGGAGCCTTGGCTGCGGGAGGGGAAGAGAGAGACAGAGAGGAAGGGGGGGGGGGGAATGGAGAAGCAAATGGGTGCTTCTCCTATGTGCCCTGGCCGGGAATTGAACCCGGGTCCCCCGCACGCCAGGCCGACGCTCTACCACTGAGCCAACTGGCCAGGGCCGCATTGATGCTTTTTAAAGCTTCCTCACCAATGTGCACCTGTAATCCTCCTAGCAGTCCTGTGAAGCAGAGGACAATGTATAGACAGACAGCAGTACTGGAAAGAGCTATGCATTGTAGGAAGTGTCAAGTCAATAGGAAGAAAAGAGGAGTAGCTCCTTCTGAATTTAGGGTATTTGTCAGCCTACCATCTGAACACAGACTGGATTCATTACTGCTTCTGAATTACCCCAGAAAAAATGATAAACAAGAGAAATTTATTGTACTTCCAGGTTTGGTTGTGAAAAGAATATTTCACACTAAATATGCGATAATGAGATTTTTTTTTGACAGAGATAGAGAAAGTCAGAGAGAGGGACCAACAGGGACAGACAGACAAGAAGGGAGAGAGATGAGAAACATCAATTCTTCGTTGCAGCTCCTTAGTTGTTCATTGATTGTGTTTTCTTATGTGCCTTGACCGAGGGAATAGAGCAGAGCGAGTGACCCTTTGTTCAAGCCAGTGACCTTGGACTCAAGCCAGTGACCTTGGGCTTCAAGCCAGCAATCTTTGGGCTCAAACTAGCAACCATGGGGGCATGTCTATGATCCCACGCTCAAACCAGTGACCCCGCTCTCAAGCCGGATGAGCCAGTGCTCAAAGCTGGCGACCTTGGGGTTTTGAACCTGCATCCTCTGCATCCCAGTGTGATGCTCTATCCATTGCAACATCGCCTGCTCAGGCAATACAATGAGAATTTAATTAAAAGAATTATGATATACATCTACAATGGAATACTATTCATTCAAAATGAAAATACATTTATTGACACAAAGAGATGGAAAAATAATCTATGTAAAATATGATCTTACTTCTGCAAAATACAGGGTGGGGCCAAAATGGGTTTACAGCTGTGAGCACATGAAACATTTTGTTCTTGCATTATTGTTTATTAATTATTATTGTATTATTTTCCATATAAACAACTGTAACCATATTTTTGCCCCACCTTGTATATATAAAGTCTCGACTTTTATTTATAGAAATGTTAACAATGATTGTAACTAGATTATAGCAGTCCATTTTTCCCAATTCATGCTCCTGATTTTCTAAAAATAAGTATCTGTTGCCTACACAATTAAAATTAAGAAGAGAAAAAAGATAAGTTACCACCTGACCTGGGGTGGCGCAGTGCATAAAGCATCAACCTGGAATGCTGAGGTCACCGGTTTGAAACCCTGCACTTGTCTGGTCAAAGCACATATGGGAGTTGATGCTTCCTGCTCCTCCTTCTTCTCTCTCTCTCTTTCTCTCACTCTCTCTCCTCTCTAAAATGAATAAGTTAAAAAAAAAGATGTTACCTTCACATTTTCTTACCAGTGCTTTTAGTGATCCAATATGAAAATGTAAATTTCAGGAAAAAATAAACTGTAGAGTATATTTAAATTTATCAAAGTCCTGTCATATACTTTTTTTTCATTTTTCTTCACAACTACTTTGCAAGGTAAGCAGGACAAATATTATTATTATCTTTGCTTTGCAAATGAGACAGTGATGGCATACTAACCCTTTGAGTAGTATGAATGTTCATGTATATCCTCGTGCCTCCTGATCATACATGCATATCTTTAAATTTTGAGCTGGAGCAGTAAAAAAATTAATTTCAATTAGTATGTTCTTCTTTTTTCCATAAATTGGTTATCAAAAAAACCATGATTTTAAGTTAATAAAACTGTAACTGTAACTAATTTTATTTTTTAAAAATAAAACGCAATCCCGGGGGTCAACGAGCATGAAAAAAACTCACTACTCAAAGGGTTAATGGAAGAAATGGAAGGAAGACCATAGGTTTTCAAGAAGCCCAGACTTAAGTTTGGATCTTAGTATTACAACTCTCTAGATAGTCTTACCTTGAGGAATATGCCCGATATTCTTGCCTCAATTTCTTAATGCATAAAATGTGACTATCTCATAAAGTTACCATGAGGACAAGACCATGTTTTTAGAGTTCTAAGCAAAGTACCTAGAGCATCGTGTGTTCTTATTATGATAATGATCATTCTTTTAGCACAAAGTGTAGATGTGTTGGCGTGGCATTAATAAAAGCTTAAATGATTAGAATGAGAACTCAAGTATTGTAGATTGTTTTCCAGAGTATTTTTATATACATTTTCAATATGTATATGCATTTGGGCTTAGCAGATGAGTTCTAGTGGGCCAACCTTAAGAAAAAAATTGAAGAAATTTGCTGTTTTGAAACCCCACTTAAGTTAGACTTCTAATTCACTGAAGGGTAGATGTGTGAAAATTAGTCAGCAATGAAGTGACTTTGGAGGTAATGTTGGAACTAGTTGCTCCTTTGTATGGGTTCTGAGTGACCAGATCTCTGGAGCAATCATGGGAGAGATTAAGATAAATGTCTTATTTCTATTGGCTGGTATTAGTGAGGAATTCAGAAGTCTTTCCTTGCCTACTATCCTAATTTCTCATAGAAGTCTTCCAGGATCTAAACTTAAGAAACAGTAGAATGGAAATGACAGTCTCACTTCATTAATAATGCATTAATGTCTGGTCCCCAGGTATGTGGCTTTTTAGAAAAATATTGGGCTGGGGCATATAGCTTAGGCTTTTGTAGCATTTCCTAATTCTAATTGTTGCTATCTACCACCTTATATCTGGGCAAAATCTTTTTAAAATTTTTTTTAGAAAACTCAGAGTTGATGTGGCTTTTTAAAGCTTGAGCGCTCTGAATTGATACTTTTTCTATATTAAAAGGTGGGATTTTCCTTTGGATTTGCAATTGGTCATCTCTCTCCAAAGTGGCCGAGTCTGTGCAGTTCCCAAGGTAGTTCTCTCTGGAGCTTTCTGTAGCGAGCTTAGAAATGACTTAGAAATCGGTTGCCACTACACCTCTCAATTAAGGGTGCTCACTAGCTGAACTTTCAGAATCAAGCTCTCTGATGGCTGCACAACCTGCATATAGTCTATTCATGTTTTTTTTGCATTAAAAGCTTCAACTCAAAGTCAAACAAAAGTTGGGTTTATATTCTCAAGGTCAAAGATAAAAATATCTGATTTTCATAAACAAAGTTAGATGCTCAGCGTGTCTTTATTTAATAGAATCACAGTCTGGCTCAGTTATAGAATTTATTTGTTCAATCCCAACCAGAAACACTTAAACAGGAATTTCATTAAACAAAGAATTTGCTTCTATATATGGTGAATTTAATAGATACAGACAGAAAGCTGTTATTATGTTGGCGCTATACGCGAAATTAATTTCAGTCACACCACATATTTTGTTATACACATAAGGAAATGCTTCAGTTGTGTACCTGAAAATGAATGATAAATCCATACCTGAATTAATCCAATGTGCCTTTGCCTGGTTGCAGGCACAGAGAGCCATCTAGTGGTCTCTAAAATATAGTTTTAAGTCAAAGCATCCTAGAAATCTAATCTCACAAAACAGACAAAGGGGCTCCGAGCAAATTTTAGCCCTTTTCCTGGTCTTTTGACTGTAGGAAGAAGCATCTATGTTAATCCATTGAAGAAAAGGCCTTCTAAAAGATTCAGTGGTTTCTGCTGTTCTGCCACCACATCTATAATTGCAGTTATAAACAAGTAAGATATCTCAAAGTATGTGTTGAGACAGGTTGGGATAAAATTGTGAATGACTCTTACTAACTTTAGAAATATAGAGTGGTGTGTATTTTAGCAGCTGTATTTGCAAGTATTTGATTCATAATGCATTGTGAAATGATGCAGCCATTTTATTGTGTTAAGTATAGCATTTGTTCCTTTATTTTTGATTATATAAATTTTATGTATTAGATAATTCTGAAAATTACTAAAATGATAAAGAATAAAATGAAAATTACCCATAAACTCACAACCCAGAGATCTAGGTATAGGTATGAGTTACAAAATTGGAATCATGCTATATTATGCATTTTTTAACTTACCGTATGTTATAAACATGTACAATGTTATTAATATTTTTCCATTATTTTCAATGGCTAGATAGTTTTCCTTTGATAGCCTGTTTTATTATTTGTCTAACCCCTGTTGTTTGAATTCAGTTTTTTCCCGTTACAAAATCAATAACACTACTACTAATGGGATTTGACCAGGCTCACCTTCTCACCATTCTTAGTGAGAATTTTAATTTCACAGACTTAGTGTCTGTGACACCATTATGGTTTCCCTTTTTTCAACTCTTTCATTATCCTTTACTGATTGTGATTTTTGTCTTTGACCCCTCATAGTTCTAGGTTATCCAACCTGATAGCTACTAGCCATGTATCAATACTTAAGTTTAAATTAATCAAAATGATTTAAATTTTAAAAGTCAGTTTCTCAAGCACTCTAACTCATAACAAGTACTCGATGGTAGTGGCTGCTAGCTCTGACAGTGCTGATGTACAACACTTTCCATCTTCACAGGAAGTCCTGTTGGACAGTTCTATCACTATCTAAGGGCATGCAGTTGCAAGTAAAAGAAACTTCACTGAACTCAAAAACAAGAGGCTTCTGTTGAAAAACTATAAGAAGATGAAAAGGAGTGGAATTGTGTGAAGTACAGATGAGTTGTACCACTGGAGAGTGTTAGGGCAACTAGTCTCTTTTTCTGACTTTATAACTCTAATCAAATCACCTAATGATGGTCCTTATTTCTCTTAGTCTACATCTCCAGACATCTATTTAGCTCAATGCACAAAGGTTGGTTTCCTGTCCATCCCTAAATCATATGGTTTTCCTTAATCCAATCAATGATAGCTGTATTCCTGAGTTAAGTGCTCAATATAATCCTTAACATAGAGCAATAAATAAAATATCAAAGCCCCTACTCTCAAAGAACTTACAGTCTGGTGGGGAAGATGAACAATAAGACCATATAAACAAATAAATATATAATATGGTATTATTAAGTAGAGGTAAACGCAATAGAGAAAAGTAGCACAGGGTAAAGGATTAGAGATGACTATGGTTAGTCAATAAAGTGACGTTGGAACAGAGAAAGAAGAAGTGAATCATGCAAATTTCTGAGGGAAAACCACTACAAGCAAAGAGAATAAAAGTGTCAAGTCCCAGAGATAGGATTGGATATAGCAATAAATATTTATTGAATAAATGAATAGATGGACTATCCTTAGCACTTATTCATTTCAAGATTTGTTACTGGGAAAAATTTCAAAGAAGGAAATGTCAATAGTAGGGCATTAGCGAGACCTAATATTCTCATAGATTTTCAAGGTTTAGATTACTGAGTTTGAATCTGCATGTGGCAACACCAGAAATTTCTAACTGGAATTTCTAGTTATATCTCTCATTCTCACCTTAAACTCAAAATACTTAAAGATATCCTAAGATGGGGTTCTATCAAGTGAAAAGCAAAGAGATGGAAAAACAGACTCCTTCATGCACCCGAACCAGGATCCACCCGACAACCCCCATCTGAGGCAGATGTTCTTCCTATCTGTGGCTGTTGCTCCACTGCTCAGCAACCAAGCTATTTTATTTTATTTTATTTATTTATTTATTTATTTGCATTTTTCTGAAGCTGGAAACAGGGAGAGACAGTCAGACAGACTCCCGCATGCGCCCGACCGGGATCCACCCGGCACGCCCACCAGGGGGCAATGATCTGCCCATCCTGGGCATCGCCATGTTGCGACCAGAGCCACTCTAGTGCCTGAGGCAGAGGCCACAGAGCCATCCCCAGCGCCCAGGCCATCTTTGCTCCAATGGAGCCTTGGCTGCGGGAGGGGAAGAGAGAGACAGAGAGGAAGGCGCGGCAGAGGGGTAGAGAAGCAAATGGGCACTTCTCCTGTGTGCCCTGGCCGGGAATCAAACCCGGGTCCTCCACACACTAGGCCGACGCTCTACCGCTGAGCCAACTGGCCAGGGCCAGCAACCAAGCTATTTTAGCAGCTGAGGCAAAGCCATGGATCCCTCCTCTGCGCCCAGGACCAACTTGCTCATTTGAGCCATGGCTGTAGGAGGGGAAGAGAGAAAGGGGAGGGGAGGTGGAGAAGCAAATGGTCACTTCTCCTGTGTGCCCTGACCAGGAATCAAACCCAGACTTCTACACGCTGGGTCAACACTCTACTGCTGAGCCAATTAGCCAGAGCCATTCTCACTTATAACAAGATTTCCTACAACATCTTTGACTTCCTTTTCTTCTTACCAGTGTCTGCTTCCTTTCTGAGGATATTTTTTATATCCCAATTCTTCTTTCTTAATTTGAAAAGACATTAATCCCTCCCACCAGTACTCTTGAATAGCCTTTATATCTTTAGCTTTCCCCCAAAAAAACCATTCTGCACACTGCTGCTAGATAAATCTTCCTAAAGCAGAGCAACTTTCATTCATTTATTCATTTTTCATTCATTCAACAAACATATATCAAGCATAATGCACTGAGCTTTATGCCACCCTCTTGCTCAAAGGTCATTTTATTTTACTATGACAATGTTAACATCTTTTGACCATACCCCAACATTCCCGCGGGGTAAACACACACCTTAACTTCAGTAATTCACTACAAGAGTAGTTTGTCCAATTGGAACAGAGTTTACCACCCTGAACAGAATGTATCAGATTCTCCAGGTTTTGTGAGTATAGTTCAAGAAAGCATTCCATCCCAACTCAAGACTCTGACATGCTTTCCCAGAAGCCAGAGAAATACAGGCTAATAATCATGAAACTTGAGAAACTGGTCCTCATGGCCTTCCACAAATATATGCAAATAGTTCTTTCCAATGTGTGAAATGCTGTTGAGTTACAGGTGCCCAAAAAGTATAAGATTTTCTAGAGACAGAAATATATATGTGATAGTTTTATTGATAAATATAAATCATCATATTAAAAAACATTTCTCTATTATATACCTTTACATTCAGGTTGTAACAATCTGCAGATAAATTAAGCTCCAATTCAGAATTGATTTTTCCATTGAAACAATGTTATCTGTGGCTTTTAAGACCTCAGGCTAGACCAATAAGCCCATTTGACCCATAATAAAGCAGAACTCTAGTATTAATAGTTCTATAGACCCAGAACACTGTCTGTAACAGATTCTTTCTGTATGAGACCAAGGGGATGTGGCGTGAGAAAGAGAACCAGAAGGCCTGGCTTCAAGTTAGAGCTCCACAGTCATCTGTATAGCTTGGAAAACCCATCTGAGCCTCAGTTTCCACTATTACAAGTTATAAATGGTCATTAAAGAGCTATTCATTGAATACCTACTATGCTATTTTAAAGAACTGAAATAGGTCTCTCTGACTCAACATACATAAAAACACTTTGTAAATTCAAATTTAAAAAAACAGATTAAAAGTGTTTTTATTGAAATATCTTTTTCTTCAGGAAAACACTCTTAGCTCCAATTTTGGAAGCCAAGACATAACTTCTTCGGAACCCATTTAACCATAGGAGCTTTGTTCTGGCCGCCTGCACTGAAGTGGAGTGGTCAAACTGGAATTCCTCAGTGGTCAGCACGAGCTGGTAAAGGAGGCCAGCCGAGTCCGGCTTCCCACGTCCCAAACCGGCACTCAATGCCCCCATCGTCAGGTGCCTATCTTGGGAGGAAGAAGGGAATCTGAGGAGCTGACAGAGTAAGGAGGACCGCAGCCGGGACACAGATTAGAATGAGAGAGTCGCTTTAGAACCAAATATTAAAGCTAAGTAAGATTGCCTGCTTCTGTTCATAAAATACATTAGTTATGATCTTTGAGTTTGTATCTGTTTGTAAATAATTCCTCATGCTGGGTTGGATTACTGGAAAATAACTGAATCCCATTCTGACCTTCACTCCAAGCCTGCCTTTTAGCACTTGCTGGGCAGTGGCCAGGTGGAGACCTTTGTGTGTCCATCAGGATTTAGCTGCAGCCCAGGCTGGGAGAAAGCTTACGATTTCCTTTATGCAAAGGAGCACTAGGGAAGATCAGAAATAAATCAACAGGATCAACCATGGCCACACAATCTCTGCCTCCATTCTTGACTCCATTGTATTCTCCAAGCTACTGTCTGAAAGAAAACCAGTTCACTAGCCTGCTTAAACCTTCACTGCTCCCTAGGAACAATAGCATTGTTCCCCGAACTTTAGGCAGTCATGCACTGCCTTCAGAATGTTTGCTCTATAGCTGAATCTTCTATTGTTATTCATTTTTTAATTAACTTACTGTTTTACTTAAAAAAAAATTTTTAAGTCTTTCTATCATGACATTCATAAAAAATCCTTGCCACAATTAGAAATTAACTATAAAAATAAGTACACAATGATGTCAAAACAATTTTAGCTAGGTGCCCTTACCTGAACCTTTTTTTAATGGGAAAATTTCTAGGTGTAAAGCAGTATTAAAGAAATACTGACACCGACCTGAGGTTTTTCCCTTGATTTAACAGAAGGATTAAATGCTAATTGAAAAGGGATTAACTTTCTCACTTGGTGATTCAGTGTCATTTAATGTCAGGTCCCTGAACAACCTAAATTCTCCCATGAACCACCCCTACACGCTGCCAAACTAACCCATGGGATGAGTTCTAAGTGGCATTCAAGACCTTTCATTACCTGCGCCTTGCTTGACTCTCATTTCTTCTGGATATTAATCTGAACCCTCACCCTTTGTACTCTGTGCTCAGCAGTGCCTGAATGTACAGTGCTGTTCCAAGCCTTGGCAATGCTGTTCTCACTGCTTGGAATGCCCTCTGCCCTGTGTCTGCCTGCAACTCCTATTCAACCTCCAAACCTTTGCTCAAATATCACGTGTGAACGGTTCACTGCCCACCCTCTCCCTATCACCCCCTACGCCTTCCCTTTCTCTTCTATTTGACTTTGCTACCTGTACTTTCTTGTTTTCTAGATCTATGACACAGCAGTGTAATTATTTGTTAACATACAACTCTCTCCTCTCCTAGCACAGTGTGTGGCTCATAAGTGATGCTTAATGACTAGTAATTAAACTCAATTGATGGTCCATTTTCATCTCTTCCAGTATAACAGAACTAAGTAACATCTGTGGAAACCCACCATCTGTCAAATGGGGTGATGTGAACCTAAGAAAGTGTACTGCCTTATGAAAAAAGTGTTCGTTCACTGTGGTGGATAGAGTTCATGACCACCCAGAATTTACGATGTTATGTAGAGCAAAGCTGGAAGAGAAAGGCCTTGAGGAAATTGATTTTGTGAGAAATAGAAAACCTGTTTCTACTACCCTATTGAACTTTTCACACGTCTTTCATTGTCCCTCAATTGGTTTTCGATTTCCTGGAGACTACAAGTGACAGAAAAGTGACTTTGTTCTCATGTCTTTGAGTTATGGCTTTCCCTAATTCTCATCCTCCACCCCCATCAGCCAATTTCACTATATTTTGAAGCCAAAGATTCTTGACATGTAAAATTAGAGAAAGCCAGAGTTGGTGAAATGAAAAGTTACAAAAAACAATCATCAATGAAAAAGAGAAAAAGCCTGGAATTGTATCTTATCATGTCATCCCTTGTCAAACAAAATACCAAGAAATCAGACAAGAACTTAGATCTGCTAAGAATATCCAGTTCGATTCCTGGCTTCTCATTGTATTCCCTGCCTTTCCTTTGTCAAGTACACTTCCTTAGGGCTCTCACACACCCCCATGGTAGCCAACTGTGTGTTAGCTACACCAGATAACATTTCAAAATACAGATTCCCAGACTTATCAAATCAGAATGCCTGGGGATGGAGCATAGAACTACTTAAAAAACAAACAACTCCAGGCCCTGGCTGGTTGGTTCAGTGGTAGAGCTTCAGCCCAGCATGTGGATGTCCTGCATTTGATTCCCAGTCAGGGCACACAGGAGAAGCGACCACTGCTTCTCCAATCCTTCCCACTTCTCCCCTCCACCTCTCTGCCCTCTGTCATGGCTCAGTTGGTTCGAGCACATTGGCCCTGGGCACTGAGGATGGCTCCATAGAGCCTTCACCTCAGGTGCTAAAAACAGCTTGGTTGCAAGCATGGCCCCAGATGGGCAGAGCATCAGCCCCAGACGAGGGTTGACAAGTGAATCCCAGTTGGAGTGCATGCAGGAGTCTGTCTCTATCTCTCCTCCTCTCACTTGGAAAAGAAGAAAAAAAAAATCTTAACAGGCGATTGTGTCCACAGGTGATTCTGAGGGACCACATTATCTTAAGAGTCTCCCCTAATGTGATTTTTAAATTGTGACCAGAAATCACCTGAAACAAAATCACATTAGGTTATTTTTAAAGTGTAGATTTCCAAACTCACTGAGTTCCACTAAATTATGTGCTATGGCCCAATATAAACATTAAAAAAAAAACCTCCCCCAGGGATTCATACATGCACAGTACAGTTTGAGAATTGATGACTGGGGCAGAGGTCTCAAACTCAGATGCTTTGTAGGGGAACAGGAAGGTAATGAAAATGTGAAAAATAGTCCCAAATAATACAGTAGGGAGTAGTAAAAATTGTAAGTAAAAGAAGAGTGCCTGACCTTTCTACAGGAGGCAGCCAGCCACCCCTCGCTAGCCAGCTCTTACTCATGGGGATGTGACCAGGTATTATAACTCTTCAGAGGGAGCCAGACTATAGATTTTTTTAATGTAAATATTTCCTTAAATGTTGACAACTAACTCACTTTTTTCTACTTTATCATAGTAGATAAAACTGTAATATATTTAAAGTATATCCATGATGACTTGATATGTGGATCCATTTGATCTTTGAAAAGCATGGGAGTTAGGGGCACCAATATCCCCATGCAGTTGAAAGTTTGCATATAACTTTTGACTTCCCCAAAACTTAACTACTAATAGCTTGCTATTAACCAGAGCCTTATTGATAAATAGGCTTGATAACACGTTTTGTATGTTCTATGTATTATATACTATATTCTTATGATAAAGTAAGCTAGAGAAAAGAGAATAGTACTAAGAGAATCATAAGGAAGAGAAAATACATTTACAGTATTTATTTAAAAATTTGCTTATAAGTGGACCCACACAGTTCAAACTTGTGTTGTTCAGGGTCAACTATATATTGTTAAAGGATCCCCCCCCCCATCAAGTTAATTGAGTAACTCACATTTTAAAAAATAATCTGCAGGCCCAGTAGGGCTCAAGGGTCACCAGTTTGACACTTTTGGAATTGAAAATGTCAACGCATTTCTTGTAGACAGGAACTAACCAGAAGTTCCTCAGTGCCTCTGTAAGTAATAAGAGGTGACATAGGCCTGTAGCCATAACAAGTACAATGTCTTTAAGTTGCAGCTAGAAAGAGTTAGAATAAGTAACATGTAAAGGAGAGGTAGGCGCCCCCATTTGAAATAAAAAAAAAAAAAAAAGGCAAGAGGAAAAAGGCACTAAAAGATAATGACTGTAATCCATTTCAGGTGTACTAAATCTTAGAAACCTTACTCACCTGACCTGTGGTGGCGCAGAGGATAAAGTGTCGACCTGGAATGCTGAGGTCATGGGTTCGAAACCTTGGGCTTGCCTAGTCAGGCACATATGAGAATTGATGCTTCCTACTCCTCCCCCTTCTCTCTCTCTCTCTCTCTTTCTTTCTCTCTACCTCCTCTATCTAAAAACCAATAAAAAAAATAAAAGAAAATTAAAGAAACCTTACTCATAAAATAGAGATAATGAGATCATCATAGCTACTTACAGTGGTTCAGGAATTAAGAAGGATGGTTTCTATCAAGTGGATTAGCAGCATCATGTGACATTGTATATACTCAATATTTCTAAGAAATATGCTGGCTCTCTGTTGTCTTTCTTAAGCCTCTGTTCCCTTACACTAAAATTCACCAGGTATTAAAAAAAAAAAAGGCAAGCTCGTGGGAAAAAGCTGACATACTCCCTTGACATCTGAATATGTATGTTCTTTTAAAGAAAACTCTTAATATTTCTATGATGAGAAAATTAACAAGTTAGTGGTTAAAGTGCCTCCTAAGAAATGTCACTTCAAAATACAAAAATGTCCTTGAATCTCAATTCTGATTTTCCTCTACTATTGGTTCAGTGATTCTAAATCCTATATAAAGGAAGTTGCTAAACAAATGGTCTGAAAGATTCTCATGGATAATTCTGAAAAGGTTAATAATACTCTGGTTTAGGAATGTTGCCTCCCTTATGGTACTCTATTACTCATCAATGTTTTAAAAATAATAATTTTATATTTTAAAGAAACTATAGTGATTATGTGAAAAAAAATGTATTTACAGTTTTTTTCTTCTTCTTTTCAAAGTGAGAGGAGGGGAAATAGAGAAACAGATTCCTGCATGCACCCTGTTCTGGCAACCCCCACCTGGGGCTGATGCTCTGTCCATCTGGAGCCATGCTCCTAACTGAGCTATTTTTAGCACCTTTGGTAGAGTCTCCATGGAGCCATCTTCAGCATCCAGGGCTGATTCACTCAAACCAAGCCATGGCTATGGGTAGGGGAGAGAGATAAAGCAAGAGAAGGGGGAGATGGAGGGGTGGAGAAGCACCCCTTATGTTCTCCTGTGTGCCCTGACCAGGAATTGAACTCAGGATATCGACACACCAAGCCAATGCTCTACCACTGAGCCAACTGGTCAGGGCCTATTTATAGTTTTAAAGACTAATAATTTCATCACCTTAACATACATTCCAATCTAATGTTTGTCCCCTTATATACATGTTTTTATCTCTGTGAGGTCAGTATTGTCTGTTTTACTTGCCAAACTAGTCTAAGGGCCTAGAATAGTCCTTTGCACATAGCAGTCACTCAGATATCTGTTTAGGGAATAAATGGATGAACTTCTGCAGTGATAAAAGCACAATCAATTTTGTATTCTGCTTTGCTTCCTTCTATTATGTCATAAATCTTTTATGTCTCCACAAACCTTAAACCAATCATCTCTCTACCTGTTTTGATTTTTTTCTAATTATAAAATCAGAAAAATGTGAAAGCCTAGAAAAATATTTCTTAATTTCACTCCAGAAACCATCACTCTTAACTTGATGAGATAGTTTTCCTAGTATTTGTTATATAAAACATTTTCTGTAAATGTGGAGAGTTTCTATTCAGATTCTTTCATTTGATGTGACATTGCTGGTGTTTACCCATGTTATGGGAAACCTGTTTTCATCATTATCTAACTTATTTACTGTTTTGAAAAACAATAGTTTATTGCTTTTTCTTCTAAAGCTTTGTGAATTAAAAGAGAGAGAGAGAAAGAAAAAGAGGATCAAAGTTTACAGACTGCCTAGTCCAGACTAAGAATGCAAGAGGTGCTTACCCGGTCAAGGCACGTATGGGAAGCAACTACTACAATCTGATGCTTTCTGCTCCTCCCTCTCCCCTTTTCTCTCTCTCTATAAAATCAATAAATAAGTTTTAAAAATCTTTAAAAAAAATGCAAGAGGTGAGAACCCGGTCCACTGTGGTCTTGGGGTGTTCCCAGCTATGCACTGCCATCTGCTTGCAACTCCTTTAGACTTGTTTTATCGCTTTTAGAGATCCTGCATTCCATACACACCACCTCACATGACATGAGTCATTAGTTAAAGTCACTGGAATAGTACAGAGGATATTTGGTGGGTTTTGGGAGGGGGTGTGTGTGTGTTTGCCCTTCTGCTATGAAATGAAATTTTTAGTTCATTTCTGAAAAAATGAATTGGCCAATAAATTCATTTTGTTCTACTTCTACTTTACCCAAAGCTTCATATTCAGCCCAATACCTTTCAAGCTGCACTTTCTTTTCTGCTATTAGGTGCTTGGAGTTGCTGCTGTTGGACTTCTCCCTGCTTTGCTGTAAATTTGAGCATGTTCTGAGCACCAAAGGCCTCCATCTTCTCACTTTCTGCTGCTTTTGCAAATTGGTCAACACGTTCAATTAAACCACCAACTATTTTCTGAAATTGGCCAATTTTGTCCACAAAGGGCTTGCACTCTTCCTTGAGCTCTGTGGTCTGCTGGGTATTCTCTAGGTCCAACAACTGACGCTTGTTCAACTCCTCAAAGTGCAGCGCTGGGTGCACTTGACCATAGCTGTTTCCCTCCTGGCTTTCCTGCTGACCTGTAGCAGTCATGAACTGCCTGTCACCATTATTGTATTAACTGCATATTATCCCAAGCATTTGGATATACCGAAAACTTGCCATTTCAATTAGTTTTACAATTTTTGTCACAAACTGTTCCAAAATAAAAGTCTTTGTTTATAGACCCTTTGTCTGCTTTGTAGATTATTTCCTTAGCATAGGTTTCTGGACGGGGAAAATAAACGTTAGTTAGAGTATTTCCAGGGATCTATATCATTTAGGGTATGTTTTCTACACCCTTATCTATCTCAGCATGTCTTTGTTATCTTTCTTACAGAGAAAAGACAGATTGACAAGACATAAAATTTTTTCCCAAACAAATTTGGTTAGATATCACTTTACAGTCTTTGAGCATCTAATGCGGCAGAAATGAGAAACCCACAATATTTATCTTTACCCCTTTGAAGTTTACTTTTTTATTTTCTGTCTTCCTGAATGCTTGACAGTTTTTTTATTAAAACATTTTTCCAGATATGTTGCATTACAGTTCATTTTTATCAAGTTTGCCAAGAATGAAGTGAGTCCATCAAGCTGATATTTTTTTTTAAACAAAATTTTTCTTCAGCTATGTCTTTGATTAATCCTTCTGTTTCTGTTGTTATGGTTTCTTTCTTAGGTACACCCTAATTCTTAAGTTTACCTCCCATATTTAGGTGACCACACAGTTTATATCAAACCAGGACAATTTTGAATGTGAAAAGGGGAGCAGTTAATAATTACACAGGACAACAGACACAAAAGAGGAATCATTTGAGTACAAACCGAGACACACAACCACCCTAACTGTCCCTTTTCATTATTTACAGTTCTTGATTCTTTTGTTCTATATCCTGAAAGGTTTTCTAAATTTTTCTTCCATATGACTAATCCAGTGCTTTCAATATTTATCATGGCTTTTATATTATACTTCCAAAGCATGTTTGAAATCTATTATTGAATTTTCAGTTTTCTCATTTCTTTTCATGTAACTATTCTTTTTCATTCCATCATATTATTGTTCATCTCAACATGTTCTTTTCTTATGAATTACTCCTGTTTCATAAAAGTCATGTTTATCCTGTTTATAGTTTAAATGTCAGGGTCTTTGTGGGTTTTTATTTTCTAATTTTCCTTTGGCTTTTAAAATAAATTATTTCCCGTGTCTTTTTTTTTCTTTGCCTGTTCTTCAGCATTTGTAAAGGGTCCATGTTGTTGTTGTTTTTATGGGATAGGTAGAGAAGTTCTTATTCTGCAACAGTAAGAAATTAATCTAAATGCTCTGTTTGCCAACAAAAAGGCTGCTTGGATTGCTAATTGCCTTACTTTGAATTCCCTTATGTTCTGGCTGAATCCCCTTCTAATAAATACAGCTGGACTCAAGGTGGCTGTGCACATTGCCTAAACCAAATCCCAGTCTTTAGCTGTCACTACGCGTGTGGTTTTACTCTGTGGTTTTGAGCTGGACTCTTGCTGTGCTGCTTCCTGATGATGTGAACCAGTAACTCGTCATCAGTTACTCAACCTAGGCAGCCTTTTCAGAATATATAACTAAGCTCCATTCTAGACTTCCTGGCTCAAAATCCTAGGAGACATAGGCTTGTGTGTGTGAAAGATTTCCCAGGTATTTCTGATATGCCCACTTGGTTGAGAATCACTGATCTGAACCAAATGTTCAATCCACCGAATTCTGCAGAATGAAGTACATGAAAGGCAAAAACACAGCTGTTGGTTTGCAGATCTGCTGGGGTGACTTCTAATTCTGCTACCTTCTATGATGATCATCCTGTGGGAATGAAACCTCTCCTGTACACACTCCTTGGAGAGGCAGTTTTTATCTACATTAAGGAATAAAAATTCTAATCAGAAGAGGGAAGCAATTCAACATCATTGACTACTTCAAAAAGCAGAACCCATGACTCTTCTAATTGAACTAAGTGATAGAAAGGATGGGATAATAATCATAGACGTGAAGACCCAGAGGACCCAGACTGCCTGAGTTTGAATCCCATCCCTGCCACCTACTAGCCAAATGCTACTAAGTAAATCACTTAACCTCACATACCTTAGTTTCTTCATCTATAAGACAGAAATAATAGGCACTATTTCACTGATTTCAAGGAAGATGAAATAACTTACAGAAAGTGTTAAGAAGTGCCTGTGGCCCTGGCCGGTTGGCTCAGCGGTAGAGCGTTGGCCTAGCGTGCGGAGGACCCGGGTTCGATTCCCGGCCAGGGCACACAGGAGAGGCGCTCATTTGCTTCTCCACCCCTCCGCCGCGCTTTCCTCTCTGTCTCTCCCTTCCCCTCCTGCAGCCAGGGCTCCATTGGAGCAAAGATGGCCCGGGCGCTGGGGATGGCTCTGTGGCCTCTGCCTCAGGCGCTAGAGTGGCTCTGGTCGTAACATGGCGACGCCCAGGATGGGCAGAGCATCGCCCCCTGGTGGGCAGAGCGTCGCCCCTGGTGGGCGTGCCGGGTGGATCCCGGTCGGGCGCATGCGGGAGTCTGTCTGACTGTCTCTCCCTGTTTCCAGCTTCAGAAAAATGAAAAAAAAAAAAAAAAAAAAAAAAAAAAGAAGTGCCTGATATATATAATTATTATGTATTCAAGAAAGATTAGCTACTATTGGTTTCAGATACAGTTATCAACTTCATATATTTTTTTTCTTCTGATTCTACCAACCTGCAGTTTGTGCAACATCCTTCCACTCCAGCAATAAGTGGATCATCAATAAAAGTTTTTAGAGTTGTGGGCTTTCATATTTTTTTATGTCTCATTTGATACTGTAGTGGGAAGTTGTAGAATGCTGCATCAGATCAGTTCCTGAGTTTTATTGGAATTTTATGGCTGGGTCCTAGAACGGTGATCCATCACTGTAATTTCAGTTTGAACAGGCAATCCATCATTTCATTTCTGTCCATGCCTTCATGCTGTTTCCTACTGGCTGCCTTGTATACCTCGTCTCTTGTTCCAACTAGTGCTGTGACTTTGGAGCAGTAACCTGGTTCAAAACATACCAGTACTGGGTGAGCTAATGAAGTCCAGGAAGGAAGCTGTTCTGTGTGGTTCAAAAGGCCCCCATGCATGATAAGCACTAGGAAGGAAGTTTAACTCAAAACCAAGATCTTTCTAAGCTATCCAGGTGATTCAATAGACTGTCATATATTGAGTGTATCAGTGAAATAGAAACCACACTAGTTATTTGAGGAGAGGAAATGTAATATAATGAATAATTAACTAGGTACAAAGTTATTAGTCTGTTAACTAGAAGGATTATAAGAGGACTTGATGGTGTGAAGATAGCATATCCTGGAAGCAGTTACCATTCTGGGGCTGAAGATCTATAAAAATAGGCTGGCACATTAACACTTGGAAGCTTAGAGAAAAGGCTCTGTGAAGCTGAAACTCAGATATTTGAGAAAAGGGAGCGCTGTTCAGCCGGCGATGGTGCCACTGAGCTCTAAGGAGGGGCCTTGGGGCTCAAGTCCAGATCTCTAACTAGCAGGATAAAGTGGTTCTGCAAGTGTTGGAAATGTTGTACAAAATTTAGCTGTTTTCCTGGGAAGGAACCATGGAAGGGATTAAGAAGTATTGTTGGGGTAATGCTTAAAGGAGCCTCAAGCAGACAGAAAATTCACAGGAAGCAAAGAGCAGACAAGATGAAGCAAATGCTTTCCCTTTTCTTGGGCCTTGTGGTTTTCCCCTGGTGGCTGCCACTTTTCTGATCCCCCTGGCAAAGCAGAAATGTGGTTTGTAGACTACTAGCTCCCACACCCCAAAGCAGAGAAGAGAAAAGTGGGTTGGAGCTGAGAGAAAATAGCCATATCTGGTACTCAAAGTGTGAAAGAAATAGTAGTAACGATTGCTAGCATTGATTGCTTTGTTACTATGTGCTAGGCACCATACATTATCACATTTAATTCTTATTAAACCTTCTCTTGTAGCTAATATTTTTATCCTCATATTATTGTGAAGATGTGATATTCTGTGAAGCTGAAACTTTGTGAGATTAAAGGTCACTTGCTTATGATCACTTAAGGACTTCACTTGCTTAAGGTCACTCAACTAGTAAGAGGCACAGCCAGGAATCAGATTCAGTCTTGGTAGCTCCAAAACCTCTACACAGCTCTGCCTCTTATGGTGGATGGCATTGGTGCTATGGTTTCTTCCAATTCTGAGAAGCATTTATGAGTAACTAATGTCTCTTTTCTCAACATTGTTTGATTTTGTTTTATTATCAATTAAATGATTATTTCACAACATTTAACTTCGTATGTGAGGCATGTGTGCCTAACTGCTGAGAGCTCTGGAGACCGGGCGATTTTCCAGTTTCTCTGAACTAAACAGATAGTTGAATCAGACACGATGAAATTTAGAAAAACTATATTAATGTAAATTATTTGGTTTGGCCACCTACTTTGTCTTTCATATTGCCTGGAACAATGCCTGGTTGCCCATTGACTTTACGCCACATAATGTCAGTGTAATTGTTTGGCACAATTCCTCCCTTGGGTACCTCATCACCAGAGGTGGACTCTCTTCAGTAGCCTCTCCATTAAGAAAGCCACTTGGATAAACTGATTATACAATTTTGCCATTAAATAGCAATCTCTGAGTCATAAGATAGAGCTATATAACAGGGTTAAAATTGGAAAGAATCAGCCTACTGAAGATCTCCAGACCAGAGATCTCTATTTAGATAATAAATTAATGCTCTTAAGAATAGACTTGGGGCCCTGGCCGGTTGGCTCAGTGGTAGATCTTTGGCCTGGCGTGCTGAGATCCCGGGTTCGATTCCCAGCCAGGGCGCACAGGAGAGGCGCCCATCTGCCTCTCCACCCCTCCCCCTCTCCTTCCTCTCTGTCTCTCTCTTCCCCTCCCACAGCCGAGGCTCCTTTGGAGCAAAGATGGCCCGGGCGCTGGGGATGGCTCCTTGTCCTCTGCCCCAGGCGCTGGAGTAGCTCTGGTCACAGCAGAGCGTCGCCCCCTGGTGGGCGTGCCGGGTGGATCCCGGTCAGGCGCATGCGGGAGTCTATCTGACTGTCTCTCCCCGTTTCTAGCTTCAGAAAAAAAAAAAAAAAAAAAAGAATAGACTTGGGACATCGAACATTGCCAAACCTTAATATACCCATTGATTTCTGCAAAAGAATACTAATATTTGCACATATTTTGGCATTCTCCATGCAACAATAAATACATTTTTGTTTTAATTTGTATTTATGCTTGAGACTCAAAAAGATAATAAGAATTCTCTGACATAGAGAATTTGGTTAGAATATACAATCACTATTCTTTGTCATTCAAGACCTTTTGATAGTTGAGATCTAGATCATTGATTATCTCTTTAGTTTCAACTCACCCACCCCGACTCTGCTAGACTCTCAATTATCACAATTATCACTTACTTATACCTACTAAGCCAGTTTTTTTAAAGACTGATATTGCCAATACATAAAACCTAATCTCTCTAGAGTTCCTTCTTTCAAACTCCCAAATTACTGGGATTCACTCTAAATTACTGAGAGTTTTCTAAAACAAAGAATTTCCATGAAAAACAATTTAAAAGAATAATAGTAAAAGAGACACATTATATATAGAATAAGTTTAAGTTTAGGATATTTAAACAATATACTTTTTAAAGGCCCTTTACATCCTCATATTATAGATATGCTAGATCAGGGGTCCCCAAACTTTTTACACAGGGGGCCAATTCACTGTCCCTCAGACTGTTGGAGGGCCAGACTATAAAAAACATTATGAACAAATCCCTATGCACACTGCACATATCTTATTTTAAAGTAAAAAACCAAAACGGGAACAAATACAATATTTAAAATAAAGAACAAGTAAATTTAAATCAACAAACTGACCAGTATTTCAATGGGAACTATGCTCCTCTCACTGACCACCAATGAAAGAGGTGCCACTTCTGGAAGTGCGGTAGTGGCTGGATAAATGGCCTCAGGGGGCCGCATGCGGCCCGCGGGCCGTAGTTTGGGGACCCCTGTGCTAGATCATAAAAATACATTTTCTACATCTAACAGACTCTTTAATAACTAAGGAGGAATAAGTACAGTATAAAGTTACAGTAGAATGACATTTCCTTTGGGTCTTGGGTACAGGGCATGAGTTTTTTTGTGTGTGTTTTGTTTTGTTATTTTTGCATCTGTGTTATAAAAAGCAATAACTCTCATTTGATGAGGATTTTACAATTGACAGAGTTATTTTAGTACACAAAACGATCTACAACAACTCTAGGAGGAAGATATTACTCCCTCACCTTAAAAATAAAGATATAAAGAAACTGAGCATCAAATGGATTATTTTACCAAGCAAGAATTAAAATGAAACTTTCTGATTTTATGTCCAGTCCACCACTACAGGTTCAGAAATTCATCTTCTGAGAGCTTAGACAGTGAGTGCGTGAGCTGCATGGCATCAACCTCAGAATTGAAAGGTCCAGACTCCTATCTTAAGACTTTAATCACCAGCCTCTGCTGCCTCAACAAAACCAGGGATAGTCCACCAAAGATCCCATCAGCAGAAAGTTGAGCTCTGTTTCAGTAAATGACGTATTGTTTAAACCTGTCTTTAGATTTCCCCTTTGGCATCTGAAAATGTTACCATCATCTGAAGATATTGGGATGGATAAATAATGAACCTCGTTTCCCTCCGGAAAAGATTGTTAAAATTTTCTGAAACCTATTGGATCTTGATTACACATTAACCTGTTTACCATTAGCTCCCCTTACTCATATCTAGCCTCTAGAAATCTTACGCAGCCCATCTTCCTTGGAAAAGTCAGTTTAAGAGAAAAAAAAATACTTAATTGCAACCCAGGATATGTCTGGGCAAATATGGACATACTGTTAAGAGTGAGTACATTGACGAGGGTCATGGGAGCATTTTGAAATTGCCTGTGTGTTATGATCATTTTGAATTCTTTTCAGAAGTCTTTGAAAACATTAATAACAATTAAAAATTTAATATTGAGCTTTGTACTGTTGTATGAGATTCATAACATATGTCCTATATTCATATTGGGAATTTTTACTACAAAATTTTATAAGAGTCCACAAAGTTACTTTAAGGACTTGTAATATACATGTGGGAGACATTAGTGTAGATCTTACATTTTTTGGAGCTAAAAGCTCACTCGTGGTATAGAAATGTCAGGCTAGCTGTAGAAATGAATCAGAGAAATCATTATCCCATTATTTCTGAAGATTTATGCCTTGAACAGATAATAAATTTAATTCTGGGTCTCTAAAGCAAAATGACTCATTCATTATTAATTATAATTATGGAACCTTATCATGGAAGATGTCATACAGATAATTCCTAGGCCATATTAATATCTATCTATGACCTTGAGCTCAATGGGGGTAGAGGCCTAAGCCACAGTCCCCATTTCTCCTTTTATGTAGAGGACTAGACTCCCACAATGGTTTAGCAGCACTGTCACATAATTCCCTAGTGCCAATGGAACAGAATATGCTCTAATTGGCTCTATGTATAAAGCCATCACAAAAATCACATTATCTGGTTTGAAAAATATTTTAAAGACATGTGGTACTGGTCTCACCACTGTTGGACAACCAATTCTCCATAATAAATAATATTAAATCCCTGAAAACTCATAAAATTCAATTAGCTATTCAAGTCCTAAAATAGGATTGCATTAGTCACTTAGTGATCTATTGACTACTATGAGCATTCAATCACTGACATGGCCTCGGAACCCTTTATAATGAAAAAATATTTTATTCTCATCAGCTAACTCATTTTAGACTTGTTATCCAAATAGTAAGATGTTCCCATTCTCTTTTTATCTAAGCCTGTTACATAATCAGCACCTCCAAGGACTGCCCTCTCCCACTTTTTGCATTGAGGAACTCCCTCTTTTTCTCACCTGATAATTAGCAAGATGCAATGGGGTACCATGAAGGGGAAAGCCTTGCCAAAGAGCTGCCAAAAGAGAAGCACGAGCAACTTCTGACTTTGTTCTCCTTTCCCCTGTCTTCCTTGTTAGAAACATTACACATGAAGAAAGGCAGAACCTTAGCCAGAGGCTCCTTGCATTCCAAGGGGGAGTAAAAGTTCACTATCTACTAATTGCAAACCATTAGGATGAATAGTCTGCCAAATTAAGAATGAAAACAATTCCCTTGCTATTACCTTAAAACTGTTTGCATATTAGCCTGACTGATGGTGGCACAGTAGATAGAGCATCAACCTGGAATGCTGAGGTCCAAGGTTTGAAACTCTGAGGTAGGTGGTTTGAGCGCAAGCTCACCAGCTTGAGAGTGGGGTTGCCAGCTTGAGTGTGGGATTATAGACATGACCCTATGGTTGCTGGCTTGAGTCTAAAGGTTGTTGGCTTGAAGCCCAAGGTCTGTGGCTTGAGCCCAAGGTCACTGGATCAACTGGAGGTCCCTATCAAGGGACATATAAGAAGCAATCAATGAACAACTTAAGTGCCACAACTACAAATTGATGCTTCTTATCTCTCATTTTCTCTCTCTCACACACACACAAACAAAATAAAACTGTATGCTTATTATGCAGTGTTAGAAATATTTCCTTAAACTGGAGAGATAACTACTGAATACATATATAATATTTGTAATTAGTTTGTTTCTCAATTAGATGATTCCCATCTATATCTATGTCTTATTTCTGGGGGCTGCCAATATAGGATATTTTAAAAGAATATAGAGAAGGTATCACCAGGGCAGCCAAAACGGAGGTCTCTCTTCACTGTGCCAAAGATATGCAGGACCAGACAATAAAACAACTGTAAAGTAGAGCAGTCAAATGGATATACATAGAATTTGGGTTTGCATTTTATTACCTTACCTTGTCAGATATAAACAATTACTGGTGATAATAATTAAGCTAGCCAGTGTGTCCCCAGTACAGTTCATTAATGATTACCATGGACAAAGAAATACAGATGTTTCCGCTGATATAGCCACAGCCTTGGGGTTACTTGTGGACTGTTGTGCATAATGCTACACTCCATAAGACAAAATATACTGCTGGGAAGTTTTGCACTGCATTTTTAACATACTATTTCCACAGTTGACATTTCAACATCATGATTGTTTACTCTCCTGGGAAATGATGGCATCTTTTGCAAATTTCAGTGGCTGTTGAATAATTGCCATTGGGATGCCTCTTGCTTCTCATTTGCTGATTTAGACTCCCATCTAATTACAAGTCTGTGATATCTATTCTGAAATCTGTGTGTTTCATTTGCAAGTTAAAAATAAAAATAAGATCAATCCTTTTGGACTTGGTCATTTAGCAATACATTCATTCTCCTTTCTCTTGGTCTCCCATGCGTGCAATGTTCTTTATTTTTAGATAAGGGTTTGGGTGAAGAATGAAATCTGTGACCAAGGAACAAATTGAAGCTTCCTGGTCTGTCTGGGAATTAAATGAACTGCTGCTCCAAAGGAACCTGTGATGACCTCCTCTATCTACAGCACGTTTTACTGTTGTGGTACTTTGCCACACGTGCAGGAAGGACTGTTTTTCTAAGAATGTGCCATAAATGAAATGTTATAATGTCAGTTCTTCCAGTGCTTTAATTGCTTAATCTGATGTTAAATACTTTCTCTCCAAACTATAGCTTTATCTACAAGTGGCTAAAATGGGTCACGAAAGAATGGGAGTTAGTATTGTTCACTTAGAGTTATTATTAAAGGTGTCATATTCATCCTGAATTCACATTTATTCTGAGACAGATCATGGCCACCCAGGGAGTCTTTTACATGCATCTGACCCATATTTATTTGTTCTGACTCTCCATTATGTAAAATAACAGCAGAGATTGATTATATTTTAGGAAGTAGAAAGTTCAGAAGAAAGAATTAACTACCAAACTGTGAATGAGGAGCCTCTGTATTCCTGTGAAAAGAAGATTCCAGTATTAGGTGGGGCAGAACGAGGTTGAAGGGAATGAAATGTAAATTAATTAAATCCTTCCCGTCTCAGTTCTAATATCTCTTCCCTAAGAAAAATTTCCCTGACCCCTGGAAGGTACTCTCTATATACTCTTTTCCTTAGGTTCATAAACTTATAATTATGAGCTTACTTGAATGATACTTACCTCTCATTTTTTTTAAACAAGTCTCAAAAAAAAAAAAAGTCTCACAAGGTAGTATAATGTAGTGATTAAAAGTATGTCTCTCAAGACTGGTTTTTGAATCTCATCTTGGCTTCTTGCCAGTTGTATGACCTTCTTTTGTAAAATGGGGATGTAGTTCCTACTTCATAGAGGGTTGTTGTAAGGATTGAATGAGTTAATAGTTGTAAAACACTTAGGACACTGTCTGGCATACAGTAAGCATTCATCCAATAATCATTACCTATTACTATTTTTTTATTTTATTATCATAGCATTATTTTCTTTTTAATTTTTTACATTGTATCTTATATTTATTTATTGTATTTTAATTCATTGGGATGACATTAGTTTGCAAAACTATACAGGTTTCAACTCAATATAACACCACCTGCATACCACATTGTTCACCCTCTGCCCCAAGTGAAGTCTCTTTCTGTCCCCATTTTCTCCCCCTTTGTTCTCCTCCACCACCTACCCCTGTACCTCCTTACCCTCAGGTTATTGCCACCCTGCTTTCTGTGTTTTTGTGTTATATATATACATTTTTTTTTGGCTAATTCCTCCACCTTCTTTCATTAATTTATACCTCCCCCTTAAAACCCTAGGCTTTATGTAGACAGATGACATGCCTGATTTGTTCATGGTCATCACATTCCCAATATATGTTTCAGTGCCTGGCACATAAAAGCAATTCAAAAAATATTTTCTGAATGAAATATATTGCCTAGAAACATGACTTAGTTACTCTGGAAGTGAATATGACCTCAAACACCAAAGGATTAAATTGGGCTTCTTTATAACATTACATTCAGGTTTTGAATGAACTAATTAGCCCTATTCTATCAAGATATCCTATGTGAGAATATTTTAGGAAGCATGATTTGATTCACTGATATCCAATTCTGCAGTAAAGAGCTGTGTCACAATGAGTTTTTTTTGTTTTTTGGGTTGTTTTTTTTCATACAGAGACAGAGTCAGAGAGAGGAATAGACAGGGACAAACAGGAACTGAGAGATGAGAAGCATCAATCATTAGTTTTTCATTGCTCATTGCGACACCTTAATTGTTCATTGATTTCTTTCTCATATGTGCCTTGACCATGGGCCTTCAGCAGACTGAGTAACCCCTTACTCAAGCCAGTGACCTTGGGTCCAAGCTGGTGAGCTTTTGCTCAAACCAGATGAGCCTACGCTCAAGCTGGTGACCTCGGAGTCTCGAACCTGGGTCCTTGGCATCCCAGTCTGACGCTCTATCCACTGCGCCACCGCCTGATCAGGGATGAGTTTTTTTTTATTACAGCTAAATTGTCTCTTTGTTTTAAGACAATTGCCAAAGCAGCAAGCTCTTTGAATATGATGATAATGATTTGTAATGCTCAGTAAATACAGTCACTTGCCAGTATTGTACTTCTTTTAAAGGAAGCCCTTTGCTTTTTGTTTAAACAGGAGAGAAAGCTAGAGATAGAGCCACAACGAAAGTAAATGTTCAGATAAAGAAATTTAGAGACCTTGGTAGATGAAGATCAAGACAGAGACAGGTGGCAGTGGCAAAAGAAGCACCAAACAGGCTTGGATGGAGCCACAGGGAGCCAACAAAGACAAATTTCTTTAGGTCAACCATCCCCAAATAATTTTCCGATACACCTTATCAGTTAAAAGATGAGCTTTTGACATTTTCAGTAAAAAGATAAATTTTAATAAGTGATCAAGAGGCATCCTGAGTTCATGAGTCAGTCAGAAAAACAAACACCATTAAATATTCATCAAGGCCCCGAGGATATAGGGTGGGGATTAAGTTTCTGGGCCCTCTAGAAACTTTCATTTTAGCAGAGAGAAATATTCAACAAACTAATAAGGTCATTTTTGTATTGATCAACGCTCTGAAGAAGAGAAAATCGTTCTATGAAGAACATGATGAATCTCATGGTGGGTGGTGCAGGGGGGAGACTGCTCATGTCTGATGGGAAGGCCAGAAATATGAGCTGAGACCTGAATGGTGAGAAAAAATCGGTCATCTGGGGGAAGAGTCTTCCCACATTGCCTAAGGGAGAAGGGGCAGCCAGTACAAGGTTGGAGCATAAGGGTGGTGAGACCACCCAGGTGGAGTGAGTGAGCAGGGCCAGATCACAGAGGGCATAGGATAAAGAGCTTCCATTTTGCTTTCGTTGCAGTGGGAAGCCGTTAAAGTGTTTTAGGCAAAGGAATGATGTGAATTTAGATTTTTTTAAAAGATCACTCTGCCTGCTGTGTGCAAAACTGATTGCCAGACAGGCAGTGGGGGTGGCAGGGAGACCAGTGAGGGGCTGTCACATTAGTCTAGGTGACAGATGGAGGCTTACTCGAGAAGCAGTGAGATGATGAAAGTGATTGAATTCTGGACATATTTCGGAGTGAATGGGACTTACAGATGGATTAATGAGTGATGTGAAGGAAAAAAAAAAGATTAAAAGCTGATACCTTTGTTTTTGATCTGAGCAGTTGATGTGTGCGTGATGGTACAATCTGGGCTACATGGGGAGAACTTAAAGGGAACTGGATTTGACAGGGGTCTCCGGAGTGAGGCTGAGAGGAAAGAACACAGTGGATCTCTTTGGACTTGTTAAGTTTCAGATGCCTAACAGGAATCCGAAAGGAGATATGAAGAAGGCAGTTGAATATAGAAGGTCCAGGTTGGAGAATAAAGGGTACAGGCAGTATTTAAATGCAGTAGGCTGCAGTGAGATGAGAAAAGGAGCGACAAGGACAGAGCCCTGGGGAACTTCAGATTTAAAAAATGACAGCCCCGGTTAGAAGCAACTGGTGAGGTAGGAAGAAAACAAGACCATGGGATTGAGAAGCATGGAGGATGAAGTGTTTCAAGAGAAAGTCAACAACTGTGTCAAATGGTATTTGCAGGTTGAGTCCCAGGTAGAGTAAAAAATCAACTTTTGGTGTCAGCGGTATTTGGTCATTGATTGCTTTAATAAATGTAAGTTACATTTGAAATCCCAATTGGATGAGGAAAATGGAAAATGAGAATGTGGAAACATCAATAAATCTTCAGACTTGTGCTGAAGAAAAGGAGTACCATCTGGAAGAGTAGCTGGGGGATATTAAGGAAATTTGTAAGCTGATGGGAGATCCCACAGGAGAGAAACTGCAGAAGCAAATCCCAGAACAAAGTCACTAGGGAGGCGGGAGAGAGGGAGGGATGAAAAAGTGAAAAAACTCCCCATCATTTCTATAACTGAACATTGCCAAGCACTTCAGGAACTGATTCTGGGCCCACCTCACTTCAGATCTTTGCAATCTGCACTTTATTTCCTTGAGAAAGTTAAGCATCTTTACTCTTCTGCCATATGCACTGTAGCAAACAAGACAAATCCAGGGCAAGAAGAGATTTGTACTGTAGTACTGTTGTCCGTATTCCCCGCCCCCCATCCTCCGTGCCACGTACAGCTGTGTCTCTGAATTCAAGTCAGCAGAAGCCTGAGAACTCTTTTTTTAGTGAAAAATGCAAGATATTTTCTTAGTAATAATAGATGCATAGTAACAGTAATAATACATTGTAATAGTAGGTGTGTTATTTTTGTTTTAAAATCCTGTTAACACTTCTGTCATCTTCCTTACCTGTCCTCTTCCTAGTCCACATGCCCTTACCAGAATCTTGTTTATTTACTTTGTGAGAATACCATTCTAAGTTGGTCGCTTAGATTTTAGTCATGTCTCCAGTTCTATAATGGTACCTCACTTTGGGTAACAGATAAGTACTAACTGAAAGAGTTGCCTCAGTATTGATACCGCTGCATATTGAGACATATTTTAACTGTACCCGTGTTGAGCATTGAAACAAAGTTTGATTATGAATAATTTATAAAGCATAATAAATGTTTTCCCACAACCGTCTTGAAGTAAAGACAAGGACTGACGCGCTGGAGTCTGGGCAGATGGTGATCCACTTGTATTTCTAAACAGCGCCTCAGGTGCGTCCGCACTCAAGCGGACCTGTCAGTCCTCCCAGCACTCAGGTGCCACGGTTTTGATTGGCACCGGAGAAGATTTCTGTCTTCTTAAAAGGAGACGATTTTATGGGAATGCAGATAATAATTACTCTTGCCTCTGGAGAGAAACTGGATTAGTCAAATATGAAGGAAAAGAACTCATAAAAAATAAGACACCTGTCTCAGCTAAAGGTCAGACTTCTCGGTCTAAATCTAAAGTACACATCGCCATTTATTCATTCAACCCAGGCATCTGTGATGTGGGTCTTTTTATTTTCTGGGCACCATGACATGGATTTTACCATAAAAGACAACATCTCTGACCCCCGAATAGTCCAGGAAGGAGAGAGATGAGTAAGCTAAAAATGACCACGCCATGTAATAAATGACCGGAGGATGGAAGGAGTGTGGTAGAGCAGCAGTTAAAAGGGAGGCAAGTCTCGACACACTCGGGAATATTTCCCTAGAGGAAGGAAGCCTGAACACAGCCTTGAAAGATGATTGGGAGTTAGTGATGTCAAAAAGGGTGCAAACGAAAGAATGACCTACCTATGGATATGGAGACAAGAGAGCCCAAGCACTTGTGTAATTCCAAATGTTTTGGAAAGGCTCCCAAGATAAAAGAAAACTAAGATGTTCTTAGACAGTTAAATGAGTGGGACAAGATGCCACCACTGTTGTTTTCAAAGGAGGTAAGCGCGAGGGCTGCAATACATAGAGATGTAGCTGTCTGCTCTGATGGATCTTGCAT
Organism: Saccopteryx bilineata; assembly: GCF_036850765.1. Taxonomy (NCBI): domain Eukaryota; kingdom Metazoa; phylum Chordata; class Mammalia; order Chiroptera; family Emballonuridae; genus Saccopteryx; species Saccopteryx bilineata. The sequence goes on from NC_089491.1 coordinate 31,515,349, forward strand.
AATCTGGAAAGGGAGGCCAGAGATAGGATATCAGAACTCTCCCAGTCATCCTGGACACAGACAGACAGGAAGGAGAGAGAAAATTGTTACCATTGTGAATTTAGTATTTTGAGATGCTGGAGTTTGTTATAAAGGCTGGGTTATGATTCTCTTGTCTTTTTGTTTCTTTGTTTTGTCCGGAAATAATTAAGACTTCTCAAGGCCCCTGCTCTCTCTGTGGGTCTGTGCTCCCTGGGCTGACTTAGAAAACATAATATTTTTGGAGGTTCTTCCTATATTAAAGCCGAAAAGTTTTTGGTATGGTGTGCCAGAGTTTCAAAAAAAAATAATGCCCTTAGAGGCTTAAATTATACTAGCAGAATGAATATATATGAACAGTAAATAATGCCAGTGAGAGATCATTTCAGGATTCATACATTAAATCAGAAGGGAACCCCAAAAAACCATTTGATTTGATTTGATTCTTTTTAGCTAAAATATTAGTAATTAACGTTATAGTGCTCTCAAGATATGATGTGATTGTATACGTTGGTCACAGTGGAGAAGAAAATTTAATGAATTTGTAAATGAGTGCGCTCTTTATACCTTTCTTATAAAAGGCAATTACTTATGCTTAAGGACTACAGAGAGATATCAGAGTGTACAAATTGGGTAGAAACTGAATCTTTCCTTTAAAATTCAGGAGATAAAATTAAACACAAGTAGATGTTCCTAAATATTAAAATTTAGTTGTATTCACTAAAGATCATAATGAAGACAGACCACTTCGATTAAGCAGATTATTAACCTTTATAATAGAAGAAGTGCCTTTACCTCACCCCCGAATTCATGGCGTTCTATAAGCTGTACACAAATTTGGGTTAGATGAAATTTAAGGTTCTTTTCAAACTAAATGTGAAAATTATAAATGCACTAATTGGCTTTTGGTGAATCACTCAGACTTAATATTTCTGCCCTATCTGATTATTGAATGGTAAAGGCGCAATGATTTGACAAGTGAGTTCACAGGGTCAGACTCAGTCCAAATCTTAAATTTGAAAACTAGCCAACTAGGTCATTTTTTTATTTCCTAATCAGTAACAACACTCACGTAAACCATCCTGAAAGAACATTGACCTGTTCATTCAGAATTCATTGTCCTGGACCTGAGATCCCCAGAAGTGCTTAAAGAGCCTTTGACTTTGATCACTAATTCATGAGAAAGTACTGCCTCTGTGACCAGAGACTTTAAGAACTAAAATGAATATTTCCAATGCTTTCTTGCTTTGAACCAGGATTTGAAAGGTACAAAGAATTAATTATGATAATCGGCGCCTCGTAATGCAAGTGAAATAAAATGTCATTGCAGCAAAGCTTAATCATAATTAGTACATCACAAGTTTTGAAATAAGGTGCTAATATGTAAATTTACTGAGGTACCATTTAATGCATGCTAATACTTTTCTAGAATACGTGCTGCAAAAGTGACTACACATTACTATTTCTAGTATTAAATTGTCAATGGCAGACATCAAGCAATGAATATGAGTCAATAAAACATTTTTTTAAACTCCCAAATTAAGTAATAAGCCATTATGTAAATTAAACTGATTTTATAATTATGGAATTAATCTGAGGTGCTAAACCAGTATATATATAAACCATATTACATCACCATTATTTGAACCATGGTTTAAATGTATAAAATGTATTTGTATCTATAAAAAATGGCTTATGAAATTGAGGGGGAAAAGTTGATGTCAACTACGGTGTTAGTTCTAAAGGGTATTTAAAAAAGAAATAATCAGCATTTAGCTGAGTTTTCCTCCTTAGTGTAATAAGGCAAATTATTATGTGACATAAGCCATTTCCTAATACTGGGTTTAAGCTGCATTGACATAATCAAATTTTCAGAGGAAATTTAACTTGCATGCTAGACAGTTTAATTATCTGGTGCACACTGCAAATAGTTCCTGGCTCTGTTGTGAACTCACTTGTCAAAAACATAAAAATATTTTTAAGAAATTATGCCAGAGTTTGTCACCAAGACTGTCTATGACAATAATTTGAATACTTTAATGTTTTAATTATCTGGTGAATTATCTGCTTGCTGATACATATAAATATGTAGGTTCATTCAAATATTACTTAATTTGACCAAAACCTAGGTGGTGATACAAGAACTAAAATCATTCTTAAGCCAACATCTTTATTCCAAAAATTCTAAAAATGTAACATATCATCTTGTCCTCCTTAATGTGAAGATTAAAAAGTTGGCAAAGAATTTGAAAATTATATCTAACTTTAATAGTATGCCAGAAATGCCTCCCTTACCTCTATCTACATTACTGGTCCTGCTACCCCCTACTGTCCAGGGAACACATATACAGGCGCACTATGTCTTTCATGTTTGTGGTGCTCCCTACTTCGTAAAGCACTTTCACATGTATAACATTGTGTGGCCCTCACATTACCCTGAAATAGCTGGTACTATTAATTAGTATTTTCTTGTGCAATTGAAGAAATGGAAGTCAGGTTGCACAGAACAGTCCTGATTTCAAATCCAGTCTACAGCCTCCTCCATAATTCTAAAGCTGACCCACTTAGCTTATAGGATTGTCTTGATATATTTTACACTTACTTTAGACAAAACTATGACGTGAGAGTTACACTCTTTTTCTAGTTTTAAGTGTATTATAAAGGGCTGCAAGGAGTTGAAAGTGGGCACACTGTCACAATGAGAAGGGATAGCAGAGAACCTGACACCATGGCAGGAAAGAGAGAAAATAGACTTTCTAAAGAGACTCGAGATCTAGCATCACCAGCTCTGCTCTGCTCCATTCAACATGGAAACTAGCTGGCTCCATGTCCCCGAGCACATCATGGTCGTGCAGCCAGGCACAGTGGCTGCTGTTGAGATCAGAATTCTATGGGTCATCAGGAAGGGATCAATTATGCCAGCTCATAAAGTATGCTAATTTTATTATCACCAATAATAATAATAAGGCTAATATTTACCAAGTACTTACTACCTGTTGGATGTGTGAGAAGTCTTCCCTGATTGTCAGATTCTGCCTTCTTCTAGCCTTATCCTCCCTTCCCAATCATCCATGGTCCCTTGACCTCCACCTGGAGACTTGGTCTTGCCCCAGTACTCAGAGCTTGTCCAAAATGGAGGCAAGAAGGCTGTGAAGATATTTGACTCATAATCTAAAACTCAAAAACCAAACCACTATTTCTTTTAGTTTGGCTCAAAGTTCAGACCCTATTTCTTGTCCTGGTCTACTGCCTTATTCCTAAACTGTGTGTTCTGGTGCTGATAACCCTCCAGATTTCAAACTCCATTAAGAAAAAACTATTTGGTCTTATGCACTACTGTAGCCTCAGTAGTCAGTATCTGTGAACAAGCCCTGCAGGGGGTGAGGACGATGGAGACTCAAAGATCCGATTCCGGGGACCAGGTTCAGTGACTCAGATCCACTTTATTCAGAAAGTAAGCTAGCTTATATATACAGGTTCAGCCTATAGGTTGTTACAGTATGTTCTTCAAAGCCAATGGCTGAAAAGATCAGGGAGCTGCATCGTTGGCGCTGAGTCACTTCCTTATAGCGGGTGAGTTTTCTTCCTGGGTATGCCCAGGAGGGTTCTGGGAGCTGGAGTATTCTCACAGCATTGCATGAGCCACAGCTGCTAGGAATGCGCTCTGTGCTCCACCCACAAGTATCCAATGCCTGGCACAAAATAAGTACTCAGAGTAAGAATTCTACTGTTTATTAAATAAATGGAATGTACCAGTCTAGCCCTTATACTTCAGTTCTCTTAGTGTAACATTCCTAATATAATCATAGGCCACACCCAGCATAATTGGCAATATTATGCCAACTGTACCATGCATCCACAATGCTGCCTTCTAAAGCATTCATGGTATTTTTCCACTCTATTATGTATTGTTTTGTACACCTGTCACTCCAAATCCTGAGTGATATGTCCTAAGATCTTTGTTGACACCCATGTACATATTGATTGAACACTATTATGGATTATAGCTTCAACCACAAAATTCAGTAACCTCTAAATGAAATATTAAAGTGGATTTTTTCCAAACTTTCTTATTCTGCCAGACACAAAACAGATGTGATTCATTGTACAACTGAATTTCTTAGTTAAATTAAATTGCTGTTAATGGAGAAATGCAAGTCTTATGATTTCACAGAAGTTGCTACAAATGGGAGGGTGAATGCAGAGAAAGGCTAGGAAGCTAGGTGCACACTAGGCAGCAGGCTGGGCCCCTCATTGGCTCTTACTGCCAGCCACACAGTACATGTCATTCTAACCCATGCCAGGACACATCTTAAAAGTGACTTGATTTCATGAGCCTTTAAGATTACTAGCAAATAATTGGAACTGTAAGTATTAAATCTATAAACGTCAAGGCTCTCCTTCACATGTTGTTCTTGTTCTTATCAAGTGGAGGGAGCAGTGCAGAAGACTGGCCAAAAACACAGGCTTTCAAGTCCTACACATCTGAGCTTTGGGATCCAGGCTCCCTTTCTTAGTAATGTGGAACCTTGGGAAAATTACTCACTTTTTCTGAGCCTCACTTTGATCATCTGTCAGACGAGGCTGATTATTATAGTCACCTCATGGGGCCAGTATGAAGATAAAATAAGACAATATATATAAAAACTAGGGATGTCGGTAGATATTATTAGCTTTTTGTTTGTATTATTATTAGATTATAATCTCTGGGCAAGGTCTATGCATTATGTTTGCCGGAATCCTAATGCAACTGTGAAAAGTTAATTTAATTAAAAGCCTGGGCTTTTAAAGAAAAAAGCTTTAATTTTCAGAAAAAAAAAAAAGACTTCTATATAGTATAGGTCAAATGAGGTGTGAGATAATGAGAAACCGAGCAGCTCTTGCAGCCTTTTTGGCTGAGCGGAAGTGACAGCAGTGTAGAAATCCAGTTTGGAAATATCTTTAGTCATCAGCAGACTTATGAAAAGAAGGGGCTTTCGTCTCTGTTAAAAGGAGTGGAAATATTATGTTCACTTGAGCTTTCTGCGCTTTGGCCTAGAAGGCAAAACTGAATGGGTTTCCTTGCCAGAAAAGAGCTAAGAGAATTTCATCTTTTCTCCAATCAAAGCAAACCTGGTTTCATTACCTCTTTTCTTCTGCCAAGCGAATATCTCAAAGCTCTCTGGCCAGCTCTTCACTGCAGCCAATCCTGTTTTTGAAACTTTTACTGATCCAGAAAATAGCTTAATCTGTGCTCTCAGGGAGAATGAAGATTGATGGGGGATCTCTAGCAGTTGGCACCCAAATTTCTTAACTTGTAAAGTGACATGAACTAGTCACAAAGAAAGAGGCTTTTTTCAGTGGTGGTGGGGGGGGGGGTTAGTATTCTGCTGTAAACATAATATCTCCCAAATAAATGGCTTCTCCTAGCCTAGATAGAGTGGCTTTATTCCTGCTAAGGAGTTCATGTAACAGTATTTGTAAAAGAGCCCTGTTTCAGAGACCATTGTTTGAAAAGAGACAAGAGAAAGGATAAAGAACAATAGCAAAGAAAAAAGTTGTCCTGCAGTCAGTCACCTCAGCAAATGCTTCCAATGCAAGGACTTAACTCAGGCAGACTGTAACAGCTTCCACTTACTGACCCTCACTCTGTCCAGGCACTTACCTGTATCATTTCCTTCTTACATTTAATTCTCAAAAGGAATCTAGAAGGGAGCAGGCAGTATTATCCTCGTTTTGGAGATGAAGAATCTATGACTCTGAAGTTTTAAGTGACTTATAGAAGACCACCTCGTTCCTAAATTAAGGAGCCAGAATTTAAGTGTATGTTGCCTTAACTACTAAGTCCTAACCACTGTGATCACTGCCCCCCAGAAGAGGAGAGAAAAGCTCAGCTTGATTACCTTATCACCAGCAAGGACAGCTTAGGACTTAACATTGTAGACACTGTGAAAGAGGACAATGCAGAATCAATCAGAAGGACTATAGAAGTAGGCAGTGCCTCACACCTGTTAGATTAGCTATTATCAACAAAACAGGTAATAACAAGTGCTGGAGAGGCTGTGGAGAAAAAGGAACCCTCAATACACTAATACACTGTTGATGGGAATGTAAATTAGTCCCATTATCTGAGACTAGAATTTTTAGTTATGGAAGACAGTATGGTGGTTCCTCAAAAAATTAAGAATAGAACTACCATGTGACCCAGCAATCTCTCTACTGGGTATAAGCCCACAAAACTTGAAAACATGGGTATGTAAAGACACATGCACCTCCATGTTCATCGCAGCATCATTCATGGTGGCCAAGACATGGAAACAGCCAAAATGACCTTCAATAAAGAGGATTGGATAAAGAAGATGTGGTACATATATACTATGGAATACTACTCAGCCATAAGAAATGATGACATAGTATCATTTATGACAACATTGATGGACCTTGATAACATTATACTGAGTGAAATAAGTAAATCAGAAAAAGCTAAGAATTGTATGATTCCATACATAGGTGGGACACAAAATTGAGACTCATGGACATAAACAGGGGTGCAGTGGTTACCACAGGGAAGGGAAGGGTGGAGAGGGAGGGTGATGAGGGAAGGGGAGGGGGTTAAAGAGAAACAAAATATAGGGTGACAGAAGATGATTTGACTTTGGGTGATGGGTATACAACATAATCAACTGTCCAAAGAATGTGGAAATGTTTTCTCTAAACCTATGTACTCTGATTGACCAATATCACCTCACCCTATTAAATTTAATTGTCTAAATTAATAAAAAAAAAGTAGGTGGTGGTAGAAGTTATCTGGGACTAGAAAAATAATACATACTTGAAGAAGAATGGGTGGTCAAAATGAGACCACAATTTTTAGTTTAATATGTATGTTTTCAGAAATCATTAGTTTAGTTATATATAGTGAATAATTGTTTTTATATGCATTGTTTTTTTGTTTGTTCTTTTTTTTTTTTGTATTTTTCCGAAGTTGGAAACGGAGGCAGTCAGACAGACTCCCGCATGCGCCCGACCGGGATCCACCCGGCATGCCCACCAGGGGGCGATGCTCTGCCCATCTTGGGGCGTCGCTCTGCCGCAATCAGAGCCATTCTAGCACCTGAGGCAGAGGCCATAGAGCCATCCTCAGCGCCCAGGCAAACTTTGCTCCAGTGGAGCCTTGGCTGCGGGAGGAGAAGAGAGAGACAGAGAGGAAGGAGAGGGGGAGGGGTAGAGAAGCAGATGGGCGCTTCTCCTGTGTGCCCTGGCTGGGAATCGAACCTGGGACTCCCGCATGCCAGGCCAACGCTCTCCCACTGAGCCAACCGGCCAGGGCCTATTTTTTATTTTTTTAATGTCCCAATTAAAGCCCTGCCTGGATAGCTCAGTTGTTTAGAGTATCATATGGAAGCACAGAGGTTATCACTTCAATCTTCAGTCAGGGCACATATAGGAACAAATCAATGTTCCTGTCTCATACTCTCTCTCTCTGTCTCCCTCCCCTCTCCCTTCCTCTCTCTCTCAAATCAATAAATTTTAAAAAAATTAATAAAAAACAATAAAGTCTCAATTAGAGAATGGCTATATAGTGTAAACACTTGCATCCACCTATCCCTACTAATCATAATTATTGAACTTTTCCTGGAACATTCTCCCCATTTCCCAGTTTTGCCACATCCTATTACATTTACACTAATTTCCATAATTAATCATTATATTGTGTCTATTTTTCTATGTACTACAATCATATCTTCTACTTTCAAATATCTGGAGTGGGGTTCAGAAATGCATCATCACTGCTTACAGTGAGTCCAGCTGACAGCAGAAAAATTAAGGATGGATTCAAAGGGTCATTGATATTTTCTTAATTTTACCAAGTCCCATGTGGCAGATAAATATCAAGAAGGATATCTCAGCTGCTGAGGTCCACCCTGAGAAACAACGGGTCCCAGCCTCACACCACACACCCCAGCCCAGGGATCCAGAGCTGGAAAGAGAAGTCCCCTTAACTTCTGGCTATAAATATCAGTGGGGATTGTGGCTGAGTGAGACAGAAGGCTGCTAGAATCCCTGGCAGTTCCTCTTAAAGGGCCTACACACAGACTTACTCAGACTCACTCCCTTTGAGGTCCAGCACTGGGGCAGCAGCTTGAAATGCACCAGTGACAGACAAGAAGGAACTGAAGTGTCTGGCATCAGAATAAGCACTGGAGGGCCAGCTTTCTCCCAGACAAAAGTGCTAGCAGAAACATTGTTCTTTTCTGAGCCTTCCACCCACAGAGCCAGCAGGCAGGTGCCATATCTGAGACTCCATCAACCTGGCTCACACTTTTTGCCCCACCCTGTGGGTCCACCCAAGCTGTTTCCAGTGACTTTTCCATTTGAATGGCCTGCCTGGGCACCTGGTTTAGACTTTCCTAAAATCTCTTAAATAAGCAACATATAGCCTCAGTATGCCCCATATGTCTCACTAAGTGTCCTCAGGCCTGGCACTAGTGGCAGCCATCCTTGGTTTGCAGCATTACTTTTCTTGGGTACCTCCAAATGCAGCACAAATAACAACCATTTGCAGAACACTTTGTAGCTCATGCCGATTGGCCCTGCTTGAAGAACGCAAGCAGTGGTTATCTTGGCCTGCACCTCCTAGAAGGCCCCAAAGTCAGCACACCTGGTGGACAGCTATAGACCTTGTTGAAGCACCACCACCCAGCCAACTCCTCAAGTGACACACTCGAGAGGTAGACACACCAGAGCCCTGCTGAATTTAGTCCTGCTCCTTGAGGTGGGCCCCTACACAGCTGATCCTCCATGGTGGTCTCAGCCAGTCCTGACAGCCAATGGCATGAGGGTAAATCCCTCCATTGACATGCCGATAGCAATCAAGACTCAACTACAACAGAAGGATGTGCATAGCCCACATGGGAGGTTGCACTTGGAGTACCCAGCTCGGGTAAACAGGGAGACTGTGCCACTGAACCCTATAGGACACTGACTATATTAGGCCACTCCACCAAGCCTAGGATATGTAGCAGTTCTACCTGATACATAGAAACAGGGTAGGCTGCCAAAATGAAGAGACAAAGCAACATATTCCAAATGAAAGAATAGAATAAAACTTCTGAAAAAGAACTTAACAAAGTGGAGACAAACAATCTACTAGATGCAGAGTTTAAAACAAGGATACTCAGTGAACTTGGGGGAAGAGTTGATGAACTTAAAGAGAACTTCAGCAACATAAAAAAGGACATGGAAACCATAAAAAAGAACCAGTCAGAAGTGAAGGATACACTAACTGAAATGAAGAATAATTTACAGGGAATCAATAACAGAGTAGATGAAGCTGAGAATCAAAACAGCAATTTGGAATATAAGGAAGCAAAAACCACCCAATCAGATCAAGAAAAGAAAAAAAGAAAGAAGAAGCTAAAAAAAATGAGAATGGTATAAGGAGCCTCTGGGACAACTTTAAGTGTATCAACATTTGCATCATGGGGGTACCAGAAGGAGAAGACAGAGAAAGCAACCAATCAAAAACCTATTAAAAAACATGACAGAAAACTTTCCTAATCTGGTGAAGGAAATATACATACAAGTCCAGGAAACAGAAAATCTCAAAGAAGATGAACCCAAAGAGGCCAACACCAAGACACATTATAATTAAAATGCAAAAGTTTAAGGAGAATGAGAGAATCTTAAAAGCAGCAAGAGAAAAGCAGTTAGTTCCCTACAAGGGAGCTCCCGTAAGACCATTGGCTGATTTTTCAACAGAAAATTTGCGGGCCAGAAGGGATTGGCAAGAGATATTCGAAGTGATGACAAACAAGGACCTACAACCACAATTAATCTACTCAGCAAAGCTATCATTTAGAATTGGAGGACACATAAAGAGATTCCCAGACAAGAATAAACTAAAGGAGTTCACCACCACCAAATCAGTATTACATGAAATGTTTAAAAGGTCTTCTTTAAGAAGAAGAAGAAAACAGATAAAAAATATTAATAATAAAATGACAATAAGTACGTATCTATCAACAATTGAATCTAAAAAATAAATAAACAGCTTTGGCCAGGTAACTCTGTAGGTTAAAGAGTTATTCCAATATGCCAAGGATGTGGGTTCAAATCCCAGTCAGAGAACATACAAGAATTAATCAATGAATGCATAAATAAGTGGAACAGTAAATTGAAATTTCTCTTTCTCTAAAACCAATCAATAAAAAGATAAAATATTTAAAAAACAAAATAAGTAAACAGAAAGCAGAAACAGACTCATAGATACAGAAAACATTTTGATGGTTGCCAGAGGAGAAAGGGGCTTGATTGGAAAAAGTGAAGATTAAGAAGTACAGATTGATAGTAACAGAGTAGTCATGGGGATGTTAAGTACAGCATAGGGAGTATAGTCAGTGATATTCTAATAACTATATGTTGTCAGATGAGTACTAGATTTATCAGGATGATCACTTAATAACTTATATAATGTCTATTCACTGGGAAGTACACCTGAAATTAATATAATATTGTATATCAACAATATTATTTGAAAAATAAAAAATGATTTAAAAATAATTAAATATTACTTTTCCAAATGATCTTCTTTCTTTCTTTCTTTCTTTCTTTCTTTCTTTCTTTCTTTCTTTCTTTCTTTCTTTCATTCTTTTATTTATTTAGTGAGAGGAAGGGAGGCAGACAGACTCCCGCATGTGCCCTGACAGGGATCTACCTCGCAAGCCCACTAAAGGGAACGCTCTGCCTATCTGAAGCCCTTGCTCCATTGCAACTGGGGCCATTGTTTAGTGCCTGAAGTGGAGGCCATGGAGCCATCCTCAGCGCCTGGGGCCAAATTACTCCAGTAAAGCCATAGCTGCAGGAGGGGAGGGGAAGAAGGAGAGAGAGAAAGAGAGGGAGGCATGGAGAAGCAAATGGGCGCTTCTCCTGTGTGCCCTGGCCGGGAATGGAACCTGGGACATCCACATGCTGGGCTGATGCTCTACCACTGAGCCAACCAGCCAGGGCCCAAATAATCTACTTTCTCAACTTCCATACTCTATAATTTTCAATGTATAATATATTAACTTGGTAAATTAAGTCAGTGTACTTCTTTTTCTAGGGTGGGGCGAAAGTAAGTTTACAGTTGTGAGTATGCAAAAACAGAGTTTATCCTTGTATTTTATTTATTATTATTTTCCATATGAACAACTCTAAACCTACTTTTACCCTACCCTGTACACATTAACATCTGTTCTACTTATTTACCTGTTAATCCTTTTGGTAGCACTTCTTTGTTTTAGTTGTTAATGGTTTATAAAAATTTCAAGGCCCCACTATTATTCCACTATTATTTTTATTATTCCAAGTTTTCTTGCCATCTTGTCTGACTTTTCTGTCTGTGGAATTTTAGTACTTTATAAACCCACTCTGGTCCCTATCAGGTGAAGCGGTTTTTCCCTGTACTGGTCCCTATCAGGTGAAGCGGTTTTTCCCTGTACTGGTCCCTATCAGGTGAAACGGTTTTTCCCTGTACTGGTCCCTATCAGGTGAAGCAGTTTTTCCCTGTACTGCTGAGTGATTCTCTGACCCTGGCAACTGCATGGCCATCTGAATGTCTCCTCTCTCCCTCCAGCTCCGCACTTGGAAATCCTTCAGATTTCACACATGAATGCATTTTAGCATGGCCATTCTCAGCCACACGTCTTGCCCTGCACTTTTGGAAATTTTATTCTCCAAAATAATGTAGAAGTGGATGATGATGGGAATAAAACCCTAAAAAAAATTAATGGAATGGAGTGGCATGTCATCTTAGAAAAAAAAAATTCAATTCAAAGTGTAGGAAAATTACATTTGCAGAATCCCTGAAAATATCTATTTAGTTTGGCATAAAATTTCTATGTATACTGCTCACAAAAATTAGGGGATATTTCAAAGTGAATATGAAGCGATAAAATATCCCCTAATTTTTGTGAGCAGTATATTTATATATTACATTATATATATATATATGTCATATATAGTAAAATGTACACTCATTTAGGAAAATAAGACATCAATATATTTAGCTGCATTTTTTTTTACCCCCTGCCTCTATCAAGCCTGTTTATTTTAATTTATATAAATGAAATACACTTTTGAGGCAGTTTGATCCTATTGCATGGTCAAGAGAGGCTTCTTGATTTTTGGGGTGTTCTGTTATAAGATCTCTGATTTATGAGGTAAACAATGTGAAAAAATTTTTTTAATTATACCTTCTTTCAGGCTCTGAGTTTGCCCTTTGCAAATAGCAAACTAAACTATATATTAGACTTAGATTTTATTTCTCAATTTGATTCTGTAGGTCTTATTTAATGTTTATTTATACCAGAATATGATGAAGTTCGAGGAATGAATTTTAGTGTTATGAGTTTTCATATCTGTGTGTGTGCATGCACGTGTGCACCTTTTTCATTAAATGAAAAGAAATTGAGAGATGCTGCATCTGAGACTGCTGTTATCTCTAGAACGTTTCTAAAAATTATTAAATAAATATTTGTTTGAAGAATTGCATTCCTTGAATCTATGAAAGGACTGACTTTGACATCTGGCTTTTCTTGATAGAGCTGTTTACAGGGAGGTATGTGATTATCTGCATTAATTACTATCCATGAGAGTGAGGAGGGGTCTTCACTTTGCACCATGTTATTTTCTCATGCCAAATGCATTGGTTTCTCTGTCTGGTGCTAAATGCCCAATATGAGTAGCTAATTTCGCTTCCCTGTTTAGCAAAAGAACATTTTCATCGCTGTCTCCAATAGTGCTTGCTCTTCACATACTGTTTTAATGAATCCTTTATGTGGGAAATGTAGGATGAGCCATTGTTCCAACTGGGAACGAATATCGGGTCTTGACGATCTCTTAGGAATGGTTTTCTGTCTATCAGTGAATAGTTTATGATCATAGCCCAGGACTTGAATCAAAGAAAAAATAATGATAATCCTGTTTGACAAATACACTCTGGTTGACTAAGAACTGTGCTAGAAGAAACGGTTGGAATATGATCATTGTTGTAAAGAGACTTCCACTCTAGTGTGGTAGATAAACACAGAACCAGATAGCTACACTATGGTGCAAAGAGTTCTGCAATAAAGGGATGATCATGACCTCATGACCCAGACATCTAGTGATTAATTCTTCTTGGTTAGCAACAATCAAACAAACAAAAACCCCAGTTCACTATGGGAGGAAATCAACAGGGTAAAAATACTATAAGGAAAAAAAATCAGCAGCAGCAGCAACAGTCATAAATGCTACATAAACTAGTTTCTGGAAATCTGCATGGAAAAGCTGAGTTTTGAAGGATGACGATGAATACAGGCAAATGTATTTCCAGGTGGTGACATCAGTGTTTCAGATTTGTGTAGGCATGAAAATGCTCCCTCTGACGCAGGAGAAATGAATTGGCCACCATTACTTATCTCTTTGTGTGCTTATTTGGGGTACTGGACATTAAAAACTAGGAATGGCCTTGTAAGCCATACTATTGATTTTCAAAAGTGCCCTCTGGGTGATTCAGAGGTTATGGTGCAGAAGAATGATATGGACATATTTATGTTTTAGAAAGAAAACTGGCAACAGAATAGGGAGCCGAAGCCAAGAAAACAGTTGGGAATAGTTTGGCCCTGCCAGCTAAATATGGAGCTTGCCTTCCATTGCTTTTTCCTTCTGGGAGAGGGTTAAGGCAAAGGAGGAAATAAAAAAAAAAAGAGGAAAGGAAGAAATATAAAAGAGGTGGACAGCAAAGACTCTCTGGAGCAGTTTATATGAATCACGAGTAGGAGGGAGGGAGTGAAGCTTTCCCTCTTTGTACCTCACATGATCTTAGGGGGATTCACCAGCCCCGAAGTCAGGAACTACCTACTGGATACTGTCTCTTAGTTTCTGACACCTTTCTCTTTTTTGCCTCTCATATCTGATCTTATCACTGAATTGAATTTAAGGGAAAATACCTTTCCCTATCACTTTTCTAACATTGCCAACACTGGCTTCATGTATAAGCACTTAGCACCTAATCAAGATCCTGGAGGGCTTATTTCCCCTCTCTGTGTTTAATGCAGCCTGTAGCTGATCCCCTAACTGCTCTGCTTTTATCATTACGAGCCCTGTTCAAGCTTCATTTGGAGGGACAGTCAAATTTTCAGAATAACTCTGAAGATTCCATCCTATCTACCACCATGACCGCGCCCATTTACTGCCTTTGGTCATAATTTTTCTCCCATAAGTCCTTTTAGAATCATCACTTCTTATTCTACATTTACCAAAATTCTTTTAATCCTTTAAAAATTTAAAATTCAGGCCCTGGCTGAGTAGCTCAGTTGTTTGGAGTGTTGTCCCAATACACCAAGGTTGCAGGTTTGATCCCCTGTCAGGGCACATACAAGATCAACCAGTGAATGCTTAGATGAGTGGAGAAACAAATCAATGTTTTTCTCTCTCTCTCTCTCTGCAATTAATAATTTTGTTGTTGTTGTTGTATTTTTCTGAAGTTGGAAACGGGGAAGCAATCAGACAGACTCCCACATGCGCCTGACCGGGATCCACCCGGCATGCCCACCAGAGGGCGATGCTCTGCCTATCTGGGGCATTGCTCTGTTGCAACCAGAGCCATTTTAGCGCCTGAGGCAGAGGCCATGGAGCCATCCTCAGCGCCCAGGCCAACTTTGCTCCAATGGAGCCTTGGCTGCGGGAGGGGAAGAGAGAGACAGAGAGGAAGGAGAGGGGGAGGGGTGGAAAAGCAGATGGGTGCTTCTCTCCTGTGTGCCCTGGCCAGGAATCGAACCTGGGACTCCTGCATGCCAGGCCAATGCTCTACCACTAAGCCAACTGGCCAGGGCCAATAATTTTTTTTTTTAAAGTCAAAGATCAACTCAAATTCAATGTCTTATGACATTTTTTTGGTGAGCAAGGGAAGGCCACACTTCTTTCCTTTTATACAAGGGCTTGAAACTTTACTGAGAAAGTCCTCCTTATTTTTCTACTGATATTATTCACCTGAATATTTCACATTATATCCAACAGTCTAATAGTTCCCAGTGGGAACATAACTTAGTTCAATGCGGCTAATATTTATTGTGAACCTAACACACATGTAAGGCATTATGCTAAACATTCTCAGGATGTCAATATGAAAGGATAAATATGTCAAATGTCTGTTCTTTGGAAGAACAGTTTAACAAATGTATTCATTATTTCCACTTTATCTATATGATTAATAATATATGTGACCTTTCAAATATGAAACTCTTCATTCATGGGGTTGGCAAACTCCAGAAGTAGATGAAATTGTGATGGAAGCTACATAAGCACACATTTCACAGAAAGCATTTGGTCTCAGTAGATGCAGAAATGTAACCACGCCTTCAACATTAAACTTAATCTTAGTGTATATGTTGTTAATTATGTCATATGTCTTATTCTGATCAGGCTGCTAGCACTTAGACTGGGTAGCTTGAAAACAACAGAAATTTATTTCTCAGTTCTGGAGGTTAGATGTTCAAGATCACAGTGCCAGCATATGGCTAGCAGAAGGCTATCTTTTGGGTCACAGACAGCCAATGTCTCCTTGGGTTCTCACATGGAAGAAGGGGTAAGGGAGCTCTCTCGAGCCTCTCACGCCTTAATTTCATTCATGTGGATTCTGTCCTCATGACCTCGTCATTTCTAAAGGCACCAGCTCCTCATACCATCACACTAAGCATTAGTATTTCAACATATGAATTTGGGGAGAACACCAATATTCAGACTAGAGCACCTTGAATATTAGAAGTGCCTTCCTGAGGGGATGAAAGTTTGGGAAACTATGATGCATCCATTCCACACACCATCCTTAAAAATTAGTACCTGCTATTAATTTTAAAGGAAAGCAAATATAATTTCTTTCCACTCTTTTGCCTAAGAGGAAAATTTAACTAACAAGTTCATAACGGTGATATAAGTGGATTTCATAAAGGACATAGACAAGCTTGATAAAAATTTAAGACCAAATGTACGTATGGTTGCGTGACCCTGACATTTACACTAAGAGCCATCTACTATCTGGTACTCTGAGCACTAATTAGAAGGAAATCAGTTTTAAGGAATCAATAATTCCTTTAGACAGTAAACTAGCTTTCCATCAAATTATGGGAATTTTATCCCAGATATGCATTTGATTATTACAGGGAAAAATAAAAGAGTAAGGTTCATAAGAAAGCAGAAGTACCCTATGTTATAATCTTTGGCCAATGCTTTCTAATTGTTCTTTTTCATATTCTTTAAATACAGAATCCCCTTCACCTACAGCTGAGTTTAGAAAATTCATTAAGTTCTGATGCTGATGTCACTGTCTCAATCCTGACCATGAACAACTGGTACGATTTTAGCTTGTTGCTGTGCCAGGAAGACTGGAACATCACCGACTTCCTCCTCCTTACCCAGCATAACTCCAAGTTCCACCTTGGATCTATCATCAACATCACTGCCAACCTCTCTGCCACCGAAGACCTAGTAAGCTTCCTGCAGGTCCAGCTTGAGAGCATTAAGAACAGCACGCCCACAATGGTGATGTTTGGCTGCGACATGGACAGTATCCGGAGGATTTTTGAAATTACCACCCAGTTTGGGGTAATGCCACCTGAGCTTCTCTGGGTGCTGGGGGATTCACAGAACGTCGAGGAACTGAGGACAGAAGGTCTTCCCTTAGGTCTCATTGCTCATGGAAAAACGACACAGTCGGTCTTTGAGTACTATGTGCAAGATGCCATGGAATTGGTCGCAAGAGCTGTAGCCACAGCCACTATGATCCAGCCCGAACTTGCTCTCATTCCCAGCACAGTAAACTGCATGGATGTGGAAACTTCAAATCTCACTTCAGGACAATATCTGTCAAGGTAGGATCCAAGGCCTGGGTTACATCCCTGTTCACAGGGCTGGGACAGGAAGTAAAATTTCCCTATCTCTTTTGTAAAAATCTTGACTCTGAGTAACTTTAAACTCCAATAATATTTCTGAGAGGTGTTCTGGTTATATAAGGCTAGTATTTCGTGATCTGTCATCTGGAATTTGACCTATAGAGTTTTAGTACATTGCGTATAGTGGGAACACTCAGTCCTACTTTTAAACTCTGGCTTAGTCTCCTACTAGGTGTATCTTCTTGGAAAGGTGTTTAACAACCCTGAGCCTCAGTTTTTTAATTAGTAAACTTGTATAATATTGAATAGCTTGATATTATAATAAAGATGTCATGTCATTATCTATAAAAAGTACCTAACACTGTGCTCAGCTCATAGTAGATGCACAACATATGTTTCTATCTCTGCCCATACTTTCCCATATCAACAGACTTGGACAAATATTTCTGAATCTTTACAGAGAAAAGTAATTAGTGAATCAGGTAATAGACTTTTCTCTTTCCTCCTAGGCACTGATGCTAAAAACACTATAAAATAGTGGTGAAGGCATAGACTCTGAAGCCAGACTCTGAACTTGAATTTTGGCTCTGCCACTTACTACTTACATGACTTGGTCAAGTTACCTAACTTCTCTGAGCCCTAGTTTTCTATGTTATATATTCATTTATGTAATTAATATATCCTACTATATTCATGGAGACATTGTGACAGATACACAGGTAGGTAGATACATATATGCATACATGCATAGAAAGATGGAACAAGCTAAGAGTTCCTACAAGAGTAGTATATACATATATATTTTTATTATTATTATTATTATTATTATTATTTAAGTATCTTTCCTCTTCAGTTCCTCAATCTGGCTCAGAACCTAAAATGAAAAAGTCCATTTAAATCAAAGACTAACCCATTTTATAGACCTGGTTTTCTTGATCCCCCAACAAGAGAATATCCTTAAAAGATATTTTATTGGGGCCTGGATTTTTTTTTCTGAGAAGGATCACCTATGGTTAGAGAGGCAAAGCAGAGAACTATGGCACTTTCAGAGGTGAAGGCTTAGCTCTAGGCTCAGCCCCATTTTTAGGCAATCCTCTTGGCACAGGGACATCTGACCCTATTGAGGAACACAAGGCAACCTCATAGTGTCTTACCTTTTAGAAAGACATAATTATTTGATGAAAAATCAAAAGATAACTAAGCATTTTACATTTAATTTTATATAAGTGAATCTAGCACCTACTATGTGCAAGGCAACATGTTAAATGCCATATATATGGCAGAGTTCAAGTACAACCTATATACTCCCTAAAGAAGGTTGTTAATAAAATAAAACGATTCAGAATTTATTTATTAGGAAACTTTTAATGATAAATTAGATGTTCTATCATATTCTTATCTTTCCATTTTTTTCCATTTTGTATTTGAATTTTTACAGGATATAACTAAATGCATATTTTTATTTTATAGCTGCTGTTGGGGTTTAATCTACTGTTTTTGAACTAGCAGATAAGTAAGGCTCAGGATTTTATCTAGGATAAAAAACATTCTCCTTCCTAGCACAAATATAAGTAAAGTTTTTATTTATAAATCAAAATAGTCATTATTTTGAAAGGACACTCAGCAGGCAGGAAAAACCACTTGTGAAAACTACGCTGAGTTATTTAGCCTCTTTCTGTCTGATGTGAAATGGAGAGACTGAGAAAAATGTTTTTGTTGGATCTTAAAAATGTTTAAAAACTACAGAGAAAAATATTTGCTGATATGGATTTATATATACATTAAGGGATCATTTTATTAAGATCACTGATTTTTCTGGCTCCTCAAGATTTAATTTATATTAAAGATATATGTCTCCTTCCACAGGATTCTATGAAACTTTGTACATGAAATTATGTACAAATCACCATTATTTGCCTGTGTCTGTCCTGTGAGCCAAAATATAAATTTTATTAAGTGAAAATATTATTCAGCCTACTTTAATACCTAGCATAGAGCAACCACTTAATAGACCATTATTGAAATTGATATAGAAAGAAAGAAAGGAAATGTTTTATTATATTTATGCCCTACATCAAATGTAGCTGTAGCAGAATATCAGGTGGTTGATAGATAAATAAAATTTTGTCTAAATTAAGAATTTTTTTTTTAACTTACCTAGATACCATCTAGTTTTCTTCGGCTGCTGTTTTTTTGTTTTTGTTTTTTTTAATGAAATGTTAGGTTATGGAATAATCTTCGCTATTTTCACATGTTTATTCCACAAACTATAAAAGGTGTTAAAGAAGACAGTGAGGTTTAGAGTTCAGTAGCAACACAATGTATAAGGGTCAGTGACAATATTTTCATCTCCAAATGTGTTTGTGAATGAACTCAAAGAATTTTCAGGAAATACGCCCAGGACTTCTTCAAATCCCTAAAGATACAGTCAAGGAGAAAGGTTCAAAGTGTTCAGGAAAGGGTCAGGTGAAGTGAGCAAACCCTGGATGAAGTCTTTATAATGAATAACTGAAAGGCTGTCATAAGCTCTAAAACATCTGTGGATTTTTCATCATTCTTACTTATTTGGTTAAACACAGTCTTCTATAAAGTTTGTTATTCTCAGTCCTTAAGTCGCATCGTTGTATGGTAATTTTCTTACTGTTTCTGAATTTTGTGAAGCTGACCCCACTTCCTCGCTGCATAATGAAAGTCTTGAGGGTAATGAGCCATGAATAGCTCGTGTCAAAGTTATGCAAGCTTTCATTTCTCAGACCGTCATTTTCAGTTTGGGTTGACAGAATGGTTAACATTTTTAAATGTTAATGAAACTACCAAAAGCATGGCTTTTTTCAGTATAGCCTTTTAAACTAGAAAAATCATTTCCCATGACAGATGACATAGATGTAATTACAGGTGTAACAGATTCTATTCTTCCGGGTCTCCACATGCCAGAGCAAACGTCCATCATAACCAATGTAGACAAACCTATTTGGGCGGGGACGGACAAGTTCACAGCATGATCTTTAACAATTTATGTGCAAGTTGTTCTATTAAATGTTAACTATTTGAAGCAATGAAAGCTGATGTATTACTTGGTAATGACTTCATAAATACATGGATGTTTTTGTGTAGCCAGTGACCATTTGTTGAACTAGAGTGAGGTAGCCAAAATGGAGACTTACATGCTGCCATTTTGTACCTGACAGCCAAGTGCAAGAGGTTGAAAAGTAAGAGGTTATAAGACAAAGAAATGCATGATTCTTAAAATGTGTCTAGGTACATACAGAGGAGGAAATAATGAACTCTTCTTGGATACTTGATGATGAGGGAGAAACACTGGAATTGGATCTTGATAAATGAATAGGATTTTTCTTGTTTGGAGCTAATGCAAATCCTCCAAGACCTGAAGGAGAAATTTAGCACAGTTGGAGCAAACATCGCACATGAAGAGGATTTGACATGATTCTGGAAAAGCAGTTAATTTGATAGTATGCCAAGGCTTCACGCCAAGCCTAAGGAGCTTGCATTTTATATGCATACTGGCTATCACTTGAATGGCAGAACATTAGCCATGACATATTATAAAATCATAATCCTATAACAAATTAATCAACTATAGTAATATGGCATAAAAGCCTTGCAAGTAATTTTTTTAAACTATTAGGATATAAATTTTTTTTTATTTCTGAAAATTGGTTTTAACCTTGACCACATATACTCCTTTACTGAATTCTAAATACCAGGCTCTGGTGAAAATGAATAGGAGTTTGGGGACTTACTTGTTGATCCTAGGGTTAGGGTTTGCCCGTGTTTATCTGAAGGCCTTGGGTGCTAATGAAGCTATTATTCCTGGAGAAAGAGCTTCCTGGCTTATTCATAGCCTGGTTAAAAGCAATTATATTTTAAATATTCCAGCAGTCTTCACACTGGTAGATACCTTTTTCCCCTTGGTCTAAGAAGTCCCTGATCTTTTGGCTAATTAATCATAGTCCTGTTAGTTACTCTAGCTTCTAAGTGGAATATGAAATCTTGCCTTTCTTCTTTGAACAGCTTCAGCAGCACAGTGGGCAATGATTAATTCATTTATTCATTCACAAACATTTGTTGAAGCTTACAACCCTTTCTATTCTTCAACCAGGAGAGGATACGTTCCTCTAATTATCTAAGTATTTTATCTATTTCCATGGACCCGGCTGCTTGGTTATTCTTCTTTATTGGGACAACATGCATTCTACTAGTGCTTATCTTCCAGCAGTAGCTGGCATTGTTAGGCCCCTCCTCAGTTGTCCTTAAAAAAATGATCCAACATGCTAGATACTCCTTCCCTTCCAAGCTGTGTTCATTTTTATGTTTATGTGGTCAAATGATGCCAAGAGCCACTGGCCTTTCATTAAGAGTAAGTGTTGCTTTGTTTATTGATTCTGCACGTAATAGTCAGAACCTGCTATGTGCCAGGTATTGGGAGGCACTAGGGAGCTTTAGAAAAAAAGAAATCCCAAGGCATAAATTGGTGATGGTTCCTATTTTATTCGTGGATATTAGAAGAATTCCAGAAGAACTTGAGGCTGCATGATATAATTCTAATTTGGGGTATTTCCATCCACCTTTATAATAATGTGCTGACATTGTGACCCTGGCATCTATGAAACTTTAATTTCCTGAACTATAAGGATTCCTACTTTGAAACATTGAGTGGTATGCCTAAGGTCATTCAGCGAGTATTTTATAAGGGGAGATTTAAATTAGTTCATCTAAATCCAACTTCCAGGCTCTTTCAGAATTTATATAAACTTTCCTTAATTGGGATCTCATTACTTTGCAATAATATTTTAGCTGAAAGCTAGATAAATCAAGAGGCATGGTTACCCATGTATAGGCATTCTTGTCCTAAGGATTTCTATGGAGCTAATCTAATTAGCCTATACATCCTTGGTCCCCCAAAGAGAACCTATTGCTGTCGGATGACCTACTTTGTCTAGCTGTTACTCCTACATTAGCTTCTCTGCTAGGGCTACCAAGGAGTCAGTAACTCAAGAAAACACATGTGTTGTTATGAATCTTAGCAACCAACACTTAAGGTCCGTGTTTCCAGATATTTTCTTTTTTTTTTTTTTTCTGAAGCTGGAAACAGGGAGAGACAGTCAGACAGACTCCCGCATGCGACCGACCGGGATCCACCCGGCACGCCCACCAGGGGCGACGCTCTGCCCACCAGGGGGCGATGCTCTGCCCATCCTGGGCGTCGCCATGTTGCGACCAGAGCCACTCTAGCGCCTGAGGCAGAGGCCACAGAGCCATCCCCAGCGCCCGGGCCATCTTTGCTCCAATGGAGCCTTGGCTGCGGGAGGGGAAGAGAGAGACAGAGAGGAAAGCGCGGCGGAGGGGTGGAGAAGCAAATGGGCGCTTCTCCTGTGTGCCCTGGCCGGGAATCGAACCCGGGTCCTCCGCACGCTAGGCCAACGCTCTACCGCTGAGCCAACCGGCCAGGGCCTCCAGATATTTTCAATAGGAATCCCTGTCTCTGAAATAATTTGGCTGAAATCCTTTGAATTTGCCCTTCCTTCTAAGTCATGTCAAGAGCTGAGTCGAAAAATTTCCCTAATTCCTAGGGGCTACAAATAAGAAGTAATGGAAAATGTGTATTTCCTCAGGACCCTGTAATGGTGTATACAGCTGAAATTTGCTTAGTCTAGCATCCAGCAGGTATTAAACTGTGGAATTTTTTTCAAATCAGGAGAGCTTCCAAGAGTTTTGTTTGTGTATTTGTTTGCCCGAGAGGTAATTGTGTTCTCTGTTGACTTTTTTTACTTTGTATGCATCTACTATAAAACTTGGAAATAGGTCAAAAAGATGTATGACAATATAGAGGACAATACCGCAGCTCTACTCTGGATTCCAGCTCTATCTCTTGGGGCCACTTCAATCTGCAGACACTGTAACCCTTTGGATGGATGCTTAGCTGGTAAATCCTGCATAATGTCCCATTGCCAGCGCTACACTAAGGGAGGGGACAGCAACACCTGGACTAGTGCTGGGCCAAATCTAGAGAGCTAGAATGAATTAAGTGGGAGTAGTACACAAAGCAACCAGGAGCAGTCCAAAGAGTGGGCACAGATAATAACAGCTATGTGGAAGAGTCAAGGTTCATACCAGAAAACAAAGAGAAAGGAAAACAATGTAAGGGTATGAAACAGATCTAACTATCATGTGGGAGAAAAACAGAAAATAGTGCCAGGTTGCCAGTTGGGCCACATGAAAGCAGGAAAAAGAGAATGCTATATCCATGTCTCTGATTTCTTAACATAGTGACCCCCCTTACACACATTAATAATAACTCAACCCAAAATTTATATTAAACTATGACCCAATCACATAGATTAGTATTTTTCTTCTCTTGGTAAAGAAAAACAGGAGCCCTCCTATCCCTCCTTTCAATTCACTTGTAAGTAACTGAATTTTGCAGATACATTTTACAAAACATAGATCCAAACAATTGTATGTATGTACATTTAATATGTTATTAAATTGCTGTTGCCCATTAACTGATAAAAATCTATTTTAAAAAATGAGCTTTGTAAGTTGTTGTAAGAGATGATTCAATCAGTGGTTATAATATGTGGAGCCCTTTGCTCTGAAGATTGAAATTTAGCAATTTCTAATTCCTATTAAATTCCTTGTCATCAGAGAGGTTTCCCGGTGAACTAATTTTTATTATTGATACTATCCATTTGTTATTCAGGGGAAATAGAATTAGAATTTTAATGTTTGGAACAATCTATAAATTGCAAATGCAAACACTTCTTGGCTTATGGAACCCTGTTCTTCTGGCAAAGTGGTGAAGAGATCGCTTTTTGTTTGTTTGTTTATTAATTTTTAGGGAGAGGTAATGGGGGAGGAGACATCAATTTATTGTTCTAATTATTCATACCATCATTGGTTGGGTCTTATATGTGCCCTGACCAGGGATCGAACCTGCAACCTCTGCATGTCAGGACAAACTAACCAATTAAGCTACTCAGTCAGGGCCTGAACAGATCTCTTTAAGAGATACATGTCTGCCTGACCAGGCAGTGGCACAGTGGATAGAGCATCGGACTGGGACATGGAGGACCCACGTTCGAAACCCCGAGGTCACCAGCTTGAGCACGGGCTCATCTGGTTTGAGCAAGGCTCACCAGCTTGAGCCTAAAGTTGCTGCCTTGAGCAAGGGATCACTTGGTCTGCTGTAGCCCCCCGGCCAAGGCATATATGAGAAAACAATCAATGAACAACAAAAGTGCCACCACAAAGAATTAATGCTTCTCATCTCTCTCTCTTCCTGTCTGTCCCTATATGCCCCTCTCTCTGTCTCTCTCTGTCTCTGTCACACATACAAAAAAAGAGAGATACATGTCTGATTTGTGCAGAAAGCATGAGTTTAATTGCATTTACCCCACACACATTACCCAGCAGTTACTCTGGCCATGCGCTGTGTGTTGCCTAAGAGTCAAAGATGACTCAGTGAGATCAGTGTTTAGATGAGCATCTTTCAGTTTGACAGCCTGCAGTGTTAGGAATCAGGGCAGTGGGAAAGGGAGGGTTTGTTCATCCCTAATAGCAGCTCTAGAAGAGATGGGCCTTGGAGGATCTAATAGGTTAAAACATCAAAGATGGATTTCATCAGTGGCCAATACTTATACACTGGGGTATTAAGGAGGACTCAAGAAGACAGTTGAGTCCTTTTACTCTTAGCTGAAGAAATAATCTACAGTCAATGTTTCATTTGGAGAGCTATCCCATGTATGGAGAACAAAATCAAAGCATGTCCTCTGACAGAATTGGACCATCGATCAGTGAGCTCTGTAGCTAAGAGGGCAAATTCACATTATCATAAAAAAGGAGGCAGATGCCATTGGCCTTGGCTTCAGTGAAAGATGCCAGACAGTAAAAACTGAACTAGTAACAACTTTCCATACAAACAGACAAAGGTTCTCCAGAGCCAAGAAATAAGAAACTATGGCAAAAGAGACATTTAAAAAACTGAAGGGAAGTAAATAGATGGATTTCAGAGGGTACTGGAGCAGGGGGCTAGAGTGTCAACAGCAAAAATTACTTAACTAATGGTAGTCAACAGCTGAATTAAGACAGGATCTCTTCCTAACACGATGAAATATCAATATTTCCTTTATACAATGTCCACCAAAGGGGAGAGAAGGAAGGAGAGGAATAGAAGAGAAGATAAAATTTAGAAAAGTAAAATATGATAAATATCATTAAAGGAATAATGAAATAACCATAGATCAGTCCACATGCCAGGAACTGTGAGAATACTGGAGGAATGGAAAATAATCTACAGCTTGAGGAAGAAAGACACAAAATGAGAATAATTTAGGGAATAAGAAGGATTAGGGAAAAGTCTTGAAAAATTAAGAAAAATTATGGTTTAAAATACATACATAATTATAAATAGCTAATGATTCAGACAACTGGAGGTCTATGTGAACGATTGGAACTGGGTGTAAGTTTTCCAAAAGACAGGAGACTATCCAAGGAGAGAATAGTTTGGGACTTCTCAGCGACAAAGAACAGGAAGCAATGACGGAAGTGTGAGCTTGTAACAAATGCAATAGTGTAGACCTGTGGAGGCTGTGAGGTTTTGATTGAAAGATTGATTACCTGATTGTCAAAATGATACATGAAGAAAAGATGGGATTTCTGAACATCTACTGATCTCTTCCCAACTCTCCTTCTTCTTTCCCAGAAAAAAAAAAAAAGGAAACTTCAGGAATATTCCATTGTTTTATACTAAAAATGCTTTATTGAGCTTTTCTACTACAAAAAAACAAGTCTGGAGCTAAATTAAATGTGACCAAGAAATTCATAGTTAGATTCAGTGCCTAGAAGCAAGTATACGTGACAAGAATTATGTGGTGCTGGTGAGAGGAGAGTTAGGTAGAATGTCACTGACAATAACACAGCCAAAAATTTCTAATCAGGCAAAGGCAGAAAAAACACAATTAAGTTCTCACAGGCTAAGAAATTGTACAGAGCTTTGTAGAAGATGAACAAATCTCTCATTGCTCAGGGGGAAAATATTTAAAATGATGAGATGATCATGGGAAAAGAAAATCAGCTCATTTTTCAAGATATAAGAGAATGAGAATACAGATTTTTTTAATGATACAAAGCAAGTTCCCAACGGGAAAGATAAATGCTAAGGCTTTACAGAACAAAATAGATATTCTCATGTACAGATATGATTAATGGAAGGCAACAATATGGGAAAAGGGCAAAGATAAGAGGGCAATTTAGTACAAAATAAAAAACAAATGAGAGGAGCACATATACAGAGACAACTTAGTGAGTGCAACAACATTGAGGTAGAAATATATATATGACCTATAAGCAACAGGACACAGAAGAGGATACATCAAGATGATGACACATTTAAAAGCACAAAGGTAGATTCATCTGTATCCGAAATAAGCACTGGAAACAATGAAATATTTACAACTAGTTCCAAAGCAAGAAAAGATACAAACTTATAATAAATATAAAAATACAATATTAGGAAAATTTTGTATGCTGAACAAAATAGGAGAAAAACCAGGAGGCAACAGTCCTTAAAATCTTTAAGAACATGACATTTATAACCAGAGACTTTTATTTAATTTTATCAGTTTTAGTAAATTTATAGAGTTGGGAAGAAATTATAGATGTTCAGATTTTAGTCAACTGTAGTAAAATTTAACTTGAGTAAATTTAGTCACTTTAGTAGATGTTAGCAAGTTTTTAAAAGTAGGTATAGTGCATGAATACTGTAATTAGATAAATGAAGATACACACTGCAGTTAATGTTCTATTAGTAAGAAGAATATATGAACACAAATATGTCCTCATCCAAAAAAAACTAGAAGAGAGAGAAACAGGAGGAGACCTAGAAAGAAGGGAATTAAGACCAAAAAAAGAAAAAAAAATCAATTGAGTAGAAATCCTTAAATTAGTATAAGTGATATATGTGGCTCTGAGTCTATAGCAACTAATTCCTAGAAAAATATAATTTGCCAGAATTTACTCAGAGAAATGGAAATCTTAATAAAAAATACTGTAAAATGTGATTAAAGAATTACAATTTTTTAAAAGTGCCAGATCCAGATATTCTCACAACCGACTCCTACAAACTGGATGGGAAAACAAAACACTAAACATTTCCATTGAGATTGATCTAAAATGTCTCTTATGAAAATTTTTTTGTTTTCTATACGTTTAAAAGTACCTTTGGCCCAATTTTGAAAATAATACATTAAAATGAATTATTCATTCTCTCAAATGAATTTTATGGGGAAAGTATAATAAGATCTATAATTTACTTTTTATTGCCCCAAAATTAGTAAAATCAATCAGAACAAGACTTTCACAAACTCTTGTTCATATCCACTCATCAGATTGCCTCTGGGCCCCCTATTCTCTCTGCCTTCTCTGTACCCACTCTCCTCTCTTGTCACAGCACAGAGCATCACCCCCTCTTGCACCTTACAGCATAGACCCTTTTGCCCCTCAAGGACACTGTCCCAGGAATTCTTTCTCTTCTCTACTAGTTCAACAATTTTTCTACTTTTTACTGGGCCATTCCCATCAGCATAAAAGCCTCTCCTTTTGTATATATTGTATACATACTGTACACATATGTTTATACACATACACACACATTTACTTGACTTTTCCCCTTCACTACAATTTAGTTGTTCTCTTTACAGCATAACCCTCTAAAAACTGTTCTCTACTGTCTCTCTTCCCATCCTCCCTTGAAGCATTAGATTCTAACACTTCACTGAAATGCGCTAGTGAAGTCACCAGTGGCCTTCACATTTCTAAAGTCAATGGTCACTTCTCAGCCCTCATTGTCTTTGACGGGTCACAGTCGATCACTGTCCCTTCTTTGAAACAACTTTTTTACTTGACTTCTAGAACATAAGACAGGCTGCTTCTCTTCTGCTTTTCTTCGTCTCTGGTTACTTCTCAGGTTTTCTTGTTGTTGTTGTTGGTTCCTCCTCAACTGTACCACCTCCAAATGTTGGCATGCCCTGGACTTATTCCGTGAACTTCTCACCTACAATTACTCCCATTGTGATCTCACTGGTCTCCTTAAATACCAGGTATGGATGATGGCTCCAAAATTTGTATCCCTAGTGCAGACCTCCTTCCTGAACATCAGAAGATCTCCAACTACCTACCTGGTATCTCCATTTGAATGTCTGTAAGTTACCTCAAACTTAACATTGGCAAAATTGAACTCCCGGTATTTCTCACCCACTTGAAACCTTATTCTCCTAAATTTCCTTAATCTCCATTAATAGTAACTTCATCCTTCTAATTGCTCAGGGTAAAACTTTGTGTCATCCTTGCCTCTTCTTTTCTTAGAAACCACATCTAAGCCATCAGCAAATCTCATCGGTTCCAGCTTCAAAATATATCAAGAGCCAACGAAGCTTCACCCTCACTGATACCACCTTAGTCCACTCCACCATCACCCATTGTCGAGTATTTGAAACAGCCCCCTAACTGGCCTCTCTGCTTCTGCTCTTGTCTTTTCTTAGTCTGTTCTCAACACAGCACTGTGATGACCCTGTGAAAACGTTGTCATATCACCTTGCTTCTCTGCTCAAAACCTACCAATGGCTTTTCAGCTCATGTAGAGAAGGAACAAAGTCCAATTTCTCCCAACTCCCATTCCCTATAGGAGTACTCTGACCTCATTTTCAGTCCTCCTGCCCTTCACTCCGGTAGTTGCTCCTCAAACATAGCAGACAGAGCCCTTCAAGGATGCTGAACTTATCGCCACCTATATAGGAAATACCCTTTACCCAAATATCTTCCCAGTTGTAAAAGTGATTAAAGACAGAAAATAAATTCCCTTTCTTCAGCTCTTTACTCAAAGACCACCTACTCAGAAAGGTTCTTTTTTGGCCTCCCAAATCTAAAATTTAGCCCCACTACCACCAACCATGACACATCTTATCTCCTAACTGCCTTATTTTTCCTCCTTTGCACTTAGCAGTTTCTAACATCCCGTACATTTACCTATTTACAATGTTTATTCTATCTCCTTCAACAAAATATAAGCTGCATAGATTTGTATCTGTTTTGTTCACTGCTATATCCCCCAGCACTTAGAACAGTGTCTGGTACATAGTATTAATAAGTGAATAAATGATTGAATGGGTGATGTTGTTATTTTGTTAGCATCTTTGTTCATTTGTTTTAATGAATAAGAAAATCCTTTAATTAGTATATCAGTTAATGTGTGCGAATGTAGCTTTTAAAGTATATCATAAATACACTAAACACTGACCTTGTTTATACTGACAACTGTCTTAACAAACATTTTTTACATAAATTGCAAAGTGCAAACTTTATCCCCACGTCTATACAAATCAACATGTATTCTTAATTAGTGCCATAATTGAGAATTTTTACTAAAGTAATAAGTTACCCTACTGCAAATTAACTAATGAGCCTCATTCTTTTGAGCAGAGTGGTATCTTGGGAGGTTTACTAATTAAAAAAAAAAAAGAATGTGAACTGCTTTGTTTCTCCCTCACATGTGCAAGGCACAGTGCTAGCCCTTATCATACTGTGAAAAAGCTATTGTCATATTCTTCTCAGTGGCCACCTGGTCCCCCGTCTTCCTTCCTAAACATAGTTTACTCTCAATCAGTATTACTAATGCAGATTTCTGGTTGTATCAGTATTGTGCTCAGAAATCTTCATAAGTCCAATCAGCTTGCTGTGCTTACCACCTCTTTCCCTTCCCTTACAACGTTCCTGAACCTAGAAGATTTATTTAGAACTCAAATCTAGGCTGGAACAGCAGTGTGATCAGAACAGGGTGTGTGTGGTGTTATTATTAGTCCCTGTGACCCAGGCTCTACATTTCCATTTTAAAAAGTTAAGACTCCCGTTTTTTTTGTACCCACATTGCTCTACGGACTTCCACAGAGCTGATAGTCAACTAAATACTCCAGATCTTATTTATGTGACCTTCCATCAAGCCCGGTCTCACACATTCTTAGCATGGTCTGTGAACTAGAATCAACCCTGTGTATCCAGGCTTCTGAAAATCACTACTTTTCTTTTTGAAATGACGTGTCTCTTGATTATGCCATCTTCTTTCCACTTCTACTGCTATTATCACAGCCCTTGTCACCTTAAGCCCCTGTGAAACAAGCAAAGAGAGGAAGCAAGAGGGGTGAATGAGCTTTATTCCTCACAACTGACACTATACTCAGCCCCCTCCTCCTCCTAAACCATTTCCTGGGGAGCTAGGGGAAAAATCTTTCTAAAACAAATCTGATGATCATGTCATTCCCCAGATAAAATGTCCTCAGTGGCTCTTTGTCACCTTTACTGTGGCCTCAGTGCTTTTGTAATTCATTTCCCACCCTCAGCTCTGGCCTTGCTCTTCATGGCGTATCATCACACAGTTGCCCTCTCTGTCTCTGCCTTTTGCACACACATGTCCCTGTGCTGAGAGTATCAGTCTCCAGCTTTTATTCCTGGCTAACTGTAGTTTCTTCTTCAAGACACGGCTCTGGCACTTCTTCCTGTAAGAAGCCTTCCTTGTCACCCCTGGAGTAAAATGTGCAGCTACCCTGCTCTCTGGTCCACTAGCACCAGCTTTACCTCTATTATGACACTCATACTGGTTCAGAATTGCCTGTTAACTTTACTTTCTCCCCATTCCTGGACTTTGAGATGTTTGTGAATGAGTGTCTTTCATCTCTCTGACTCTAGTCCTCAGAACAGTGCCTGGTGTTTGTATGAGTTTATCTTGCCAATACAGTGATTCCTGATTTTCTTTTCTCTTTTTCATTTAAGAAAACACAAGCAAGATCAAAAGGAAGATGGTAGGATTTCATTTAAACAAAAGTAGAATTTTGATCATTTAATCTTTTAATTAACAGTGAGCATTGAAACTTTGCCTCACATTGTCATTACCATACAGAGAATGTGAAATGTGACTATAAAAGCTATCAATGAGATCATTTTAATTTACCCTCACCATAAAACTGAAAATAAAATGGACAGAAATAATCTGTCGTAAGTGGGGATTCTCTGAGACCCAGTTCCTTGGTGTCAATTGCTTAGTGAAACAAGCACTATGGTCTAGGGAAATTGAAAACATTTAGGTCCTAATTGATTTGCCTTTCTGTGACCAACGAATGCCTCCAAGACAACTGAGTCCTGTCCTTCAGTCATGGCCATCCTGAATGTTATTTCACACTGATAAGGAGGAATTGTTTTAGAGTAATGAGGGAGTTATGTAATCACCGAGAGATTTGTGATGACTTCTAATGCCTTCTTTTCTGAGATAATTTAAGTATATATTTATTCACTGGTAGTATTTCAAGGATTCATCCAGTTAAAAATGTATAATCATTAAGCTCCAATATTCTTAAAATACTGAAGGGCTCCTTTTTCTACAACTTTTACTTTACCTTCCTAATCACTAAAATAACCAAATGAAATAAAGATGTTTATTAGGAACCACCACTTTGTTCCCTAGGCCAGTGGTCCCCAACTTTTTGTGGGCCATGGACCGGTTTTTTTTGTTTTGTTTTGTTTTTTTGTGTGTATTTTTCTGAAGCTGGAAACGGGGAAAGACAGTCAGACTCCCGCATGCGCCCGACCGGGATCCACCCGGCACGCCCACCAGGGGCGACGCTCTGCCCACCAGGGTGCGATGCTCTGCCCCTCTGGGGTGTCGCTCTGCAGTGACCAGAGCCACTCTAGTGCCTGGGGCAGAGGCCAAGGAGCCATCCCCAGCGCCCGGGCCATCTTTGCTCCAATGGAGCCTTGGCTGCGGGAGGGGAAGAGAGAGACAGAGAGGAAGAAGGGGGGGTGGAGAAACAAATGGGCGCTTCTCCTATGTGCCCTGGCCGGGAATCGAACCCGAATCCCCCGCACTCCAGGCCTACGCTCTACCGCTGAGCCAACCGGCCAGGGCCCCATGGACCAGTTTAATGTCAGAAAATATTTTCATGAACCAGCCTTTAGGGTGGGACAGATAAATGTATCACGTGACCGACACAAGTGTCAAGAGTGAGTCTTAGACGGATGTAACAGAGGGAATCTGGTCATTTTTTAAAAATAAAACATCGTTCAGACTTAAATATAAGTAAAATGGAAATAATATAAGTTATTTATTCTTTCTCTGCGGACCGGTACCAAATGGCCCACGGACCAGTATGGGTCCGCGGCCCAGGGGTTGGGGACCACTGCTCTAGGCTATGTGTGTGAGTTATGTATGTTTCTTAACAAAATTAAAAATAGGTTGATTATTAGATACCTAACTGTAGTCACCCTTTCCTTATAGTACCTAGGTAATTGTCAATTAATCTGTATATTTTAATGAATTGGATCCCTACTTATCTAAAGCAGAAAACTGTTTTAAAGTCTAAGTTAACTGAGACTTCATTACTTGTTGCAAAATAGAACTCATTTTAAGTGGTTGAATCCTGCTGGGGGTGCTAACATGAATAAGTACCAATAGATGCAGTCTACCAAAATGAGTAGTTTCATTGCACTTAGTGATGGTAGCATCTTCAAATGTGATTTGTATTTATATCTGTAATGAAAATTAGTACATTCTTCACACTTCCTGATTGTTCTATCTCTCTTCTGTGGCAGTATAACTTCTTACTACTTGTATTTGCATTTGTAAATTACTGTTTGTGGCAGGCAATGGATGAATGTGTTTTTTTTTATCCTGAGAACCTAGACTTATATTAACTGATTCCTTAAAAATAATCTTCTATGGTATATTCCACATTTCAATGTAATTCATTTTAATTTGAAATTTGTTTTGAGTACCCTCTATGAGTTTATTATAATGTAGAACATTGTGTCTCCAACTTAAAAAATTATACTAGAAGACAGGAAAGTGACCTGGGGACAGCCTTGATTGAAAAAAACTTGAATGACACTAAAAAATTGCTACCATATCCGGAATATTTGTTTTTATATCAGAAGTCGTGGTGTTTTATGTCTATTATTTCCAACCCTTATAATGGAGGTAGTCTTTTCTTCCCCATTCTGCTGATCATGAAACTAAAAATTAGAGTTCAGTAAGTTGTCCAAGGACAGTGCTAGATGGTGGCTGGACCAGTGTTCAAACGTAAGTGTGTCTGATGTCAAAGTCTGGGCTTTTATTCTGATGCTAGCCCATAATTAAGAGTTAAAGAGGTGCCACACACTTACATATACCTTTTATTGTCTTATCTCCTCAGACTCAAAGAAGACAGGGGCTCTGACCAAGCATTTTCCTGTCCCGCCGATATTAGAATGTATATATACTGACAGTGCCCTGGTTCACAGGGGTAGGAATCAGGGTATCATCAGTTGATAATTTTTCTTCCTTTGACTTTTGGCAGAACTCTTTCCAGAAAGGACTTAGGAGAAAGGTAGCCTGAGGCTCTCTGGAAAACTGCAAATCTGTTTATCATCTTTTTCTTCAGAGAAAAAGATAGCCACAGACGATAGCCACCTGCAGCCTTAACTGGCCTCATAGGATCAGTTGTTGATTGTTTCCACTCTACCAAGAAAAAAACACTGGTAACAAGATTTGGCAAGTTTCAAGAATTATGAATGCAATTTTTAAGCAATTATAAAATTATATGATACATACTTATCAAAACTTATTTTTTGCGCCAAAAAATATTTGAGTGAATTTAGTTGCAATCAAATGTAGTGATCAGTAGAAATGAGACATGTTAAAGATGCCAAGAAACTCCACAGCTTGGAAAATATAGATAATTAACAGTTTACAACAGAAAACAATGAACATCTCCCTTTACTAGGAATAAAGAAATTTGGAATAAGACCCAGAGTCAAACATCTAGCCTGGGTGTTAGAACCTGAGGGTAAAATCTCACTGGCTCAATGAGATAGGACTCTTCTCCTAGGAAGAGTCCAGCTTATTAGTTCCTGAAGAAATAATAGGCAATGCCTTTTTTAAAAGATTAGAGTTTCTTTTTCCTTGGCTGGTTGGCTCAGTGATAGAGTGTTGACCTGGCATGTGGAAGTCCCAGGTTTAATTCCTGGTCAGGGCACACAGGAGAAGTGACCATCTGCCTCTCCCCCCTTCTTTCTTTCTCTCTCACTCCCCCCTCCCACAGCCATGGCTCAATTTTCTAAAGTGCATCGGCCCCAGGAGCTGAGGATGGCTCCATGGAATCTTTGTCTCAGGTGCTAAAAATAGCTCAGTTGCGAGCATGGCCCCAGATGGGCAGAGCATCGGCCCCAGACAGGGGTTGTCAGGTAGAACCTAGTCAGGTTGCATGAGGGAGTCTGTCTATCTCCCTTTCTCTCACTTGGAAAGGAAAAGGGAAAAAAAACCAGTTTCTTTTTACCAAGACAGGGAACTAAAAATGAGCATGACTTCCCATCTTTGGCTTCACCTCTTCTTAATTTTTGCCTTTGCTCCTCTTTGCCAGGTTTCTAGCCAACACCACTTTCAGGGGCCTCAGCGGTTCCATCAGAGTAAAAGGTTCCTCTATCATCAGCTCAGAAAACAACTTTTTCATCTGGAATCTGCAGCATGACCCCATGGGAAAGCCAATGTGGACCCGCTTGGGCAGCTGGCAGGGGGGAAAGATGGTCATGGACTATGGAATATGGCCAGAGCAGGCCCAGAGGCACCAAACTCACTTCCAGCACCCAAGTAAGCTGCACTTGAGAGTGGTTACCCTGATTGAGCATCCATTTGTCTTCACACGAGAAGTTGATGATGAAGGCTTGTGCCCTGCTGGCCAACTCTGCCTAGACCCCATGACTAATGACTCTTCCATACTGGACAGTCTTTTTAGTAGCCTCCATAGCAGTAATGATACAGTGCCCATCCAACTCAGAAAGTGCTGCTACGGATATTGCATTGATCTGCTGGAAAAGCTAGCAGAAGACATGAACTTTGACTTTGACCTTTATATTGTTGGGGATGGAAAATATGGCGCCTGGAAGAATGGGCACTGGACTGGACTGGTGGGTGACCTCCTGAGTGGATCAGCCCACATGGCAGTCACATCCTTCAGCATCAATACTGCGCGAAGCCAGGTGATAGATTTCACCAGTCCTTTCTTCTCCACCAGCTTGGGCATCTTAGTGAGGACCCGAGACACAGCAGCTCCCATTGGAGCCTTCATGTGGCCACTCCACTGGACATTGTGGCTAGGGATTTTTGTGGCTCTGCACATCACTGCCATCTTCCTCACTCTATATGAATGGAAGAGCCCCTTTGGTATGACTCCCAAGGGGCGGAATAGAAGTAAAGTCTTCTCCTTCTCTTCAGCCTTGAATGTCTGTTATGCCCTCCTGTTTGGTAGAACAGCAGCCATCAAGCCCCCAAAATGCTGGACTGGAAGGTTTCTGATGAACCTTTGGGCCATTTTTTGTATGTTTTGCCTTTCTACATACACAGCAAACTTGGCTGCTGTCATGGTGGGTGAGAAGATCTATGAAGAGCTTTCTGGAATACATGACCCTAAGGTAATACTTCTCTTTTACTCTTGCTCTTTTTATTGTCTGTTATAACTCCATGTGTTGTGTCTTATGCTGTAGCATGTCTATGTTCTTTCATCTATCACAAAATATTCTCTCAGCCATCTATAGAGACAAGCCCAAAAATCTGTTGCCTTGTTGAATTAAATAATTTAGTATTGTATTAAATGAAACAAAAAGAG
This sequence comes from Saccopteryx bilineata, assembly GCF_036850765.1. NCBI lineage: Eukaryota > Metazoa > Chordata > Mammalia > Chiroptera > Emballonuridae > Saccopteryx > Saccopteryx bilineata. The sequence continues at coordinate 31,550,957 of NC_089491.1, forward strand.
TAGGGATTTCAGAGGGTGTTTGTTCTAGAAAAAGTCTTTCCAGTAGAAACATTTATTAGTGCAGTTTCCCCTTGTGTAATGTGACTGACAGAATTGCTATCAGGGAATAGTCTTACAAAGTACATTTACCCAAAGCAGATTTCAAAAGTGAATTAATTACTTCTCTTGGGAATTAATGGAAGTAAAGAGGAAGATACATATTTTAAGGAGTAAAGAATCTTTTTTATGTCATTAAAAATAGTAAAACGGAAAGAACTAATATTTTAGCACAAGCTCTTAACGTCAGATACATGAAAACTCGATGGGTGTAGAAGAAGAAGTATTGAACTAATTGAAGCATCAGTATTAGCAAAAAAACAGGGTATCCTTAGATAGTAAGTAAATCTGTATAACCAGCCACCTTGCCTTGCAGGGAGGTCACCAACAGTTACATTACAATTGTCCAAGTTTAAGAAAATTGTATCTAACGTAGGCTGCCTTTCATATCCTAGTTATTTGACCCTAAAGGTAGAAGAGAGGAGGAGGGTGGAGTTCAGGTAAACCGGTAAAGCACTGGTGAGTTTCATCAGAACCAAAGATTGCCAAAATTAAGTCACAATGCTCTGCATGAGAAACAAGCAGCAATGGTTTTAGAGCAGCGGTTCTCAACCTGTGGATCGCGACCCCGGCGGGGGTCGAACGACCAAAACACAGGGGTCACCTAAAGCCATCAGAAATACATATTTTATTTAAAAATGGGTCACAACCCTGGAAAATATGTATTTTCCTATGGCTTTAGGTGACCCCTGTGTTTTGGTCGTTCAACCCCCGTCAGGGTCACGACCCACAGGTTGAAAACTGCTGTTTTAGAGGATTAAAAAGAAAATCATAAAGATACACCATATAGAGCAGTAAAATAATTTTTTAAGCAAAACAATCATTCTATGCCCCACTCCACCAGAATAGAAAGGTGAAATCATAAATCTAACCCAGCCCACAAGGCAAAGCAGGTAGAACTAGACAAAGTCAACTTTCTTATGGTTAGCAAGTTCTCAGTGAAGTGAGACAAGCCTAAATCTAAACCATTTTAAATTTGAGATAATAAATGAATTTCCACTAAGGTTCCCAAATATATATAAAATATATATATAAAGTATATATAAAGTAAATATATAAAGCAATTTTATATATCTTATATATATAATATATAAAGTAAATATATATATATATCTTTCCTAGTGTTGTTTCTATGTTAAAGTATCTCATTTATAATTCTATATATATATATAGACACCCAGATTATTTGCCTAAGCAATACATGACTTAAAAAGTAAGGTTTGTGATCTGGATTTATACACAGTTCATCAGTGAATCCAGTCCTGACTGCATAACTATCTGTAATCATGATAGCAGATAGCTTGCAATGAATGTAATAGCTCCATTTTCTTCCTGTTCATAATTGTTTAACATGCTGGCTATACATTTAACACAATTAATAAAACTGTTAAAAGTTAAGAATGTGAACATTTCATCACTATTCCAGAGATGAGATTCACTTGCTTCAACCAACTACTTTAAATCACAAATAAAATTAAAAGCAAAAGGCTGTGCAGGACAGAGGAATTTATGATTCATTACATGTTGCAGTAGCCATGGCTGGAATACTTTTATTTTCAGAGGGGGCCACAGGTAAGAAATAACTTTGTTGCTGGCTGCTCTTACAGATAACCCCAAGGGAGAGGGACTGGCCTGCTGTGCAAATAAAATTCAAGAAGATGGCTCTATCCTCACTTAACTATTTTTGCCAGAATAATTTATTCTACACTAGCAGTAAAATATGTAGCTTCCATGGCCTCCCACCGACTCTTCTGGGAAGCAAGCTCCATGCTTCAAAGCAGGTGGACTCTTAAAGCATGAGCTCATGAAAGAAAAAATGTATGAGTGATATATTTAATAGAGATTATACGGGTACCTCCCTGACATAAAAGCAGCACCATTCATTAAAGGCAATGCAGAAGAGAAAGTAAAGCAGACAGATGGAAGATGCACCCATTGGCTCATCATCCAAAGTCATTTCCTGTTAGCTTTAGAAGATTATTGACAAGTAATAGAAACGAAGTATTATTTTTTTCCCAACAAGGTCTTCACTTAGGTCTATGGTCTAAAGGTATAGACTTGGGCATTCTTAGAAACTTCTAGCCATTGGCATCTAATCTACTGAAATTATAAGACAAGATGGAAAAAAATCACTTTATAAATTGAAAGTACATTGAAAAAGAAAAGCTTCCCCTTCCTCTTGGAGTAGAATTGGCCCAGTTGAAATGCTACATGAGCATCTGAAAGGAGCTATTTGCTGATTTTAATGGACTTTCTAGTTCTTTTCCAGCTTCTCACATAAAATGCCCCTGATAGCCCTGTTCTTTAATATATATATTTTAAATGTCAGCTCCTTAGAGAGAAACAGAAGCTAGTGTCATTTTTGTACAGGCGAATTATGGTGCTGCTTTAGAAAAATATTCCTAGTGAACATTAAAGTAAATATTAAAAATTAAATAGACCTGCTGTGAAAGCAAGAGCAAACCTTAACCAGAAATATTGAAGTAAAAGACATCTGCATAACCTTAGCAGGATATAAGCATTTCCTCAAATAATGAAGACCACCTTTATTGACCTTCATGTAACAGCACGTGGTGGCCTCCCAAAACATATGAATTCTTGTAATAAAAGCTGGCCTTAAAGAAGGAGGGGATGCCAGGACTCAAGGCAGACAAGACACTGAAAATAGAGTTTGAGCTGAGGGAAAAGAAAACTAAATCACACCAAAGCATTCATTCATTCTTTCTTTAATTTGTCCAATAACAGTAACTGCCATTCTATACTTCATGCTAGGTGGCTGGGTATTAAGTTGTAGGCAAAACAGACACTGTCCTTGCAATATGGAGTTTAAGGAAAGAAAGACATTTATCAAGGGGCACATAAATCAGCTAATGAGTTAAACCAGGTAACTTACTGTAAATAAAAATGACAGAAGCATCAGAGGGCTGCTGGGAAGGCCTGATCTGACTGGGGAGTCAGAGAAGCACCCCTTGTCCCCTGAGGAAAGTAGTTCTGGCTGAGATCTGAAGGGTATAAAAGAGGTAACCGGAGCTGTGGGTGCTAGGAGAGCATCTCAAGGTGACCAGGCAGCATGTTCAGAAGCCTTGAAACTGGAAGAAGAGGGTTAAAAATGTGCCCACCCCATCATGAGTTAGGAGAGTGAAAAACAAGGAAAAGGGAACAAGAATAAGATGAGTAATAAGGTAGTAGATTTTGATCACCAGACATTCTAGAGAGAAAATTCCTCCAAAGAAGGAAAACCCAAGAAACGCTATCATCCTAGGAAAGCTGCACTTCCCACGGGCTCCATGTACTTCCAGGTCAAAACTATAGTAAGAGAAATGTCCCATTCACTCTAGCAACAAAAATTCATAATAGATGAGGAGAGCATCCTCTATAAGAATGACATTAAAATAATTTTTAATGTAAAAACAAAAAAGATGGCCTGGATAAAAATTGAATGTGCTGATGGTTGCACACATCTTGTCAACATTCCAAACACCATTGAGTTATAAACATTAAATGAGTGAACTGTGTGATATGTGAATTATAGCTTGATAAAGCTGTTCTAATTATAAGCAAACAAACCAACTGCCATGTTACCAATTAGAAGACTGAATATATAAAGATGTCTAGTTTTCCTTAGTTTATAGGTCTAAAACAAGTCCAATCAGAATCCCAAAGTACTTCTTTTATTGATTATTGCTTAATCTTCTAAAAATAATGATCTAAAGTTAATATTAAAAATAGAAGATTCAAGAGATTTGATATTGAAAAACAATACTAGTGACATCAGAGAAATGGTGCCATGAGGAGTGCTCCCGATACTTCTCCCTGAAATTTCAACAAAATCAACAACTAGAGACAGAAAAACAATCTCAGGAGCATCTGAAATACACATACATCAAAAAAAGGTACAATTGGGCAAAAAGGTGGCTGACTATATAAGCCACTCTGAAGGAAATAAGACAGAGAACAGAGTATTCTACTTTCCTCACTGATCTGAGCAAGGGCTGCTTTCACTTGGAACTAAGAGAAAGCGAGGGCTGGGGGTGCAGAAAAAGCTGGGCTAGGGCAGAGACGTTCAAGCCAAGGAGAGAGTGTGCCTGTGGCTCAGCCATTATGGAGCTAACATCAGCGGAAGACCCTGGCAGAGGTGGGCAAGCAGTTTACTCCCGGTATCCCAGTCGGCAAGCATGGGCAGTGTGCGAGTGGGTCCACCAGGTGCTTCGGGCGTGGGTGCTTGCATTCCCAGATGGAGGGGCTCGGTCAGAGACTGTCAGTAGTGACCCTCTGTGTGGGCTGTGACCAGAGTTTCTGAATAATCTCAGCTTCTCAAACAACAGCGCACAAGAAGTACATGAAAGCTGACTTCCCTACACCTGGACCTGTCTGGCACAGCGGCTCCATCAGCCATACAGGCTAACAAAGCACACTCCTGGGGAAGAGAACTGTGGAAGTAATGGGGAGAAGGGCACGCAGGCAGCTTGCAGACAGCCTCTGGAGAGCAGACCTGCAGAGTGCTGAGGCATACTAGACATACCTGGAGGCTCATAGAAAGACACCTGAAAGGCAATCGGCTCCCAGCCCTGCCTGATTACGCTGGCGGCTCTGGCTGGCAAAGCCTTACCCAGAACCCAGTGTTGATTGGGGATAGAGTGGGGATTTGGCAGCTCTTAGAGCCTCTTGCTCTCCAGGCAGTGGCTGAGGCAACTTCACAGCTGGGTCCCCAGGCTCCTGGTTCAGGAAGGAGAGATTTGGAGAGAGGCTCCCAGAAAACAGACTCTCCCATTGTTGGAGCCTGCAAATGCTAATAAGCCCCACCTGCCAATGGGACTGAGGCCTAGTTTATATCATTACCATAGCAACACAACACCAAATCTCTGCCTAAGAGTGCCACAGGAGCAGAACCTGGGGTACAGCACCACCGGCCAAAAAGAGAGAGAAGAAAGAAAAAGGAAGAAGATAACTTCTCAAAACCAGGAAAAATCCACAGTCTTTATAACTTTTTCCATATTTTTCTTGTATTTTTTATCTTTTTTTTTCCTTCCACCTTGGTCATTTTATCCTTTTTCCATTTTATTCTTTTCTTTACATTTTGTACATTATTACCCATAGGTGTTACATTTTCCTTTCTTTTTTTTTTTATGAGTGTTACATTCCAAAACGCTTAACACAATTTTTTCTCTCTCTTTTTGTTTCTTCTTTTCTCTTTCCCTTTTTCTCTCATTCACATCTCACCCACAAACAAATTATTTTATTCTGGATTCAAATTTTTTCTTTGTGGAATTTTGTGTGCTTTTTACTTAGCTTTTTATCTCTAACGTTTTCCCCAATTCTAACTCTCCATTCTATAGTTTTTGTGCCACTTAATACAATAGAATTTTTTTCACTGTATTTTTTTTCTCTTTTTCTTTCTTTCTTCTTTTTTACACTATTTCTGTCATTTGACCATCATTAACAAACAAGTTATTTTATTCTTGATCCAAATGTTTTCCTTGTGTTATTTTCTGGGTTCTTGCCTCATTTTTTTTGCCTCTTTGTCACTCCCCCCCAACCCAGGCCCTCCATTCTACATATTTTTGTTCCACTTAGCACAATATAATTTTCAGTTTTTCACTGCATTTTCTCAAAAAAAAAATTTATCAACTCTTATTAGTGTTATTAACAATACCACTCTCAAATGCCATTAAATAAAAATAAATCAAATATCATGGATACAAAAGACAGTGATGTAGCTCAGATAGATGAGGAAAAATATATAGAAAAACATTTCAATAGCTTAGAAACCTTGGTGTTAAATGACAGAGAATTTAAAATTGAAATCTGGAAAATACTCAAGGATATACAAGAAAGCACAGGAAGGCAAGTTAGGGGGCTCAAAAAACAATTCAATGAACAGAAAGAATACTTCACCAAGGAAATTGAAACTATAAAAACAAATCAAACAGAGATGAAAAACTCAATTTATGAACTGAAAAACGAGGTAACAAGCTTAGCCAATAGAACAGGCCAGATAGAAGAGAGAATTAGTGACATAGAAGACAGGTAACTAGAGGTACTACAAAGAGAAGAGGAGAGAGACTCACAAATTTTAAAAAATGAGATAGCCCTACAGGAATTGTCTGACTCCATCAGAAAGAGCAACATAAAAATAATGAGTATATCAGAAGGAGAATAAAGAGAAAATGGAATGAAGAACATATTCAAACAAATAATAGATGAAAACTTCCCAAGCCTGTGAAAAGAACTAAAGCCTTGAATTCAAGAAGCAAACAAAACACCGAGTTATCTTAACCCTAATAAACCTACTCCAAGGCACATCATAATGAAATTGGCACAAACCAATGTCAAAGAAAAAATTCTCAAGGCAGCCAGGAAAAAGAAGAATACAACATATAAAGGAAGGCCCATGAGATTATCAACAGATTTCTCAGCAGAATCTCTGCAAGCTAGAAGAGAGTAGACCCCAATATTTAAAGTTCTGAAAGAGAGGAACTTTCAGCCAAGAATATTATACCCATCAAAGCTCTCCTTCAAATACGAAGGAGAAATGAAAACATTCACAGATACAGAAAAGATGAGGGAATTTATCACCAAAAAAAAACCCACTTCAGGAAATACTAAAGGGGGTTTTCTGACCAGACACAAAGAACAAAACAAAATAAAACAAGTAAAAGCTCCATCAAGATTGCAATAAAAACAAGATTAATCTGTGACAAAGAAACAAAAAAGGGGAGAGGACAAAGATTAACAGTAGCAAAGGAGGATGGAGTGCAGAAGCACTTATGATATAATGTACTACAATGAATATGATATGTATGCTTTCCATTATTTAATGGTAACCACCCCTGAAAAAAACCAACACAGAAGTACACGGCTTGAAAAAAGAAGTAACAGAGAAAAGAAGTATAGATTACAACCAAACAAAAACAAATGATAAAAAAAATAAAAGAGAAGAACCAAATAAAATACAAAACTATCAGAAAGCAATATATAAAATGGCAATAGGACACCTTCAAATGTCAATAATTACACTAAACATAAATGGATTGAACTCACCAATAAAAAGACACAGAGTAGCAGAATGGATTATAAAAGAAAATCCAATTGTATGCTGCCTACAAGAAATAAATCTAAGCTACAAGGATAAAAACAAATTCAAAGTGAAATGTTGGAAAAAAATTCTCCAAGCAAATATACAAAAAAAAGCAGGTGTAGCAATACTCATATCTAACAATGCTGACTACAAGACAGCAAAGGTAATCAGAGACAAAAATGGTCATTTCATAATGATAAAGGAGACACTGAATCAAGAAGACATAACACTTCTTAATATATATGCACCAAACCAAGGAGCACCAAAATATATAAGACAGCTACTGACTGACCTAAAAATAAAAACCGACAAAAATACAATCATACTTGGAGACCTCAATACACCACTGATGGCTCTAGATCATTCATCCAAACAGAAAATCAATAAAGAAATATTGGCCTTAAATGAAACACTAGAACAATTGGATATGATAGACACCTACAGGACATTTAATTCCAAAGTAACAGAGTATACATTTTTCTCTAGTGTACATGGAACATTCTCAAGAATTGGCCATATGTTGGGCCACAAAAATAACATCAACAAATTCAGAAAGATTGAAATTATACCAAGCATATTTTCTGATCATAAAGCCTTGAAACTAGAATTCAACTGCAAAAAAAGAGTCAAACAAATCCACAAAAATGTGAAAACTAAACAACATACTTTTAAAAACTAAGTGGGTCAAAGAAGAAATAAGCACAGAGATCAAAAGATACCTACAGGCGAACAAAAATAACAATACAACATATCAGAATCTCTGGGATGCAGCAAAAGCAGTAATAAGAGGGAAGTTCATATTATTATAGGCCTATATGAACAAACAGAGCCCAATAAACCACTTAACTTCACATCTTAAGGAACTAGAAAAAGAAGAACAAAGACAACCCAAAACCAGCAGAAGAAAGGAAATAATAAAAATCAGAGCAGAAATAAATAAAATAGAGAACAGAAAAACTATAGAAAAAATTAATAAAACAAGATCAACAAAATTGCCAAATGCTTGGCAAGACTCACCAAGGAAAAAAGAGAAAGGACTCATATAAACAAAATCCAAAATAAAAGAAATCACCACAGATATCATAGATATACAAAGAATTATTATAGAATACTATAAAAAATGATATGCCACCAAATTTAACAATATAGAAGAAATGAATAAATTCCTAGAACAATATAATCTTCCTAGACTGAGTCATGAAGAAGCAGAAAGCCTAAACAGACCCATAAGCAGGGAGGAAATAAAAACAACTATTAAAATCCTCCCCAAAAATAAAAGTCCAAGGCCAGACAGCTATATTAGTGAATTCTATCAAACATTCAAAGAAGACTTGGTTCTTATTCTACTCAAAGTCTTCCAAAAAATTGAAGAAGAAGCAATACTGCCAAACACACTTTATGAGACCAACATAACCCTCATACCAAAACCTGGCAAGGACAATACAAAAAAAACCCCACAAAACTACAGACCAATATCTCTAATGAATACAGATGCTAAAATACTAAACAAAATACTAGCAAATTGAATACAACAACACATTAAAAAAATAATTCATCATGATCAAGTGGGATTCATCCCAGAATCACAAGAATGGTTCAACATATGTAAAACGGTTAATGTAATACACCATATCAACAAAACAAAGAACAAAAACCATATGATCTTATCAATAGATGCAGAAAAGGCATTTGATAAAATACATCATTTTATGTTTAAAACACTTAACAAAATGGGTATAGAAGGAAAATATCTCAACATAATAAAGGCCATCTATGATAAACCATCAGCTAACATCATATTAAATGGCATAAAACTGAGGACTTTTTCCCTAAAATCAGGAACAAGACAAGGTTGTCCACTCTATCCACTCTTATTCAACGTAGTGCTGGAAGTTCTAGCCACAGCAATCAAACAAGAGAAAGAAATAAAAGGCATTCATATTGGGAAAGAGGAAGTAAAGGTTTCACTTTTTGCAGAGGATATGATCCTGTACATTGAAAACCCAGAAGACTCCACAAAAAGTCTACTAGAAACAATAAACCAATACAGTAAGGTTGCAGGATACAAAATTAATATACAAAAGTCCATTGCCTTTCTATATACCAACAATGAAACATCAGAAAATGAACTAAAAAAAAAAAATCCCCTTCATGATTGCAAGAAAAAAAATAAAATACCTAAGAATAAACATAACAAAGAATGTAAAGGACGTATATAATGAAAACTACAAAGCATTGTTAAGGGAAATCGAAAAAGATATAATGAAATGGAAAAATATTCCTTGTTCTTGGATAGGAAGAATAAATATAGTCAAAATGACTATATTACCCAAAGCAATATATAAATTTAATGCAATTCCCATCAAAATTCCAATGTCATTTTTTAAAGAAATAGAACAAAAAATCATCAGGTTTATATGGAACTATAAAAAACCCAAATAGCCAGAGCAATCTTAGGGAAAAGGAACGAAGCTGGGAGCATTACAATACCTGACTTCAAATTATATTATAGGGCCATGATAATCAAAACAGCATGGTATTGGTAGAAAAATAGACACTCAGACTAATGGAATAGAATAGAAAGCCCAGAAATAAAACTACATGTATATGGTCAAATAATTTTCGATAAAGGGGCCAACAACACACAACGGAGAAAAGAAAACCTCTTCAACAAATGGTGCTGGGAAAACTGGAAAGCCACATGCAAAAGAATGAAACTCGACTACAGTTTGTCCCCTTGAACTAAAATTAATTCAAAATGGATCAAAGACCTAAATATAAGACCTGAATCAATAAATTACATAGAAGAAAACACGGGTGCTAAACTCATGGACCTTGGTTACAAAGAGCACTTTATGAATTTGACTCCAAAGGCCACGGAAGTGAAGGCAAAGATAAACGAATGGGACTACATCAGACTAAGAAGCTTTTGCACAGCAAAAGAAACTGACAACATAACAAACAGACAGCCAACTAAATGGGAGATGATATATTCAACCAACAGCACAGATAAGGGCCTAATATCCAAAATATACAAAGAACTCATAAAACTCAACAACAAACAAGCAAACAATCCAATAAAAAATGGGAAGAGGACATGAACAGATACTTCTCCCAGGAAGAAATACAAATGGCCAACAGATATATGAAAAGATGCTTATCTTCACTAGCTATTGGAGAAATGCAAATCAAAACTACAATGAGATACCACCTCACACCTGTTAGATTAGCTATTATCAACAAGACAGGTAATAACAAGTGTTGGAGAGGCTGTGGAGAAAAAGGAACCCTCATTCACTGTTGGTGGGAATGTAAAGTAGTACAACCACTATGGAAGAAAGTATGATAGTTCCTCAAAAAATTAAAAACAGAACTACCATATGACCCAGCAATCCCTCTACTGGGAATATACCCCCATAACTCAAAAACAATGGTCCATAAAGACACATGCAGCCCTATGTTCATTGCAGCATTGTTCACAGTGGCCAAGACATGGAAACAACCAAAAAGCCCTTCAATACATGATTGGATAAAGAAGATGTGGTACATATATACTATGGGATACTACTGGGCCATAAGAAATGATGACATCGGATCATTTACAACAACATGGATGGACCTTGATAACATTATACTGAGCGAAATAAGTAAATCAGAAAAAAACTAAGAACTATATGATTCCATACATAGGTGGGACATAAAAATGAGACTCAGGAACATGGACAAGAGTGTAGTGGTTACCGGGGGTGGGGAGGGGAAAGGAGAGGGTGGGGAGGGGCAAGGAGTGGCACAAAGACAACCAGATAGAAGGTGACAGAAGACTATATGACTTTGGGTGATGGGTATGCAACATAATCAAATGTCAAAATAACTTAGAGATGTTTTCTCTGAACCTATGTACCCTGATTGATTAATGTCACCCAATTAAAATTAATTTAAAAATTTTAAAAAAAGAAAAACGATACTAATAAAAATAACAGAAAAGCTATTACTGACCCTTTCCATGTGCCAGACACTGTTGTCAGCAACATTAACATACTACATCTCGCTGTTAAGTAGTCTTGGATATTAAAATGATCCAAGTGAAGAAACTTATACAAAAAACACAAAATAACAAAAATAGTTAAGTCTTATCAGATTTTAATACCAATATTAGTTATATTTATTTTGAACAGTTCTCTCTCATTCTCTTATTGTCATTGTGAACCCGATAAATGGCAAGATTCTCTTTTTGAGCTAACATCTCAAGAATTTGGAGGCAAATTTCTTGCCTACTACTAGCAGATGTATTGTCATTGCAGTATGCTTTTAAAGCATTATTTCTGGCTTCATGTTGTTTCTTTTTCAATTGCATCCTATTTTAATTTATGCCATCTTACATTTTGTGACTTTTAAGCTGCCTTAAATCCTTTCAAGTAGAGAGCAAGATATACATTGAATAATCTTAAAACCAAATAATAAATAAAGAATATTAACAGCAATTCAGAAAAAGAAATAAATTTGACCAAGAAATATAAAATGTTAAATCTTACTTGTAAACGATAACTGAAACAGTATAGAAATTATATTTTACCTATCAAATTAGGTGTCTTTAACTGATAGTTCTCAATTTTTTCAAAAGGTTTTATTTACTGATTTTAGAAAGAAGAGAGAGAGAGAAGGGAGGGGGAAGGAGTGGGAAGCATCAACTCAGTAGTAGTAGCTTCTCATATGTGCCTTGACCAGGCAAACCTGGGGTTTTAAACCGGTGACTGCAGCATTCCAGGTTGACGCTCTACCCACTGCACTACCACAGGTCAAGCTAATTCTCAATCTTAATGTAAGCACATTAAGACTGACACAGGCATACCCTGCTATTGGGAGACATGTTGCTACGATATCTTCTAAAATCAATTTGGCCATTTGTATCAAGAGCCTTAGAAGAGTCCATGCTTTTCACCTCTGACTTCCACTTCTAGGAATCTGTCCAAAGGAAATGATATATGAAAAACAATTTATTGCAAAGATTCACCACTGTCTTACTCAAAATAGCAAAATCTTGAAAACCAGGCAAATGTCCAACAGCAGCACAATTCATACATTATAATATTCCTATGTGCTATAAAAAAAAAGTAGCCAGTAGAGATTATTTTGAAGAGTTTTAAAATGTCAAAAAGTCAAAATATCATGTTAAGTAAAAAATTAAGATACAAATGCAGATACTGCATTTCTAGCTTTGTAATATGCATATGTACGTGCTATAGAGAGAAGTGACTAGAAGAAAATATAACACAATGTTAACAGCATTGCTATCCAAGCACTGTAATTACAGGAGATACATATTTTATTATTTCTGCTGCATATTTTCTGCAACATCCATGTATTATTTATGTAATGAAAAAGTACACATTAAGCCAAGTAAGAAGGAGAATAATTGAGACATGAGACAACAGTCACAACAGCAATGTTTTCGCCATGTGTACTGCTGCTGCCTGCAGCCTTTCAAGTCCAGGAAGGGTGGGTTCCTCAATGAATAATATTCCCGTAGTAAAATATTTGCATCTTAAACAAGCTATGCTTTCCACAGAGACTTTCCAAAGTAAACTTTTATTCCCACCCAGTTTATTCCTCTCATAGGACTGAACACAATCTGAAATTGTCATGGTAATTGACCCCCTGTGTTTTGCTGTACACAGTGTTGGGTGAATAGTAAATATTCTGTAAATGTTGTTCAATTAATAAATGGATGAAAATGGCAGCATTGGAATAGGGGTTTTACCTTCTGCAGAGATTACCTTGAAATCATTGCTTTTGATAACACCTTTCATAACAATTCTCATACTAGATGCTCAGGAATGAACAGAAGGAAAGCTCCAGTAAGGGGTTCATTACTGCTCACCAAAGTTAGGGGATATATTATAGCTTCATATTCATTGTGAAATATCCCCTAATTTTTGTGAGCAGTATAGGCTACAAAGGGCAAAGTCTCAGTATTGAACAAATTTACATTTAATGAATGCCTCAATCATAGGCTAGTTGTGTCAAGTTTAGCAAGATACTTGCTATGGCCTCTGTGCCCTTATTTGAGAGGATTCCACAAGATAACAGATGTGAAATACCTTACTGAAGTTCTGATTTCATTCACACTCAATTATAAACTTCATGAGAGTAGAGACCAGATTGATCTTATACACCTGTATCCCTGAAGTATAAGCATATGGCAACCACTCATTCACTTATTTAGATAAGTGTTGTGTAAATAATGGACTTGGCCATGAAGCCAAGCACCGGTGTCCAGTAGAATAAAGGCAGAGGGCAGGAGCACCTCTCACTTGCAATTGGAGATTGTACCCAAGTGAGTTCCAAATTATATCCAGGAGTGACCAGGAGTGTTTGAGCTTTGAGATTGATATAATCAGATTATCAAAGCAAAGAATACCTAAAACCATGATACCATCTCTGAGCCAAGGGTCAGAGGTGCAGGATCCTTGAATGGGAGCAAGAGACATGTGATACTGCCCCAGCCTGGGTGATTCTCGGACCCGAGCCTCAGATTGTGGAGTTAGGTCAGAAACATTTTTTGGTTCAGTAAGGATGAGACACACAGTATAAGACATTAATTAGGAGTTGGAAAACACATATTTCCCTTCCCTTCCTGAATGTTCTTCAATTCAAAGAACCTTAGGAAAACTATCACAACTTAGCTACTATATTTCCCCATGTATAAGATGCTGCCATGTATAAGATGCACCTTAATTTGGGGGCCTAAATTAAAAAAAAAATGTATTGCATAAAGTTATTGAACTCAAGTTTTATTCATCATAAAATCCATACAACTCCTCATCACTGTCAAAACTCCCATCTATTAGCTTGTCCTCATCTGTGTCTGATGACGAATCACTGTCTTCAATAGTGAGCTCAAAAACAAGGGCAAAAAAGCAGGAAATACAAGTAAAAAAATCGATTACCACTGTATAAGACACACACACAGTTTTTAGACCCCAAATTTTTTGGAAAATTGTGCATTTTATACATGAGGAAATACGGTAATTCAGGCTTATAAATGGAAAAGTGAACAAAGGATCATGTGATCTGTTTATTTCCTCATCTACATCCAAAATAACTTTGAGGTTGTTCTTTATAGAATTTTTTAAATAACTGCAGCTTTATTACTTTCAAATAGATACACTGATTCATACTAACTGCAGCAAAGTGTTTTCAATTAGACACCCTGCTGGGTTTGCTTTAATGAATGTCTAAGTTCACTTCCTTTATTTGAATACAAACAGAGAATGTGCCAAATTTCTGCCAACCCTTCTCTTAAAATAGGGGAAAATAGGTTTATAACTTTGTTTACATTATTAACCAGTTTAGCAAGCACTATCTTTATACATAGATACTTTCTATACCAATGAATTAGTCATAGATATCTTTAAATATTCCCATGTCTTATATAATTATAAACAATTATCCATATACATGTCTATGGACTATATGTTCATATACATTTAAGAAATAATTGCAGTTTAACGGACTCACTCAATTGTAATTTGGAAGAACCGAGTATTCCAGGCTACTCATGGGCATAATGTGGAAATCATCTGACTATATACCCTTTCACTGCAAATGAGAGGTACCTCTACCCTCTACCTCCATTATTCTGGACTTATCTTGGCCACCTCTGCTTGGCCTCATAACCATTCAAACCATTCAAAACCATCCTCAAACTAGATGCTATGGAATGAATGGAAAGAAAGCCTCACTAGGGGGCGATGTATTTTAATACAAAGCACAGAGTACTGGTGTTGGACAGTGGACATATAGAAATTTGATACAGTGGTTTGCCCTGTGAAGAATCACATTTTCATGCTCAATAAATATCTATATGTGACTGAAGAAATTGAAGACAACCCCCAAAGGGGATCTTTTTGGTCTAAAATATATTTTTTAGCTCTGCACACAGTATGATTTAAGGTGAATGCTGGATTTTGTGATTGAGACTCAACTTGACAATTTGATCCTTAATCAGATCAGGAGCTAGAGTGATGGCCAGTAAGGGTTCAATTTTCCCCATTGGTACTGCATACAAGCCTGCTCTAGCCAATTACACAGATATATATATATATAATGTTATTATATATATAATGTTATTCATAATTTAAGTTCAGAAAGACATTTTGTCATAATCTATTAATATTTTTCAAACTGAAGAAATACACTTACCATGGTGCTTTATCAGGAAGCTGCTGCCTAAAAAATGCCAAATGATAGAAAAATTTAACAATGCTAACCCAAACATGGCCTGTCAATGTTTCCTTAAATTATATTTGAGCTAGAGTTTTTTTCTACACATGATCTGCAGACATAGAATTAGTGGAGGTGCATCTGTTGGCATGTAAGAATGTAAATGAATGTAGTTACATAAATATGTACATATCTTATGGTTTATGTGTTTAAAATGATGATCAGTCAATATTCTGAGTGTCCTACATGAACAATGTAATTTCATAATAAGACCATAGATATCATTTCAGTAACAAGAACTGAAAATATCAATGTCAATAAATATGAATAATAATAATAGCATTTATTGTATACCTTCTATGTTTGAGGGAATATGCCGACTGCTTTATATGGATTTTTCTTGTTGTTTTATTTTTTAAATTGAATTTATTGACTGGGGTGACACTGGTCAGGTTTCAGGTGGACAATTCTACGACACAGCATCTGTACACTATATTGTGTGGTCACCACTCCAAGTCAAGTCTCCGTCCACCACCATTGATCCCCCTACACCCTCCTCCACCTTCCCCAACCTTCGCTCTCCCCCACCACCAGCAATCACCACACTATTGTCTGTGTCCATGAGTTTTCTCTCTTTTTTATCTTTTTGCTCAATCCCTTTATTCAGCCCCCCTCCCCATGGATTTTTCTCATTTACACTTTGCTGCATCCACACTATGAGGAAACAGAGCTAAAAGAAATTATGTAACTTGTCCATGGCCACATAGCTAATCAATGGCAGAGTCAGGCTTCGTCCCCAACAATTTCTGACTATGTTATTTTCTATTCAGTGTTTTATTTATACATGCAGTAAGACTGTCCTCCGCCACCTGATTTATTCCAGCCAGCCCTTTCCCCACCCTTGGACTTCGCCTGAGAAAGCCCCTCACACACAAAGATGACTCAAGGGCAGAGATGGCTGTGGAGGCTGTAACATTTGAATTTGTGCACACACAATATATGACTGGGTGTGGGATAAAATGAGAGAGATGCAGTTTAACTCCCACCCCACCCTCATCATTGTCACTACTACCCTATCCAGGGAAGTGTTACAGCAAGAATATGCCCTTCTGGATCCTTCAAACACTAAGAAAAAGGAGCAGTTTCTCTTCATAGTGTCTTCCATCCACACCGCTGTGGCACACTGTCACATGCTCCTTTGCCACTGCTCCCTGTGAAATGGCAGCTTCTCCTGGCTTGCATTTAGAAATCTCCAAGTGAAACTGTAGTGTCTGCATATGAACTGGTGCTGATTCATCTTCCCAGTGTTAAGTCCCTCAAGCTGTTACTCCATTCCACCTTCAGCCGCACCTGGCTCATGTAAATTTTGTTCAAAGAGAACAGAGTTAAGATCAGTCTCTGTTCATGTAGATATTGTTTATACTCCGGAAAAGCTAGAAATAATCTGTAGTCACTAAGAGGAGATTACAATCCTTCATTAGAACATAATATTGCTATTAAGGGAAAAATGAACTAGATATATACTGTCGAGTAAAAAAGTACATTATACAAAATATGTACAGAAAAGAAAATACTCTGTAAAAACATTCTACTAATATTTTTGGTTACTGACTTAGTGATCATGTTGAAGGGTTGCCTTCCACTAGAACACAGTGACATCAGGGGCACCTCAGCTCCTTCTTCCTGAAATTCCCCCAACAGCCATTTCTTTGTGTTAAGGAATTTTCCTTCAGAAACCCCTTTTATGTACTGCAGATGTTTCAAGATAAGACAAATGTTCCCTGAAAGAGGTGAGACTTTTGTTAGTTTCCGGTATGGGCTATTCATTTAGACTAGATGAATCTGCTTGCAGAGAGAACAAGACCTGTACCACGGGACGGTGTCATACTTTAGGGGAAAGATGCCAATTATCAGATTTGAGGAGGAAGAGACCAAAGGAGGACGCGGCCCGCAGAGCTTCCTGCCAGGATTCGGCCTCTTTCTCTCCCTACCGCTCACAGCAGGGGCCTCTCCTTCCTCCCGTGCAGGCACAGCTTTCTTCCTTGCCTCCCCTAAGCCACGCTCAGGAACTAATCCTGTTCTTATTCAGGGAAAGTTTAAGATGTCCAGATTCTTCTAGAAGCGTGGTCCAAGAACAGGCAGTTTTAGCATCTCTAGGAGCTTGTTAGAAATGCAGAACCTCAGACCTACTGAACCTGTCCCCAGACCTACTGAACAACACTGCTCACAAAAATTAGAGGATGTGGCCCTGGCCGGTTGGCTCAGCGGTAAAGCGTCAGCCTGGCGTGCAGGGGACCCGGGTTCGATTCCCAGCCAGGGCACATAGGAGAAGCACCCATTTGCTTCTCCACCCCCCCCCTCCTTCCTCTCTGTCTCTCTCTTCCCCTCCCGCAGCCAAGGCTCCATTGGAGCAAAGATGGCCCGGGCGCTGGGGATGGCTCCTTGGCCTCTGCCCCAGGCACTAGAGTGGCTCTGGTTGCGGCAGAGCGATGCCCCGGAGGGGCAGAGCATCGCCCCCTGGTGGGCAGAGCATCGCCCGTGGTGGGCGTGCTGGGTGGATCCCGGTCGGGCGCATGCGGGAGTCTGTCTGACTGTCTCTCCCGTTTCCAGCTTCAGAAAAATACAAAAAAAAAATTAGGGGATCAGGGACCATGCAGATACTCCAGTACTTTCAGCCTTTTGTAAAGTGCATTTTCATCAATGAAATAAAAGTTGGTTTTACAACTCATTTGCATAATCAAACAACTTTCTTTGACTTGCTGTTTGCTTTACTGATGTTCTTGTTAAATAAAAAAAAATCAAATGCTTCTTTTTTTTTAACACTTCATATTCATTTTGAAATATCCCTTAATTTTTGTGAGCACTATGGAATTTGTGTTTTCACAAGATCCCGTGCATGTCTCATTTGTGCAATACAGTGAAAGAACAGTGTTAATGTTCAGTTCCCATATGACCCAGCCTCGGGTCACTTTGCTAATGGCTCCATCCTTGCCTTTATCCTTGTATGAGCGACGTGTTCCAGGACTAAACTCTACCTCCATTGTAGAACTGTCATCAGGTCCTATTGACAAGTTAAGGGTTTCAATAACTTGTATACTGTAATTCTGTTTAGTTCTGGTCCTCTCTCAGCATCCTAGAGATGCTCTGACTCAGAATCCTAGCCTGTCAGCTACAATTTTTTTTTTTATAAATTTTTATTAATGGTAATGGGATGACATTAATAAATCAGGGTACATATATTCAAAGAAAACATGTATAGGTTATTTTGTCATCAAATTATGTTGCAAACCCCTCGCCCAAAGTCAGATTGTCCTCCGTCACCCTCTATCTAGTTCTCTGTGCCCCTCCCCCTCCCCCTAACTCTCTCCCTCCCTCTCTCCCATGTCCTCCCTCCCCCCCCACCCTTGGTAACCACCACACTCTTGTCCATGTCTCTTAGTCTCATTTTTATGTTCCACCAATGTATGGAATCATGTAGTTCTTGTTTTTTTCTGATTTGCTTATTTCACTCCTTATAATGTTATCAAGATCCCACCATTTTGCTGTAAATGATCTGATGTCATCATTTCTTATGGCTGAGTAGTATTCCATAGTGTATATGTGCCACATCTTCTTTATCCAGTCTTCTATTGAAGGGCTTTTTGGTTGTTTCCATGTCTTGGCCACTGTGAACAGTGCTGCAATGAACATGGGGCTACATGTGTCTTCACGTATCAATGTTTCTGAGGTTTTGGGGTATATACCCAGTAGAGGGATTGCTGGGTCATAAGGTAGTTCTATTTGCAGTTTTTTGAGGAACCACCATACTTTCCTCCATAATGGTTGTACTACTTTACAGTCCCACCAACAGTGAATGAGGGTTCCTTTTTCTCCACAGCCTCTCCAACATTTGCTATTACCCGTCTTGTTGATAATAGCTAATCTAACAGGAGTGAGGTGGTATCTCATTGTAGTTTTGATTTGCATTTCTCTAATAACTAATGAAGCTGAGCATCTTTTCATATATCTGTTGGCCATTTGTATCTCTTCCTGGGAGAAGTGTCTGTTCATGTCCTCTTCCCATTTTTTTATTGGATTGTTTGTTTGTTTGTTGTTGAGTTTTATGAGTTCTTTGTAAATTTTGGATATTAGGCCCTTATCTGAGCTGTCGTTTGAAAATATCAGTTCCCATATAGTTGGCTGTCTGTTTATTTTGATATCAGTTTCTCTTGCTGAGCAAAAACTTTTAATTCTGATGTAGTCCCATTCATTTATCTTTGCCTTCACTTCTCTTGCCATTGGAGTCAAGTTCATAAAATGTTCTTTAAAACCCAGGTCCATGATTTTAGTACCTATGTCTTCTTCTATGTACTTTATTGTTTCAGGTCTTATATTTAGGTCTTTGATCCATTTTGAATTAATTTTAGTACACGGGGACAGGCTGTAGTCGAGTTTCATTCTTTTGCATGTGGCTTTCCAGTTTTCCCAACACCATTTGTTGAAGAGGCTTTCTTTTCTCCATTGTGTGTTGTTGGCCCCTTTATCAAAGATTATTTGACCATATATATGTGGTTTTATTTCTGGGCTTTCTATTCTGTTCCATTGGTCTGAGTGTCTATTTTTTTGCCAATACCATGCTGTTTTGATTATCGTGGCCCTATAATATAGTTTAAAGTCAGGTATTGTAATGCCCCCAGCTTCATTCTTTTTCCTTAGGATTGTTTTGGCTATTCGGGGTTTTTTATAGTTCCATATAAATCTGATGATTTTTTGTTCCATTTCTTTAAAAAATGTCATAGGAATTTTGATGGGAATTGCATTAAATTTGTATATTGCTTTGGGTAATATGGCCATTTTGATTATATTTATTCTTCCTATCCAAGAACAAGGAATATTTTTCCATCTCATTGTATCTTTTTCGATTTCCCTTAACAATGCTTTGTAATTTTCATTATATAGGTCCTTTACGTTCTTTGTTATGTTTATTCCTAGGTATTTTATTTTTTTTGTTGCAATCGTGAAGGGGATTATTTTTTTGAGTTCGTTTTCTAATATTTCATTGTTGGCATATAGAAAGGCTATGGACTTTTGTATGTTAATTTTGTATCCTGCGACCTTACTGTATTGGTTTATTGTTTCTAATAATCTTTTTGTGGAGTCCTTCAGGTTTTCGATGTATAGGATCATATCATCAGCAAAAAGTGATAGCTTTACTTCTTCTTTTCCGATATGGATGCCTTTTATTTCTTTGTCTTGTCTGATTGCTCTGGC
This sequence comes from Saccopteryx bilineata, assembly GCF_036850765.1. Taxonomy (NCBI): domain Eukaryota; kingdom Metazoa; phylum Chordata; class Mammalia; order Chiroptera; family Emballonuridae; genus Saccopteryx; species Saccopteryx bilineata. Next base: position 31,571,604 of record NC_089491.1, read on the forward strand.
CAGAACTTCTAGCACCACGTTGAATAAGAGTGGAGAGAGTGGACAACCCTGTCTTGTTCCTGATTTAAGGTAGAAAGTCCTCAGTTTTATGCCGTTTAATAGGATGTTGGCTGATGGTTTATCATATATGGCCTTTATCATGTTGAGATATTTTGCTTCTATACCCATTTTGTTGAGAGTCTTAAACATAAAATTGTGTTGTATTTTATCAAAAGCCTTTTCTGCATCTATAGATAAGATCATGTGGTTTTTGTTCTTTGTTTTGTTGATATGGTGTATTACGTTAACTGTTTTGCGTATGTTGAACCATCCTTGAGATTCTGGGATGAATCCCACTTGATCATGATGTATTATTTTTTTAATATGTTGTTGTATTCGGTTTGCCAGTATTTTGTTTAGTATTTTAGCATCTGTATTCATTAGAGATATTGGTCTGTAGTTTTCTTTCTTTGTGCCATCCTTGCCAGGTTTTGGTATGAGGGTTATGTTTGCCTCATAAAATGTGTTTGGAAGTATTGCTTCTTCTTCAATTTTTTGGAAGACTTTGAGTAGATTAGGAACCAAGTCTTCTTTGAATGTTTGATAGAATTCACTAGTATAACCGTCTGGGCCTGGACTTTTATTTTTGGGGACATTTTTAATAGTTTTTTCTATTTCCTCCCTGCTGATTGGTCTGTTTAGGCTTTCTGCTTCTTCATGACTCAGTCTAGGAAGGTTTTATTGTTCTAGGAATTTATCCATTTCTTCTAGATTGTTGTATTTGGTGGCATATAATTTTTCATAGTATTCTACAATAATTCTTTGTATTTCTATGATGTCTGTGGTGATCTCTCCTCTTTCATTTTGGATTTTATTTATTTGAGTCCTGTGTCTTTTTTCCTTGGTGAGTCTTGCCAAGGGTTTGTCAATTTTGTTGATCTTTTCAAAGAACCAGCTCCTTGTTTTATTGATTTTTTCTATAGTTTTTCTGTTCTCTATTTCATTTATTTCTGCTCTGATTTTTATTATCTCCTTTCTTCGGCTGGTTTTGGGTTGTCTTTGTTCTTCTTTTTCTAGTTCCTTAAGGTGTGAAGTTAAGTGGTTTACTTCGGCTCTCTCTTGTTTGTTCATATAGGCCTGAAGTGATATGAACTTTCCTCTTATTACTGCTTTTGCTGCATCCCAGAGATTCTGATATGTCGTATTTTCATTTTCATTTGTCTGTATATATCTTTTGATTTCTGCGCTTATTTCTTCTTTGACCCATTCATTTTTTAGAAGTATGTTGTTTAGTTTCCACATTTTTGTGGGTTTTTCCCCCTCTTTTTTGCAGTTGAATTCTAGTTTCAAGGCTTTATGATCAGAAAATATGCTTGGTACAATTTCAATTTTTCTAAATTTTCTGATATTGTCTTTGTGGCCCAACATATGGTCAATTCTTGAGAATGTTCCATGTACACTAGAGAAAAATGTATACTCTGTCGCTTTGGGATGAAGTGTCCTGTAGATGTCTATCATAACCAGGTGTTCTAGTATTTCGTTTAAGGCCACTATATCTTTATTGATTCTCTGTTTGGATGACCGATCTAGAGCCGTCAGCGGTGTATTGAGGTCTCCAAGTATGATTGTATTTTTGTTAGTTTTTGTTTTAAGGTCAATAAGTAGCTGTCTTATATATTTTGGTGCTCCTTGGTTTGATGCATATATATTAAGGATTGTTATGTCTTCTTGATTCAACTTCCCCTTAATCATTATGAAATGACCATTTTTGTCTCTGAGTACTTTTTCTGTCTTGTAGTCAGCATTATTAGATATGAGTATTGCTACGCCTGCTTTTTTTTTGGGTGTTGTTTGCTTGGAGTATTGTTTTCCAGCCTTTCACTTTGAATTTGTTTTTATCCTTGTTGCTTAGATGTGTTTCTTGTAGGCAGCATATAGTTGGATTTTCTTTTTTAATCCATTCTGCTACTCTGTGTCTTTTTATTGGTAAGTTTAATCCATTTACATTTAGTGTAATTATTGACACTTGTGGGTTCCCTACTGCCATTTTATAAATTGCTTTCTGTTAGTTTTGTATCTAGTTTGATTCTTCTCTTTTGTTTTTCTATCATTTGTTTTTGTTTGTTTGTGTTCCATACTTCTTTCCTCTGTTGCTACCTTTTTTAAGTCAAGTGTTTTTGTGGTGGTTTTTTTAAGGGTGGTTACCATTAAGTAATGAAAAGGGTACCTACCATATTCATTGTAGTACCCTATCTTATAAGTATTTCTGCACTTCATCATCCTTTGCTACTGTTAATCTCCATCCTCTCCCCCCTTTTTTTCCTTTGTTGTCACAGCTTAAGTTTGGTTTTATTGTGTTCTTGGTGGAGCTGTTACTTGTGGTGTTGTTTTCTTTTGTTCTTTGAATCTGGTTGGAAAACCCCCCTTAGTATTTCCTGGAGTGGGGGCTTTCTGTTGATAAATTCTCTCATCTTTTCTGTATTTGTGAATGTTTTTATATCTCCTTCATACTTGAAGGATAGCTTTGATGGGTATAGTATTCTTGGCTGAAAGTTCCTCTCTTTCAGGACTTTAAATATTGGGGTCCACTGTCTTCTAGCTTGTAGAGTTTCTGCTGAGAAATCTGATGATAATCTAATAGGCCTTCCTTTATATGTTGTACTCTTCTTTTCCCTGGCTGCCTTGAGAATTTTTTCTTTGTCATTGGTTTGTGTCATCTTTATTATGATGTGCCTTGGAGTGGGTTTGTTGGGGTTAAGAAAACTTGGTGTTCTGTTTGCTTCTTGAATTTGAGGCTTTAGTTCCTTCCACAGGCTTGGGAAGTTCTCGTCTATTATCTGTTTGAGTATATTCTCCATTCCATTTTCTTTCTCTTCTCCCTCTGATATACCTATTATTCTTATGTTATTCTTTCTGATGGAGTCAGACAATTCCTGTAGGGCTTTCTCGTTTTTTATTATTTTTGAGTCTCTTTCTTCTTCTCTCTGTTGTGCCTCAAGTTGTTTGTCTTCTATTTCACTAATCCTATCTTCAATCTGGGCTGTTCTGTTAGCTAAGCTTGTTACCTCGTTTTTCAGCTCGTGAATTGAGTTTTTCATTTCTGTTTGATTTGTTTTTATAGTTTCAATTTCCTTGGTAATATATTCTTTGTGTTCATTGAGTTGTTTTCTGATCTCCCTATATTGCCTTTCTGTGTTTTCTTGTATATCTCTGAGTATTTTTAAGATTTCTATTTTAAATTCTCTGTCATTTAGCTCCAAGGCTTCCAATATGTTAAGTCTTTTCTCCATAGATTTTTCCACACGTATTTGTGTTACCTCTCTTTCTTTTGTATCCATAATATTCGATTTCCTCTTTCTTATAGGCATCTGAGGGTGGTCTTATTGATAGCATGCAGGCGCACTCCCTCGCGGCTTGAATGAGCGTCGCTGCAGTAGCTTCCTCCACACCCTCGTCTCTCAGATTCAAGTGATAACAGTCCTTTTGCTTTCAGTTTGTGTGGAACTCCGGAATGCTCCGAGGATAAATTTTTCTGTTTCTAGTTGATAAATTTGTTGTGATTTAGGGGAGAGCTGTCGGACGCGCTTCTCACGGCGCCATTTCCGTGACATCACTCCCGTCAGCTACAATTTTAACCCTACTGGTAGACAACTCGGATAATGGACCTATACAATTTTGTTCACTGTCACCCCAAAATTCTGCCTACCTCACTGTCAATATGATCTATGTTACTTCTGTCCCTTTTAGTCAAACCAGCAATACACCAGTCCATTTTTGGAAGAACTGCAGAAGAGAATCCCTGCAGTTCTTGTCACTGGTCTCCCCTCAGTGCAAAGGAGTTCTCCCTTGTGTTGCTTTGCAAGCCTTTTTACTCTGGTTCTTTTCTCTGTGGAGACAGTAACCAGTTTACCAGCTTCTCCTTTGAATCGCTATGAACCCATTTCTCACTCTGCTCTTCATCTTGCAAATGACTTAAGAAACAACTGCATTCAGCTTGTGTGGAAGGATGAGAGGTGCCGCCCCCGTGCTCACGTGATGTGGCCATCACATACTCTTGCCCAGGTTCTTACCTGCAACCGAGTGCTGAAAGAAGAACAAGGATGACAAAGAGGAAACACAGGCTCTGATCCTGACCTAGTGGCTTCTCATCTTCCCATGCTTTTAGAAAATGGCCATTTTGCTTCTCTAATATGACAAATAATGACACAGACCATTTTGTGAAGCACTGCTTTACCTCCCAAATGCTTTCAATCCAGCTCCTCAGTTTGTCCTCTGTATCTAGTGGCAGAAAAAGCACTCAATAGGCTGATATATCAAGCCAATCTTCCTAATTTCAGAACCATCACAATTTCAATGCAACGTGTTCCCTCATATTAAACTATACTTAAAAATATTATTAAGCATACAAGGGTAAGTATGCTTATGGCTCCCGAAAGCTTTGTTCAGTATTTCAGGAAGGTAATTTGAGAAAAATAATTATCAGAACAAATAAAAAATTCATAATATGTTCATTTAATTACTGTTTGATATACACCCAGTACTGTGAATTATAGTACTTTAGGTTTTTAGATGGTTTAACCTTTAAAGAGCTAAATATTTTGCTGGTCAAATATAAAATCAAGTAGCCAATATATTGAGAGCCAAATCCAAGTAGAAAAATTCAGAATATATATATTTTGCTTTGTGTCATGTACCAAATGACTAATAGGCAGCAAGGGCTTTCAGGGTTATAATTTTAACACGAGGTTCTGGTAACTACATGAAGTCCTTGAGTGGTTTATGATATCATAAGGTGAAATTATAGCTCCCCATGGGCAAAATTGTTGAAATGCTTTCAACCATTGAGTACCATAACTAGCCTTTCCTTTATACCAATTATAGGAAAAACTTTTACATGCCTAGTCATTTTAACAAATGACTTTAAATATACAAATATTTTTTAATGAAGATGGCATGCAGGTGATTCATTTATCCATCTATTCCATAAAAATGTGTAAGTCACAATATATCTACTGTAAATAAGGGCTGGGGTCACAACAACAGACAAGTTAGATCCCTAACCCTATCCTCAAAGAATTTTCATTTGAGTAGGGGAGTCAGACATTAAATTACCATAATTATGTGATGTTATGATCATGAACAGAATATTTTACCAATATGCCATCAGGAACCTGATCAACCTGAGGGTGAGGACAGTCAGAGAAGGCCTCCTTGAAGAAGTAGCCATAAAGCTGATCTTGGAATGATGAATCAGAATTAGGAAGGATAAGAGGAGGAGAAAGCTCATTCTGATCAAACAGATAATGAGGGTGGGAGTGAAAACAGAGACCTTGAAAGGAGAACACAGATCTAACCTCCCTTCAAATGACAGGAGTAGCTGTGTGGATATGCTAGAGGAAAAACCAGGAAAATATGAGAAAAGATTGTAACCTACGCATTAACAAGAAAGGTATGTAGACACATATATCTTCACATACACAAATATGTGCACATACATATATGCATATAGCATGTCGTATGTATCTATCAGGATATATTGTATAAATATATAATATATGCATATAATGTATGTGTATACATAATGCAGTATATATGTTTATTTTATGTGTGTATGGATGTGTATATATACATATGTGTGTGTCAGACCAGAATTTGAAATGAGAAAACACCAAGCCATTTTCTATAAAATGCCACATTTCCAGTCACAAAAGAAAAGAATAATTTAAGATTCAAAAACTATAGAGATAATATTTTAAAAATACTTAATTAGAATGATGAAATCAGATAAGATCATAAAATATTGTTTTGAATGAAATTATAAGTACAAGATTCTAAAAGAGACCAAGAAGTTATTTAATTACATTAAATGAAACACTTACCTAGTGAAGATATCCATTTTGAAGGAGAATATAAAGGTTGCCATCAAATGAAAAAGCCCAGAAAAAAGTTACTGTTGAGTCATCTCTCAACAATATTTCAATATCATTTCAAACAATTAACTTATATTATTATCTTCAGTGATAATATAATTTTCATTGTATTACCCTTTGCTGTATACATAACCTTTTCTCATCTCAGTGACTAGGTACACTGACAGTAGAGTTTTAGCATAGTTCAATATAATTAAATTACCTGAAGTCATACACATAAAATAAAAAATAGACACAAGATCATGTTTCAGAACAATAATAGGTAGAAGGAAAAAAACAATTAGAGACACAAACCAATAGAACAAAACACTTACTTAAATACATGCCACACATTCTAAGTAAAAATCCTTAGATATAGGCAGAATTGCTTTTGGTTCTATATTTATTAGTAATTCTGTTCCCCAAAAGTAGGTTTCACTGAGAACATGATATTTTTAAGGTAAGTCTCATTAATGTGCCATTTAGGAAAGACATACTGAAACAGATCTAAGCTAAAGAATTAAAAGCTTGAATAATGTAGTTCGAACAATGTAGAAATTATTTTTTAATGTATTTTGTCACTTTAGAGTTCACCCTAAATTCAAAAATTATAAAAGTTAGCTAAATATTCATTTCCTTTCAGAAAAGCTGTGTGCTAATGAAGCTCTGAAAATAATGAAATATTTTAACCATTTTTTGCATTATAATACAGTCACATAAAGAAAGAACCTGGCCAGTGGAAATTATAATTCTTTGGAAATCTTGTTCAGATATCATTTCTGAGACAAGTGACATGTAATGACTAAAGTTTTAGTAGCTATTCGTACTTGGAATATTTTATGAATTAATAATACTTGGAGTAAAAATTAACAGCATTTTCCTGATACAATAACTCAAAAATAGATGGAGACATTTGTGCAAATATTTTATGTTTGAAAATCACCTTGGGCTGAGTCAAACTATGGAAACTTTTAGCTCAAAGGAAAATTCTTCCTTTCCGCATCCCCCCCCCAAAAAAAAACACAAGGATGTGAAACAGGATTGTAATGGAAGCTGTCTTGCAACATTAACTTCAATGTTTATTCCCCTAAAAGCCATAATTCATGGCTGTTCTACAGCCTCTTTCTTTAGACAATTATGCATATTAGAGAAAAGTTTGAAAACATAAAAAGTAAATGCTGATCAAAAACCAACCCTCATAATACAGAATAGAAAGTCCAGAAATAAAACCACATATATATAGTCAAATAATTTTTGATAAAGGGGCCAACAACACACAATGGAGAAAAGAAAGCCTCTTCAATAAATGGTGCTGGGAAAACTGGAAAGCCACATGCAAAAGAATGAAACTGGACTACAGTCTCTCCCCCTGTACAAAAATTAACTCAAAATGGATCAAAGATCTAAACATAAGACCTGAAACAATTAAGTACATAGAAGAAGACATAGGTACTCAACTCATGGACCTGGGTTTTAAAGAGCATTTTATGAATTTGACTCCAATGGCAAGAGAAGTGAAGGCAAAAATTAATGAATGGGACTACATCAGACTAAGAAGCTTTTTGCTCAGCAAGAGAAACTGATAACAAAATAAACAGAAAGCCAACTAAATGGGAAATGATATTTTCAAACAACAGCTCAGATAAGGGCCTAATATCCAAAATATACAAAGAACTCATAAAACTCAACAACAAACAAACAAACAATCCAATAAAAAAATGGGAAGAGGATATGAATAGACACTTCTCCCAGGAAGAAATACAAATGGCCAACAGATATATGAAAAGATGCTCATCTTCTTTAGCTATTAGAGAAATGCAAATCAAAACTGCAATGAGATACCACCTCACACCTGTTAGATTAGCTATTATTAACAAGGCAGGTAATAGCAAATGTTGGAGAGGCTGTGGAGAAAAAGGAACCCTCATCCACTGTTGGTGGGAATGTAAAGTAGTACAACCATTATGGAAGAAAGTATGGTGGTTCCTCAAAAAACTGAAAATAGAACTACCTTATGACCCAGCAATCCCTCTACTGGGTATATATCCCCAAAACTCAGAAACATTGATACGTAAAGACACATGCAGCCCCATGTTCATTGCAGCATTGTTCACAGTGGCCAGGACATGGAAACAACCAAAAAGCCCATCAATAGATGACTGGATAAAGAAGATGTGGCACATATACACTATGGAATACTACTCAGCCATAAGAAATGATGACATCGGAACATTTACAGCAAAATGGTGGGATCTTGATAACATGATACGAAGCGAAATAAGTAAATCAGAAAAAAACAGGAACTGTATTATTCCATACGTAGGTGGGACATAATAGTGAAACTAAGAGACATTGATAAGAGTGTGGTGGATACGGGGGGGGAGGGGGGAATGGGAGAGGGATAGGGGGTGGGGAGGGGCACAAAGAAAACAAGATAGAAGGTAACAGAGGACAATCTGACTTTGGGTGGTGGGTATGCAACATAATTGAACGACAAGATAACCTGGACTTGTTATCTTTGAATATATGTATCCTGATTTATTGATGTCACCCCATTAAAAAAATAAAATTATTAAAAAAAAACAAAAAAACAATCCTCATAAAAGACAAGTTTATTTGACTAGTTTGCACTGAAGGAAAATATGAAAGCTAACTAGCCTGCCCAAATCCCAGGTAGCCCGGTCCAGGGGGTTGGGAAAGCATGAAAACTCCAATCACTGGGCAATGCCTGGGGTTCCTCATCAACCCATTGGCTATCAATTCTATCACTAGGGCATAGTGCCTTCCATGAGAGGAGGATGTGAGAACCACTGGATCTCACGGTAAAAGTTGCTCTCCTAAATAGACAAACTGCTTCACAGAATACTCAAAATCACTCTTCTTCTTTTCCTCTTCCCCTCATCTTCTGAGGTTCATGGCATGATATGGAAAGCATTTTCCCCATGCCATTTTGATCATCCTTGTATTTTCGGAACCTAGTACAGAGCCTGAACACTTGATAAACATCAGCTGAGGGAGAACAGAAAAAAAATCTCTATGTCCTATTTCACCTCAGAAAACTTGTGTTTGGTCTTGTCTCTACTACGAAACTGGGTTTTGTGATCCTGGACAAGGTACTTAAACTCTATGCAGCAGATTCCTCACCTAAGAAATAGGAAGGAAAATAATACCTACTCAGCCCTGGCTGGGTAGCTTAGTTGACTGAGCATTCATCTTGATACACCAAGGTTGCAGATTCAATCCCAGTCAGGGCACATACAAGATTCAACCAATGAATGCATAAATAAGTGGAACAGCAAATTGATGTTTCTCTCTTAAAATATCAATAAGTAAAAATAATGATAATAGTCATAATATCTACTCATAGCCCTGTCCTTAGGCAATTATGAGATAATATGTATAAATTACCTGAGCACGATGATTGGCCTATATTGATGTTCTGTAATTATTTGTTCAATCTATTATAGAATTGTAGATGACCAGATGAATCAAAAAGGACAGATAGTACCTAATATAAGGGTTGAGGATCCACTCTAGTTATTGCTCTCATACTTCTAACAATAGGCTAAGACCAAATGCATCCTTGACTGCCCCGGGAAGAATTACAGCCAACATTCATGGCATTCAGGCTTTATGTTTTGATGTACATCTTTAAAATGAAGCCTGTGACCATTTTTCAAAGGGAAGTCTCAGAAGAAGCTCAGAAGTATTACCATGGAATATGAAATTTATTTGTATAATTTACAGACTTATACTAACCCTCCAAGCAAGTGACATACATGTTAAAATCTGAAAGGAAGACAACACACACACACAGACACACACACACACACACACACACACACACGTTGAACTTACTATACTCCTCGTGATCAGAATAATAAATCAGTCAGCAAGTTCTGCTCTACACCTAGAGTCTGTGGAAGATAGGAAGAACAATGAACACAATTTTAGCCTCAGAAAATGTATAATTACTATTAAAACACAGCAGTACCATTAAGGAAAGCAGGGTGTTCACCACTAAATACCCAGTGAGGATGTTGGTATCCTGATTGCCCTATCAGAAGCGGCCTCCTCACATGACTCTCTGTCTCCTCATACCATTTCTTTTCCTTTTATTTATATTTTTCTAATTTTTTATCTTTTTTAATTGATCACTGTCTATAACTATCTGGTTTGCCTTTGGTTAATTGTTTTTCTCCACAGGAGAAGAAACCTTCTCTATGTTATCCATAAGGATCATTAACTAGTTTACAGTACTGTATATATAATACATATATGCTGAATTTATGGACTCTTTGTTCTTAAACCTATTACCTGACCCAGAGATCCTAACTTAGGTGGCAGACAATACCAAATCAGAAATATGCTTCAAATCTTTTTGCAAGAAGTCATTCATTTATTCCATGATTTTCTGTATACCAGGTAATATAATTCCAAAAATATTAATGAGGCATTTTGATGCTTTTTTAAAGAATTCAAAGAAATTCACATTCCCTACAGAAATTCACTCAAGTAAAAAACTACTTGTACTACAATGTGATTAATGAAATAATAAAAATATGTAACAAGGAGAGGCAGAATCCACAAGGATAGTTAGCCCTTTCTTGGGAAAATCAGAGAAAGCTTCCAAAAAGAGATAGCACCAATTTGGATTTTAGAGAAAGACTAGGAGGGACCAATAGAAATGAGAATCCCAGGCAGTGGTAATAACCTAAGCAAATGCAAAAAAAGGCAAGATTGGGTCAAATGGCATGAGCGCTGAGATAGATCTTCAGATCAAGGTCACATGGCAAAGGGTGTGAATCATCAGAGAGGAGAAGAATTGGGCCCATTAATACAGTCAGTCAACTGCACCCACTTAACCTCTCTAGGTTAATAAAATAAAATATTATTTTATTTTAGTTTCAGGTGTACAACATAGTTGTTAGATATTTATATAGTTTACGAAGTGCCCTCAATAATTCTAACACCCACCTGGTGTCGTGCATAGTTATTACAATATTACTAACTGTATTTCCTATGCTGTACTTGCATCCCCATGATTCTTCTGTTACTACAAATTTGTACTTCTTAATCCCTTCACCATTTTTACTCAGCTGCCCAAATCGTCTCCCATCTGGCAACCCTCATGTTGTTCTCCATCCATGAGTCTAATAATTTCTTCATCTTAACATTGCAGGATTGTTGGAAGGAAATGTATAGAAGGTGGTTTTGAAGTTATTTAGTTAAAAAACATAGACAAAGTTATTACAAAAATCTAAGAGATTGGTGTCACTCTGTTTTGCACATCAGCTGGTCATACATTTAGACAAAAAAACATTAGTTCCTTAGACAAAATATTAATCTCAAACAAGGCTAGTACATTTTCCAGACTGTAATCTAAAAAGGACAGCCAAATACCAAATTTGGCCCCTTAGAAAGTGAGGTAAACTCAACAATACTCAAGATAACCACTAAAATATCAGTAATGGCTACTTCTAGAATCGGAAGAAAAGAAATACTATAATGTGTTATGCTATAAAACTCCTGTTTGTATTTTACAATAAGATTCATGTATTACTTGTGACATTAAATAAATGAATATATTTTTGAAAGTTTTTCATAAAGTGACACTAGTTAAGTTTTTCCATAATTTCCTTTTCAACAGCTCAAACATTGATCTAGATCAGTGGTAGTCAACCTGGTCCCTACCGCCCACTAGTGGGTGTTCCAGCTTTCATAGTGGGCAGTAGTGGAGCAACCAAAGTATAAATAAAAAGATAGATTTAACTATAGTATGTTGTTTTATAAAGATTTATTCTGCCAAACTTGGTGAAAATCCAACATAAAGTACTTGATAAGTAATTATTATTATATGTTTTAACTTGCTGTAACTCTGCTTTATACATTTTATAAAGTATAGTTACTTCCCTACTTTATAAATCACCATGACTGTGGAACTGGTGGGCGGTTAAAAAATTTTACTACTAACAGAGATACAAAAGTGGGTGGTAGGTATAAAAAGGTTGACTACCCCTGATCTAGATCTTCAGGGTTGCTTCTGCTCCATTTTCATCCTTAAATATGTATCCATTCATGGATTTTAAAACTTTATTTTTATTGACATTACTCATGTAATCTAAGAAACTAGGTTCTGGTCCCAACTTTGCCATAATCAAGTCTTTGGCCTAGTATAAGTCACTCAACCTTGGTCAGCTCTGGTTTCTTCATCTGCAAATTGAGGGTTATGAATTAAATAGTTCAAACATGCCCAGGTCCAACATTTTCTAATTCCAGGAAGAAATAGTCCACTTGACTACATCAGACTAAGAAGTTTTTGCTCAGCAAGAGAAACTGATAACAAAATAAACAGACAGCCAACTAAATGGGAAATGATATTTTCAAACAACAGCTCAGATAAGGGCCTAATATCCAAAATATACAAAGAACTCCTAAAACTCAACAACAAACAAACAAACAATCCAATAAAAAAATGGGAAGAGGACATGAACAGACACTTCTCCTAGGAAGAAATACAAATGGCCAACAAATATATGAAAAGATGCTCATCTTCTTTAGTTATTAAAGAAATGCAAATCAAAACTGCAATGAGATACCACCTCACACCTGTTAGATTAGCTATTATTAACAAGGCAGGTAATAGCAAATGCTGGAGAGGCTGTGGAGAAAAAGGAACCCTCATACACTGTTGGTGGGAATGTAAAGTAGTACAACCATTATGGAAGAAAGTAAGGTAGTTCCTCAAAAAACTGAAAATAGAACTACCTTATGACCCAGCAATCCCTCTACTGGGTATATACCCCCAAAACTCAGAAACATTGATACGTAAAGACACATGCAGCCCCATGTTCATTGCAGCATTGTTCACAGTGGCCAGAACATGGAAACAACCAAAAAGCCCATCAATAGATGACTGGATAAAGAAGATGTGGCACATATACACTATGGAATACTACTCAGCCGTAAGAAATGATGACATCGGATCATTTACAGCAAAATGGTGGGATCTTGATAACATTATACGAAGTGAAATAAGTAAATCAGAAAAAACCAGGAACTGCATTATTCCATACATAGGTGGGACATAAAAGTGAAACTAAGAGACATTGATAAGAGTGTGGTGGTTATGGGGGGAGGGGGGAGGGAGGAGAGGGAGAGGGAAGCGGGGGGAGGGGCACAAAGAAAACTAGATAGAAGGTGACAGAGGACAATCTGACTTTGGGTGATGGATATGCAACATAATTGAACGACAAGATAACCTGGACTTGTTATCTTTGAATATATGTATCCTGATTTATTGATGTCGCCCCATTAAAAAAATAAAATTAAAAAAAAAAAGTCCACTTGCAAATAAGCCAACTTGAAATAAGTTAGGCAAGGAAAAACAAATACTGTATGGTTTTACTCACTTATGGAATCTATAAAACAAATAAACAAACTAAACAAAAACAGACTAATAGAAACCAAGACCAAAGGGATGGTTACCAGAAGGAAAGCAGTAGAGGGATTGGTGAAAAGGGTAAGGGGAATATAATCAATAATATGGTAAGTTTATATGATAATAAATGATTACTTAGTGGGATGATCACATTGTAAGGTATAAAATGTCAAATTATTATATACCTGAAACTAATATAATTAATATAAGATTGTATACCAACTATACTTAAGTTAAAAAAAAAACAAACTTAACTTATACGAACAAAAAGAGAGGGAGAGTTAAATTATGGTTTAGTAAGTATATATATTTTTAAATCAACATTTTAATTTAAAATATTTTATTTTTAATATATACTGATGTAACAGACCATTTCAAAACAATCACATAGCTTTTACTTAACCCAAGTGCCCATTAATAGACAAGTGGATAAAAAAAAGTGTGGTATATATATATATATACAATGGACTATTACTTGGACATAAATATGAATGAAATCTTACCATTTGTAACCCTATGGATGGACCTAGAGTGTATTATGCTAAGTGAAATAAGTCAATCAGAAAAAGAAAAGTACCATATTATTTCACTTATATGTGGAACCTAAAGAACAAAATAAATGAACAAATAAGAGTAAAACAGACTCATAGACACAGAGAACAGACTGATGGTTGCCAGAGGGGATGGGGCTGGGTGAGAAAAGTGAAGGGATTAAGAAGTACAGATTGGCAGTTACAAAATAGTCAGAGGGATGTAAAGTACAGCCTAGGGAATATAGTCAATAATATTGTAGTGACTGTGTGTGGTGCCAGGTGGGTACTGGAAATATCAGGGGAAACACTTTGTAAAGTATATGAGTGTCTAAACACCATGCTGTACACCTGAAGCCAATACAAAATAATACTGAATATAAACGGTAATTGAAAAATAAAATGTAAAAAATCACTTTCACTTACAATTACTTTTTTATACCGATGAGATACATTTAACTTCTCTTTTTTAAAAAAATACATGATTTTAAACTCAGTACGAATTAATTAATATCATGAATTTTTTGGTTCTGAGTCAACTTTCACTTTTTCTTATTCTACACTATGGGTATATTCATTCATCAAACACTTACTAAGTGAACATTTACCTGCTACTCTCTAGCCCAGGGGTCCCCAAACTTTTTACACAGGGGGCCAGTTCACTGTCCCTCAGACCGTTGGAGGGCCGGACTATAAAAAAAAACTATGAACAAATCCCCATGCACACTGCATATATCTTATTTTAAAGTAAAAAAACAAAACGGGAACAAATACAATATTTAAAATAAAGAACAAGTAAATTTAAATCAACAAACTGACCAGTATTTCAATGGAAACTATGGGCCTGCTTTTGGCTAATGAGATGGTCAATGTCCAGTTCCATATTTGTCACTGCTAGACGTAACAAGTGATATGATGTGCTTCCGGAGCCATGACGCATGTGTCCCACGTCACTGGAAGTACTACTGTATGTGAGCAACACCGCGCTTTGCGGTACTGCCACATACAGTACTCCAGGAGCACAGGATGCATCCTGTCACTGACCACCAATGAAAGAGGTGCCCCTTCTGGAAGTGCGGCAGGCACCGGATAAATGGCCTCAGGGGGCCGCATGCGGCCCGCAGGCCTTAGTTTGGGGACCTCTGCTCTAGCCACTACAGACAGTTCATATATCTGCTCTCCCAGTTTGCACCAAACCAGTTTCTGCACATGAATTATAGACTCCTCATTTCATGCTTCTGGTTTGTTTGCTGTGAGGTTTACTCCAGATAGTGGAATCAGAACTTACCGGTACTTCCAGGGAAAGTTCTGGAGGCAGGATGCAAGTTCAGTGTGTTAAACATGTGGGTGGCACAGCTCCACTTAGTTGTCTCATCTTAGCCAAATTGCTTAATCTTGCTGAGCCTCATTTTTCTCAGCTGCGAACTTTATGAATCATTGCGTTGTTTCTTTTATTGCTTGCATGAAAATGTTCTCAAATTTGCGAAAGAAGGAGAAAGAAACTGCCTTTCTAACTCAGCTGACTGCTGCCCTCTGATGCTTGGCTCAAAAAGTAAAATGCTGCTTCAGTTGTGCTGCTCTTGTGATTCATTTCACAGGAGCAATGTGCTGAACAGAAAAGGAAGATAAGCAAACAGCAGCTCAGCCATAAATGAGGAAATGGTCTCAAGTGGAAAAGCTGGGACAATGCTACAGGCAGCCTGCCCTGTGGGAGGGGCGAGGGGAGGCATCGCCTCCTCCTGGATGCATTGATTCAGAATAGATGCTTGAATCTGTGAGAGCCCCACCATCATTATGGCACCATCACCAATTCCCTGAGCGCTCCGCAGGCAAAGGCAGGTTGATTATTCATTGGCATATAAAATTATTAGATACAGCCCAAGTCACCCCCAAGGACTAGCCTAAGAGGAAAATAACGCCAGAAGAAAGGAGTTCTCTTCTTACTATTACTCAGTCGTGTGTCTTTCTGTTTGTCTGAGGTTTTTCTTTAGCAGCTTCTCTAAGAGGCTGGCTCCCTGGGGACCATGCTGTGGGACTACAGACCTTTGGCTAAAACCTCCTACTGTACTTTTTCACACACCCCCCTCTGCCCCAAATGCAAACCACATTCTTCTGGACATATTTTAATATGTAATGCCTCTGAGCTATAGAATTAAATAACAACTGGCATTAAAACAAGGTTCTTGGCCATAAGGATCGGGTAGAGTTGTGCCAAAAAGCTTAGATCACTAGACTGGGGGTAAATTTATAGCTGTTTTTATGCATTTGCATTGATCAGCCCATAATTGCTGACTCTAGTTTGGGCAAGAACCTCGCCGCCTGCCCAGCTTACAAGGACAGTACTGCTGGTGATGGGCAACGGCTCAAGTGAGAAGTTTAAGTTCCACAGTCCACGGATCGTTTTTCACCTTGAAGTTTTTGGCTGGCTGGCAAGTCAATTATATAAACCAAGGACCAGGGTTATTCTGATGCCATGGGCTTAAAGGAATCTTCCCTTTTTCATAAGAGCTGTCTGTTCTGGCCTCAGCTGACCCGGTTCAGGCCCCAATTTGGCAATTTACAGTGGAATCACATCTTTAGAAGAATCAGGGTTCTAAAGTAATTGTATTATGTTTGTCATTCCTTTTGAAAATTCCATTAAGACAATCAATACCTTCCATGTAGTTGGATTCTAGAGTCAGCTGATAAGTGTGTGTAACAACCGACTCCAACAGCACGGGCTGAAGAGCCTGGGGAGAGTGATTTCAAGTCTCTGAGCCTCATATCCTCCATCCGTGAACTGGAGTCATTAACAGAACCTACCCCATAGGGGTATAGGAAGTCTGAAGTGACATGATGAATGTGGAGGGCTGTGTATATCATCAGCACAATAAATCATAAATACTAGTATTAACAGATTGTTAGGAGCTAATTAAGTTCCCGCAATTGGCTGTTAGGCTACAGGTACAGTGGCAGAACCCTTTCAATGAGGGTGGACCCTTTCATGAGTCAGTGTCACGGCACTTAGGAAATAGCTGGTAAAGCCAAAAACTCTCATACTGTGTACTGAACACCAACAGTAGAGCCACACAGGCTGCTCAGTTCCATCATTGACTGGCTCCATCGGCATAGGCCAATTAGTTACTTTGTGCCTCTAGATTCTCATCTATACAATGGATATAATGATAGGATCAGCCTCATGGAATTGCAAGAATTTAAAAAGTTATTATGTCTAAGGCATTTCAACAATGGCTGGCATACAGCAAGCTACATTATCATCATTACTACCATTGTGAGTATTACAAGTCATGCTTCTTTATTGGGAAGCACCAACAGTGTTGGTAGTATCAGTAGCAAAATAGTCTGACATCGAAGGAAGAAATGCGATTAGCACTGCAAGATCACTCAACATAAAATGGGATTTGAAGGGGCTGTTAAAGAAGACAATTAGAAGGTTCTCGGTGAACTGAGAAGGATAGGCTTCTCTGGATGAATGGGGTAAGACATTGAGACCAGGGTCAGAGAAGAAGCAAAACTAAATAACGCATATGAAAAAGGGGGTGGGGCAATGAAACAAAGACATCGATAGAACATTGATAGCAGAAAAATGATACCTGTATTACCCCATGTATAAGGCGCACCATTTTTCAAAAAAGTTGGGGTCTAAAAATTGATTGCGTCTTATACAGTTGTTGTGGCATTTTAAATGCCATAGGTGGAACTGAGGACAAGGCAACATATGAAGACAGTGATTCATCATCAGATACAGATGAAGACAAGCTAATGGATGGGAGTTTTGACAGTAATGAGAGTTGTATAAATTTTATGATGAACAAGATTTGAATTTAATAACTTTATGTAATACTTTTTTTTCAAATTTCCGGCCCCATAATTAAAGTGTGTCTTATACATGGGAGTTTTTTATACATGAGGAAATACAGTAATTCCCCTGTAGAAAGTCTATAGTTCTTTGATGTGCTCTCCCCTAGTGTCTAGAGGCTAGCCACTATACAGACCATGACCACAGGCCTCCCCTTGTATTACTGTGCATGAGAAGAAAAGATGCCAAGGACTTTCAGAGGCCATTTCATGGATGTCACTGAGCAAACTTAATTCAGGAAATTATTTTTTAGAGAAGGAAATAAAGACTGGAACTTATAGTTTCATAAAGAGTAGATGGGGAAGTGGTGTTAAACATAACATACTATAAAGAAGAAATAAAGGACAATTATTTTTATTGAATGTATTGGGGTGACATTGGTTAAGAGATTTATATTAGTTTCAGGTGTACAATTCTATAATACATCATCTGTATATTATATTGTATGTTCCCCACCCCAAGTAAGAACAGTTATTTTTATCAGCCATATTCATTTGGGGAGGGGATTACATCCAACAGGGTTATATCCTCTTTTGTATTATTAGTGTGGCCTGGAGTAAGTCCCTTCTTTACCTTTATCATTATGGGCCTAAATCTGAAGTCCAATGAAGTTCAGAACCTTCCTATATGCCTTTTGGCTGAGCAATTTAGGGCAAGTTGTTTAAATGCAAGCCTTAGTCTCTTGTGTGAAAGTTAGAGATGATAATTAATACCTCATAAGGTTAGAGTTGTTATGAGGCCTAAATTAGATAATCCATGTTAAGGTTTTAGCACAATGCCTGACACATGGGGAACATGTAATAAATAGAAGCTACCTGAGTTATTAGCTATAAAATTAGATGAATGGACTAAATGGTCTCCAGCGTCTCTTGCTACTCATCTTTCCTCTGGCCTGGACTCCATATGTTTACAGCCTCCCCAACTTTGACATGTCCCCTTAGGTTCAGTCCCCAGCCTCCACATGTAACTCAAGTAGAGGGATAAAAGGAAGCAATTAGGTGACCAGTGTGGCAACAGAGATGTGTGTGAAGATGTGCGGTGCTGTTAAGGGAAGGAGGAGCAGGGCTCAGTCCTTCTACAGCCACCCCCCCAAGATTGTCGGATATTGAGCCCCCATGGGATACAGAATGAATGGCCCCCCGTGGGATACAGGATGAATGTGCTTGTTGTAGGGAGCTGGGCCAATCCATCTTGTTTTTTACGTTTAATGAATAGAACATAGAAACTATCAGACTGCCTGAGCCTGGTGAATGGAATAATATGCATGAATGAGTTTTGTAAACTGCACAGTTCAAAATGTTGCTGTTTTTTGCTGCTGTTGCTATAACTGATAAACACCTTGTTTAAAAACCCAGAGGATATGAGCTTGTTGTCTTATTTCTTTAAGCTGGGCTCTAGTTGTTTGGATTAAATTGACCAATAAGCTTGAGGAATGCCTATTTTAGCTATAGCTTCTCAAAGAAAAAGACTCTTTCCTGAAGGCAGCATAAACTAGAGGTGAATAATACAATTCTCTGGTGTCTGGGTTCAATTCCTTAATCTGCCACTTTCTGATTGTGTACGATCTTGGGCAAGAAGTTGCTTAAACACTTCAAGCTTCAGTTCCCCCTTCTTTAAAATGGGGATAAAGATTATATATACCACAAAGGATGCTGTGAAAATTCGATGAGGTGATGAGTTTAAAATATTGGCAACAGTGCCTGGAATGGAGCTGTCCAATAAGGATTGGCTATTGCCGTTATTAAAACAATAGAGATAGAGATAGAAATATTTATTTTCTATCTCTAACAAAGTCTGCAGCAAAAGAATGAGTAATGGAGGGAAGAGGCAAAGAAAAGGAGTAGATGAAACAACTCAGCTAGAGTGAATAGGTATCACAGGATCTAGTCTCCAAACCTCAAACCTCTGTAGGCTGCTGCAGCACCACCTGCCCCAGGGATCAAAAATTAAATTTAAAATTAGTCCAAGCATCGTACTAATGTTTCAGGTTGAATGAAGTGTTGTAACCGGAACTTCTCTATCACTGGACATAGAAAGAAACAAAGGACCGAGTAGTCAAGACTGCCTATTAGAGGGCTGAATACTCCTTGCAGCTAGAAATGAAATGGCATCGTACTAAAGCCTACATTGGGGCAGTGCCAGGAAGCCTGCTAAGATTTATCAGACCTACCTCTGTTCATTTACCCACAAAGGTGACCTTTCTTAAGTGACCAATGGGGTTTTTGAATAGCGAGGAGAATTGGAAATACAAGAATCAAGGAAACAATCAGATCAATATCATCTATACCTGGGGCTGGCAAACATTTTCTATTTGGCCAGACAGTAAATATTTTAGGCTTTGTGAAGCCATATAGCCTTTTTCCCAACTACTCAACTCTACTGTTGTAGTGTAAAACAGCCACAACCGACATGTAAGTGAATGGACATGGCTGTGTTCCAATAAAACGTGCTTTATAAAAAGAGGTGACAGGCTGGATTTGGCCCATGGGGCATAATGTGCTGAACCTTACTCCACATGAGGGATATCATGCAATGACTCAAGTAGTCAGAATGACCCAGGCGAAAGCTATTATAAATCAAACATGACGTCAAAGAGTGTGTTGACTAAGGATTAGCTGACCTAACACACAGGACTTCAGACTGAAAATGGAGAAGCAATAAAATGCTTCAGTTTAAATAGAAAACCTATCTTCCATAGAAGAAAATAGGAATAACATGGAAAAAAGAATCACAACATAAATGACTCAGTAATTCACATGGGAAATTGGGTAGGGCTCAGAAACGTTTCCAGCCTCATTGCTCTATATTCTAAAGCAATGATTACAACAGGTGTGCTGCAAGAGTTCTTAAAACATGCACTGCCTGACTCTAGCCTGACCAGGCAGTGGCGCAGTGGATAGAGCATTGGACTGGGATGCTGAGGACCCAGGTTCGGGACCCCAAGGTCGCCAGCTTGAACCCGGGCTCATCTGGTTTGAGCAAAAAGCTCACCAGCTTGGACCCAGGGTCGCTGGCTCCAGCAAGGGGTTACTCGGTCTGCTGAAGGCCCGCAGTCAAGGCACATATGAGAAAGCAATCAATGAACAACTAAGGTGTTGCAATGCGCAATGAAAAACTAATGATTGATGCTTCTCATCTCTCCGTCCCTGTCTATGAACAACTAAGGTGCCGCAAGGAAGAATTGATGCTTCTCATCTCTCTCCTTTCCTGTTTGTCTGTCCCTCTCTCTGTCTCTCTCTCTGTCTCTGTCACAAAAACAAACAAAAAAAAAAAAAAAAAAAAAAAAACATGCACTGCCTGACTCTTTAGTCAGAGGCACTGATTTCCCTAAGGTAGTCAAATTAATTTTTTTTTAATGACAATAGCCAACACAATAATAGCTGTTGTGTATGAATGAATCAACATTATACCTATGTTTTTGTCAGATAGGCAAAATATATTTTAATACTTTTTATATATTTTATAATCATAGAATTTTAGTAATTAGTTTATGTGTGCCATATGGTGAAAAGATTGAAATTGCTCTTCTAAGGTTCAGAGCATGAGTAATAATGCCTCGATGAACTGGGGACCATCCTGGTGTGCCTGTTGTTTCTGTGTAGTTATCAATAGTCTCCCCTTATTTTTTAATTTATCTTTTAATTTAATTTATTGGGGTACATGTTTAGGAGTGCAACTTGATAAAGCATCATCTGCACACTGCATAGTATGCCCATCGCCCCAAAGTTTCTTTCATCCCCATTTTCCCTCCCTTTGCCCACCTCAACCTGCCTCCCACCCACCACCTTCACCATTCTGTTGTCTGTGTCTGTGTGTTATATGATGATGGAAGGTTAAAAGGATTAAGAAAAAATATATGTATATATATAATTATGTCCCCTTTAAAGAAGTGTCCTAGTTTTCAATATAAATTATATGGCCACACCTATAATAACCAAAGCAATCTTGAAATTGTAGTACAGACAGGTAGATATTTTTTAAAGTTATCATGAAAACTTGGACAACACACATCTATAAAGGCAGAATGTGATGCTAGATGAGGATATGGGCTTCAAGTCAGACAGTGAGATTCAACTTTTTTTTAATAAAGAATAGTCTGTCTTTTTTTCTTTCTTTTTCTTCTTTTTTTGTGACAGACAGAGAGAGGGACAGATAGGGACAGACAGACAGGAAGGAAGAGAGATGAGAAGCATCAGTTCTTTGTTGTGGCACCTTAGTTGTTCATTGATTGCTTTCTCACATGTGCCTTGACTGGGGGGCTACAGCAGAGCAAGTGACCCCTTGCTCAAGCCAGTGACCTTGAGCTCAAGCTGGTGAGCTTTGCTCAAACCAGATGAGCCTGCACTCAAGCCAGCAACCTCGGGGTTTTGAACCTGGGTCTTCCGTGTCCCAGTCTGACACTCTATCCACTGCACCACTGACTGGTCAGGTGGATTCTATCTTAATTTATCACTTTCTGCTGGTCTTAGACAATATCCCTGAATACCATTTTCATAAGTAATAATAAATAATAAAATTGACACTCTTGTCAGATTTAAGTGTATTAGCATATAGTAACTATTTGAAAATATTAGCTGTCATTTCATTATTATTAATATTATTATTATATCAGATTCATTGGGTAGGGATGAAGTTATCCTTCATATACAGAAGATATGCTTCAAGAGGAGTGATTTCTTATCACTGCAGACATTCAAGCAGAGGCTTAACAGGCACTCAGTAGTGATGTTGTAAATAAAGCTTTCTACTCAAAATCTGGTCCATTAACAAAGATATCAGCATCAACTGGGAGCTTGTTAGAAATGCAGACTCTCAGGCTCCAACCTAGGCCTAATAAATTAGAATCTATTTTATACATTTTGAGGAAACGTCGGGTGGTATATTTAGCTTTGCTATAAAAGACTGAGGCATCAGTGAACGATTTGAGTGGGTAAATTTTAAAGCTGAGACCACCTCATATTGTAGAGTCCAAACATTCTAAGTGAATTCCACTGGGTAAGTTAAATATGGCCCTTTGCACACAGTTTCAAAGGGCATTATACCAGGTCCAGTGCTCTATTCCATTTATTATTTAAGTATCATTCTCAGATCAATACAAATGTAAACCTTAAATGAAATTATTCTGTATTGGAGAGTTTTTTTGTTTTTTGTTTTGTTGTGTTTTTTTTTTTTTTAATCTAAAGCATCACATTCACTTTGGACATAGCAGTTTTATTATTTCTTGAGTTTGCTTCTATTTTGTTTTGAGCCATTTCTCTGCTTTCTGTGAAATGTCTATTTCTGTGTAGGTGCTCCGGGTAAAGTTCAGTACTCCATTAATACTGAACAACTCACATACAAATAGATGTCTTCACTCGACGTAATTCCACAAAGCCTGAAGAGGTTGACGCAAATATAAACAGAATTGGAAGGGCTGGTGAAATCTTTAGCTGAGACTTTAAAGAAATTCTTTTCTTCCTAGGGACTGCCTGGCAATGACTCTAATCCAGCCCGAATGCTTCAGCTCTGTATACTTTTATCCTCCCTCCTTGATTCAAGCTTTCTGATGCCCCTGGCTGTTTTAATTACACACCACACGGGCGTAGGAGATAGATGAGGCTAGCCCCTCGGGTCTCCTCAATCGCGTCTCCTCAATCGCGTCTTAGATCCCTTTTCTGATTCTGTTCTTCTGTGACTGCAGAGCAGCCTCTTGTTTCTCCCTGTTAACAGATCACACACAGAAATACAGAACATCTTATTTTGAATGAATTAAGCTAAATATTAAAGGGAAAAATTAATTTTTAAGGGGAAAGAATATATGAAGTGTGACAAAAGTATCAAATTGGTAAATGTATCTAACCTAAGGATTTTGTGTTAATAATGATAACTCAGAAAACCAGTATTTATTAAGCATCTACTATGTGCCAAGCACTGTGTTTGTTGTACAATGCTGCTGCTGATGATGATGACAGTAATAGCAGCTATATGTTCAGTATTTATGACCACACACGTGAGGTAGGCATAGGCCCTGCCCTGGTAGAAAATTGTGAGCTAGCAGGAAAGACAGATGTTGAACGAATTCCAAGTGGTATCGATACTGTGTAAAATTGCAGGGTACAACGGGAGTCAGCTCAGGCTTCTCTGAGGAGTGACTTTACGAATTAGCTACTCAGAGGAAAAGTAAGGTTGGGGACAAACAGCATTCTAGGCAGAATGTAGATTATGGAGAAGAACCCTGATTAGTCAAAAAATACACATTGGAAGAACTGAGAGAACCGGCTAAACAGAGGGCCAGGGAGAGTGGGGAGGTGAGGCTGGAGAGAAAAGGCAAGAGCAAGATCGTGCTGAACGTAGGGGTCACATGAAGAGTGTTTGACTTTATCCCAAGAGCAGCAGGGACCCGTTGACAAGTAGTAAGCAGGTGAGCAACATGATCAGATTTGGGCCCCAGGAAGAGAACTTGGACTAGATCAGAGGAGAAGAGAGGGGACATGAGAGAGCAGAAATGACAGTGGCTCGGACTAGAAAGGTGGCAGTGTTGTTAAATATCTCCAAGTTGAGTGCCAGTCAGACTAATAAAATGCTTTCTCCCATGGAGTTGGGTTACTTATATTAATGCTTAAAGAACTTTCCATTCTCAAACCCTCAAAAGTGTTTCCTTCACAGGCATTAGAGCCATGTGAGGCAGATATGGGGACCCATGAGCAAAAGGCAGCAGACAGGCATGGGAAGGAAAAATCACAGAGAGAGCCTACCTTCCACTGGAATGCTGAGCCTGTCTGCTGGTTCCCGACTCCTTCCGTGTCTGCGGAGGGAAGGATGTGCTGATACACGCAGCAGAGAAAACAGGCCCAGAGTTCATAGTCATAAGAGTATTGCCACAGCATAATGTGAGAAAATGGACTTCTAAAGGAATTATTTTCATATATAAGACAAAAGATAATTTAATTACTGACTTAAAAGGAGGGCTTGTTTAAAAGCATTAGGGGAAAGCTGTGTTTTTAGCCCCATTTGTACTAAGTGGGATGATAATGCTATCTTCTCCCTCTGAGCGAAGAAGAGTTATCAGTCAATTATTCAACAAGAATATTATTGAGCAACTACACGATGAAAGTCACTGGAACACAATGGTTAGTTAGTTAAATAGTTTACAGTCCCCTGAAGAAGCTAAAAGTCTGGAATATTAAATTATCACACAATTAAATTTAAAAAGTGCAACTCTGTTAAGATCTACAAAAGGAAGCAACTTAGGGAAGGGATGGCGGAACTGGGAGAAGGATGAATAGAAGTTAAACTGGTGGTCCTGGCCGGTTGGCTCAGCGGTAGAACGTCAGTCTGGCATGTGGAAGTCCCAGGTTCGAACCCCAGTCAGGGCACACAGAAGTGCCCATCTGCTTCTCCACCCTTCCCCCTCTCCTTTCACTATAGCTTTCTCTGCCCCTCCCACAGCCGAGGCTCCATTGGAGCAAAGTTGGCCCAGGAGCTGAGGACGGCTCCATGGCCTCCACCTCAGGAACTAGAATGGCTCCAGCAGCAGCACAGCAACACCCCAGATGGGCTGAGCATTGCCCCCTGGTGGGCATACCGGGTGGATCCCAGTTGAGCGCATGCAGGAGAGTGTCTGACTGCCTCCCTGCTTCTATCTTTGGAAAAATACCAAAAAAAAAAAAAAAAGAAAGAAAGAAAGAAAGAAAGAAAAAGAAGTTAAAGTGGTAAAGAAAAGATGGAAGATTAGCATAAAATTAATATGATAAACATGTTCAGAGCACCTGTCAGGTACCAAGTGTCATCATAGGTACCTGTGGTATACAAATGAATGAATATAAAGGCCCAGGTGGCGGGTTCCTATGAGGCAATAATTGTAGGTATTTATTTTGTGGCCCCTGTAACTTTGAGAGCTGTACAAAGTAAGTTCTCAATGAATTTTTTTGAATAAATTAATGAGATTTATTTTTCTGATTATAAAATGGTTTTT
This sequence comes from Saccopteryx bilineata, assembly GCF_036850765.1. Classification (NCBI taxonomy): domain Eukaryota; kingdom Metazoa; phylum Chordata; class Mammalia; order Chiroptera; family Emballonuridae; genus Saccopteryx; species Saccopteryx bilineata. The sequence goes on from NC_089491.1 coordinate 31,597,276, forward strand.
CTACTTAAAAACATGAGGCAGATTTCTGTAGACAATATATAAATAAACAAACACACCTGTAATTTCATCACCACTGGAACAAACATTGCTGGTATCTTGATAGATTTTCTTTCAAGGTACGTGGGTGTCTACACAGATGATGTATCTGGTGAATCATAGCATTTATAATAGCTATACATATTTAATTTTATTCTACCCTACAAAAGCTTTTAATCATTTGTCATATGAGCATTTGCCACATTTAGTTAAATATATTTTACAAACATATTTGGGCATTGCATAACATTTTATAAGTACAATTATATAACAATTATATGTGTCATATAATTTACTAAATTAAACTATTGCCATAATATTAAACTTTTATTGTATCAAAACAAATTCATCTTCAACTATAAGTTATTTGGTATCATATTCAGTGAGTTCTTAACATTTTTGGCTTGTAAACCACTTGAAAACCAAATTATTTTAAAGAAACTCTGCATTATCTCCCACATAGAAGAAAATTACAAACACATATTTACATTAAATGTTGTCTACAATTTTAAGAACTTCATAAATTCCATGAAGGCCCATCCATGGATTCCTGTCCCCATGGCTTCAGGTCATAATCAGTGATAGCAAATGTCAACATGAAGCAGAATAACAACAACAACAAAACAAAAGGCAAAAGCTTTACCGTAACAATTGTAGAGAAATATAATCTCAAAAACACTGCTGATTATAGGATATTCCACTATTTTTATAATATGGTCCAATCCCAGTTCATTCTTATATTTGAAATCATCTAAGTTAGATCTCACATTAACACTTCTGTACAGCTTTTAGAAATAATAGTACTCCATGTGCTCTATCTGGACAATCCCAGTGACAGAAAGCCTCTGCAGGGCTCCAGCACACCTGTCCTCACTGTGAGGTCTTGCACCTGGAGAGCTATGACACTACTGGGTCTATTCCCACTCCCTTTCCCCTCTGTTGCTCCTAATTGTCTTACATGCTATTCCATTTGAGCAAATACACAGCATGACTCAGCATCAGATAACACTTAAAGGAAAAAGATCATTTCAAATAAATTCTACATACTTAAAATATAATACAACAATACCTAAGTTAATGTCACTGATAGGCTCTTCTAACTATGGCAAAATGACATTAATAAACTCAATTTTACCATAGGCTAATTGACATAAACAAGAGCTAAGTTCCTATGGTATCTTATCGGCATTATAACGAATGGACGTTGAATTAAACATTATTTGAGGAACTGCTGTATAGCACAAAGACAGATAAACATAAATCTAGCCATTGCTTTGGGTCAGATATATTTCAATTTCAGGATGCAAGGTTTTAAGTTGAGGACTTTGTCCAGTTCTAACCAAGGAAGAACACAATATTTCATTTATATCCTTAACTATATACTTTGTCTGATATGCAACTTAGAATAACGAGGTTGATTCTCTGTGCCAATTTATACAGTTTCTAAAGAATTGTGATAGGTTCTCAATATGAAGCAGAAGATTATTTTGTGTTTTCTACTTGTTTTTCATCTCTTTGCTTTCGAAGATAGAACAATTACTGATGAAAGCCGGAATATGAAGGAGAAACTCACTATGTCTGCACATTTTTATGTGCGTATTTATGCCTATGTATGACCTCAAATAATATATCATTAGATTTCAAATAATTGTGGGAAAAGAAATTCTGAAAACAACTATAAGACTAATTTATATTAAAGACCTTTTTTTTCTCCCTGTAGCTCCATCATCCTTCCCAAGGCTTCCGCTTTGGAACTGTCCGGGAAAGCAGTGCTGAAGATTATGTGAGGCAGAGCTTCCCAGAGATGCATGAGTACATGAGAAGGTATAATGTACCAGCTACCCCCGATGGAGTGCAGCATCTGAAGTGAGTGTCAACCTCTTGGGTCCAAAATATTCTCACTGGTGCACTGTTTGCTGCTTTTGTGGAAATAACAGCTCAATATACCCACTGTGTGTTCCATGATACCCCACACTGTGTGAGATCCAGTAGGTAGCATGGAATAGTGTACATTTAATTATGTGAGCTGAATTCCTAGTAACCTGCATAGTCCCCAGTTGGCAGTAGCTTTGCTCAAAGTGCCAGTGGGGTCACTGGTGTAGCAGGTGGTGGAGGAAGCAAAGGTTGGCTTGACTTCACCTGAGGAAACAATGGTGCAGAAATGACCAAACACTCAGGGAATGTGGCCAGATGATAAAGTGTCCCAAAGCAACCCCTTCTTTTACAGTGAATTGCTAAACCATGGACTATCTCCTCTTTCCACAAGGAAATAGAATTTATCTTGGAGGTTTCTTGTAGAAAGGAACTAAAATAAAAAGCAATGATCCTATGCCTGCAGCCTTCTCATCAGAATTTATGAGAAGCAATCAAGAGCAATCACAATGCTGTGGCAGGTTATTGGAGCCCGGGAGTCAGTGAGGCAGAATGCAAAGGAGGGTGGTGCAGAGATGGGTCCGTGCATCTGGCCAGCCTGGGAGAAGGGAGGAAATCGCTCCTGACAAGCACCCAGCATGAGAGTGAGTAGTCTCTCCCTCCTGGTCAATGGTCTCAGGACAATGACATACACTCAAACGTCCAGTTCCTAAATTGTGCAGCATCAGGAAACTGGTTTCTCTATGTCTGACCACAATAATCTTCCCAATGGACAGCAGGACCTGCAATCTCAAATTCTTCTTTTGAGAAAAAATAAAAAGGAGGAAGAATGACTGGCTCTGGGTTTCTCAGTAGCCCTAGTAATAGGCCCCTAACACAGTCTTACGGACTTTTAACTAGAGTCTTGAGAGGAAGCTTTGTACTCTCAGAATTGCAAATTTATATATGGTGCTTAAATACTGTGAAATGGTACTTTGAATTTTGCACAAACACTAAAACATAAGAGCTCCTCTCAGACACAGAGTTTAGTGCTTTTGGCCTCCTCACTTCTCTTGTGTTTTCTTCTCCAGACAAACTCATAGCTGAGAGAAAGAATAAGATGTCAGGGAGACAGTGATGGCTGACAAACCAGGTTCTTCTGGCAGAAAGAGGTGTGAAGGGCCACTGATGCTTTCCCAGCTCCTTGAATCAGGGGATGGCCGCACTTATTCTGGAAGCTTTACCTGAGAAAGCCCCAGTACTCAGAGTTGACCCCACTCTATTATGGAGAGATGATATAGAAAAGCAGTCTAGAAGAAATAGATGAAGCAGTATAGACTGGGAAGAGCAACTTGTCCATGGCAATACCACTAGCAAGTGGCAGACTCAGGACTAGAAACAGGACTAGGACCCAACCGTTGCTGTAGGCTACCCTAGGAACCATAACAAAACAAATAGGTCCTGCATGTTCAAAGAATGGTCCATGCTCCAACATCGGTCATGTTCCAGTTAGCACCTCAAAGATGTGAGAAATGGACAACCTCATCCCAGAATCTGCATTTTAACAAACTCCCCAGTGATTCACTGATCAAGGTGAAATTGGAAGATGGACAGAGCTTATCATTAATGCCCTCTCACTTCTAATCTCTGGGCTTCTATCTCTACTTGTGGCCTAATCGCTGCCACTGCCTAAACTCTTCGCCACTACCCCAAGCAACCACAGTCCCCACGTTACCTCTCTCCTGATATTCCAGAGCCCTGCCCTGCAGGACAGACCCCTGGACTCCTCTGTACACGAGAGGTTCCTGTGTTAAACCTGTCCCTCCCCTCTCCTCTCAGAACTCCCCAGGGCATAGTCCTATTCGCTTAGGGCCCTGCTTTCTGAGAGGATGCTTTTCCAGAAACTTAATCCCTATGTAAGTGTTAATTTCTTTTAGTATATTTCTATATGGCTGTGTTTTATGTTTTATGTATTATGAAATGAATGCTCAAAAGGAGCACAAGTCTCTAATGGGAGAAACAACTGGAGGCTGTGCCAACTATAAGGATGATTCAGCCAGTCTAGAAGCTACTTATACCTGGATCACACCCAGCCACTTCCTTTCCAGTGACTCAGGGCCCCATGAGAGTCTGTGAGCTGACTGCCTCTTACCTCCCGACATATTAGAGACCTGTCATAGCTAGCTGCACTTTTCAGCCTGAAATATGGAGTAGTTATTTAAGGATACCACTAAGAATGGACCTCAGAAATTACTTGTTAGGAAAACTGAACCCCAATTTTTTTCTATAGTGATTGTAACCACAGATATGTGCAGAGTATTGGTAAGTGGTAACTTGTAGCCATGTAGCTCCCCTCCCAAGGTACATTCTGCTACTATAGCAGTATAATTCTGGAGAAATACCTTTTAGTTCAGTTTTGCTTTTATTGCCAAGATTCCATTAAGGTTTCTCACCATCAGCCCCTAAGAGACAATTCACGTCCCCAACCCTTTCTGAAGCTCTCCACCGCTGTGGAGCTAAGAGGTGTTCTTCATTTTGGTTAAACATAGGCCTCATTGTAACTTAAATCACAATGTGTCATAAAGGGGATGTATTGTGAACTGGTGATGGTAATTGCTGGAAGATTAGAAGGAGGAAGCAAGGGTCATTGGCACCCAGAAAGGAACTTGACCTACTTACTATGTGTTCCTGTGTGCCCCAGACAAAGATGTACTTCCTGCTCAATGATGAGTCTTATAGGTGTCTAGGGACATCTTTCTCTTTTAGGTTTTGATGGGCTCTGGCCATGTTCTCCTCTGTATTGAATTCCAACAGCTTCATTTTTGGCTCTAAGTGAGGAGTGACTGAGCCCATAAGGGATAGAGAAGAGCTGTTCTCTTTGCCAAGCTGTTTGGACAACCCTGTGGGTCAAAAAGCCTTTCTTAAATGGATGTATGTCCATACCTTTCCAGAAAGAATTTGAGGTGACTAAAAACAAGAGTCATTGCCTACACCTTAAACAATTTTCTTAGAAATTCCTCCTTCCGTAACCCCCTTTACATAGCCCTCCTCTGGACTGTCTTCATGCTTGTGTCCAAACATTGGGGAGGACATATGAAGGATGTGCAAGGCATCTGTTGGTGCCTGAAGCCCAGCCCATGGCCAATTCACTGATACAGTCCAGGGAAACCTCCTTAAATGCCTCTTGCCAGAACTGCCTCCCAAGATGGGAGTGAGCCATGAATTTCTGGAGATAAATTAATAAACCAGATCACTAAGACCTATTACAGATGCTTTCCCTGTATTTATTGAATGCTAGCCTATTGACTTTAAAGAGACTTTAACTCTCTTTCCCCCAGGAGGGCTAGATCTCTTATTTGCATTTCTTTATATCTACTCCTAAATATGAAGTAATGTCTAGTCTCTGAAGAATATGCTAGAGATCATGACAGAAAGAAGTAAGAATTTCCACATGCTGACTATTGAGCCCACCTAGCTCCGACACGTACTAGCTATGTAACATGGATCAAGTTACTTTGGCTCTGAGTCTCACTTTCCTTATCTGTTAAAACGGGATAATACCACCCACATTATGCTCATTCTGAATGATAAAATATATGGAGAATAATAAGCACAATGCCTAGCACAAACCAAAGTCTTTCAGTTAATATAAGAGAAACAAACCTTCCCATTCAATTCAAAGTCACTCGGGCTTTGTTGTTAGATTAGGTAATGAAGAAACTGTTAGACAAACCCACTGGAAAGAGGTCACGCTATCTTATAAGAGCAGCTGTTTCCCCTGACCTGTTCTCTACAGGTCAATTAGATGTCAACAAGGCTAAGTCCACAGCTAGCTTGCCTGTACTGCCCTTAGTGTCCAGGTTTCTAACCCCTAAAAGGCCAGCTGTCAGCCTTCGTCCTTCCTGTTCATTAATGAATTATTGTTTTGCTTTTTTTTTTCTCTTGGTCTTAAATATAGGAATGACCCAGAGAAACTAGACGCCTTCATCATGGACAAAGCCCTTCTGGATTACGAAGTGTCAGTAGATGCTGACTGCAAACTTCTTACCGTGGGGAAGCCATTTGCCATAGAAGGTATTAATCAGCCACTCTTAATTCACTCTTACTCAGGATGTGCTCATTCTGCCAGCCTAGCAAGTCACAAATGCCAAAGTCAGACGCAAAATGCTATTCATCTTCCCTTGTTTTCATTTTCAACACATAAGCACTTAGCGATTAAGTTGCTGAAGTTAGGAATTTATTTTTCACCTACTCCACAAACATTTATTTACCCAACTGTGCGAAGGGGGAAAAAAACCCAAGAATATTGTTGTTACACAAACAATGTGGCTTCAGATATCTGGGAGAGCTGATGTAGTGTAATAAGTGGGGAGTCCAATTTTAAATTAATCTGTATTTTCTAATGGCCAAATCCTGTAATATATCTGATGCAAAAATGCAAAAGCTAGAATGATTGCATTTTACAACTGGAAGGATCCCAACGTTGATCTAATCTTACCTATTTATTTTATGCACAAGAAAGCCTAGTGATTTTACATCAGTTCTTAATAATCACACGGTTAGATGATAACGGTGGAATTAGAATCCATAGCTCATGATTCTTAAATAAATGTTTTTTCCACTAGTTGAAAAATAAGTAGAAAAAAATCTCATTCTATAGCTATGGAAGTAATCTTTAAGAGTCCTAAACAAAACCTTGTTTGGGATCTTGGGTTTGCCTTTCTCTCTGGTAGCAAATTTTTGCTTCCAACTTGATCAACCAATCAATCAAACTTTAGGACCAAAGAAGGATTGCTTTGTCAGTAGCTCCTTTCATCGAGGGCAACAGTTGATATATGGAGCTGATAGTGTGAACAAGCAAATTTTATGTCTCCCAATTCCCAGCATTCCCTTCTCTGACAGTGGATGTTGGTTCTCAAGGCGGTCATGTTCACTCATCAGAAAACACTTAACTTGAAACAATCCCATGAGGGTGCCCAAGTCCTGTTTCCATAAAACTGTACTTTCCTATGCATTAACTAGTATATCAAGACTAGTCTGATTCCCATTTCCCAGTTACTGCTGGTCGCTGTCTCCCCTAAACACATCAGCAAATGTTGTACTTAAGTCTTTGCTTGTGTGATGAATGAGGATATATAATAAGTGATGCTATTTCTTCATGCCTTCTCCTAAGAGAAACTACTCTCCTCTCCAGGCAAAGTGATGTCCATCGGAACCAGGGATAGAATTCAGGAAGGGTGAGATTCAGTGGTGATCTTCCATGGAGACTACCCTTTGCGGTAGCAAAGGCACAAAAAGAAAAGAAAAAGGAAAAAAATTGAAAACCAAAAGACGATTCGTTATATAACCCCATTTTGATGGAACAATGGAAAATTCCCACTTTTTGTGTGTGTGGCATCTGGAGATATAGAGGAGATGTTACATTGTTTCTGCCCTAGATCCACTGGGTAATTGAGGTCTCTTCTGCCATTAGCAGCTACTAAACAATGAATCATGGGGTGGCGGGCATAAGAGTGAAGAACTCCACTTTGCACCTTTGTCTCCAGGGGGTAACCCTGTCTTGTCAGAAGGCAGTGGTGAGATGGCTTGTTTGCCTCTGCTGGACCCCACTGCCAGATGCCACACAATTAACTTCCCACTGGCTTCCTGTTTACATTTCCATCTGTGCACCCTCCCCCCCGAGACTTGGGGTTCTCATCATCTCCAGGCAGTACGTTGTTTGTGAAGAAGATAAGCACAAAAACAGCCCATGGAAGAGCTCTCCCTGCAAGAGAGGAGAAAGACTACAGATTTCAGTAGAGAGGACATTGTCATCATTTGTTGGTTTATTCTTAAAAAACTCTACAAACTATTGCTGATTTATTGTGGGTGAGGTGCAAATCAGAAAATTTAATTCAATACTGCCTCTGGCCACAAGTTCACAGACTAAAAACAGAGCTTGGTAAATCACAAAGGGAGGTTACTTGTAAGTTATAAACAACGTGATGAAGATATGAGGAGAAATCTTGATTGCTGCTTTTTTTAAAAAAAAAAAAAAAGCATGCTAACATAGATTTTATCTCTTGTCTCTCTTAAACTATTTAAAAATAGTACATGCTTTCCTTTAACAACATTCCAGCTTTCTGGAACTTCTGCAAATATGGACTTTAATTAGACTTTATAGGCATAAAAAAGGTCATCAAAGCAATTTATGAACAATTCTTACTGTTTCACATGTCTATCGGATTCCTTTCACAGGACCTACTACAATTCTAGGCATATAATAGTTACGTGATAAATGATGAATTACCCATTAAATAACTCATTAGGTTAGATTTGAAATATGTGCTTAATTTACTTACTAACATCATCAAAAACACCCTGTGGGGCTGCATATACTTTTCCAGGTGTTTAAATAATTTTAGGAACTTAGGAGGGAAAATGAAGTACATTGATTCCTTCATGCTTAATGGACATTCACTCTTTATAGTATTTATATCACTCAGTGTGACTACTCAATGCACCTGCCAGCTTCACCCTCCTCCATTTATGTGGGCTTCAAAGATAAACAGTGAGGCAGTGTTTCCACGCTATGCTGAAACCTTTTCCTGAGTACTTAGCACAGCTGACCAAAGTGATCAGGAATGTGAGTGCATGTGTAAAACCTTTGGTTGTATTCAATACTATGTACAGTGGAGACACAGACACATATTGTGTGCTCGAGGGGGTAGGGAGATAAAGAAAGTGCTGAGATAAATGAATATATGTCACAAATTTATGCATTGGAGTTAGCTGACAATAAAGGTCAAATGAGAAAAAACCTTAATGGAACTGCACAGTAATGATTGGCGACCTCTCTGCCAAAGACCTTTGCCTGTTTTGGAATTTGTTCTTCTACTTGCTTTCCACTGATTATTTAATGCAGCGCTTGGAGCACTCGCTGAGAGGTCTGAGTGCTTGGGTGAGATCAGAGTCACTGTCGCTGTCACTAACTGTTCAAGTCACTTAATCTCTTCCACAGGTTTCTCATCTGCATAACGAGTTCATGAATAATATAACGATGATAGAGTTGTTGTAAAGATTAAGTAACATAATACATGTAAAACATGTACAGGCACATAGTAAGTGCCCAATAAATGATTATTCAATATGTTGAATAAATAGATTGAGACTAATTCACTATAAAATTATCCCAGGATGAGTAGCCTTCATACATCTCAGCTTCTCCCACACCCTTCTCTTTCCACATTGATGTGCAGAGAGTTAAGAAAAACCATTTTTATTTATTTTATTTTATTTTATTTTATTGTATTGTATTTTTCTGAAGCTGGAAACGGGGAGAGACAGTCAGACAGACTCCCGCATGCGCCTGACCGGGATCCACCTGGCACGGCCACCAGGGGCAACGCTCTGCCCACCAGGGGGCGATGCTTTGCCCCTCCGGGACGTCACTCTGCCGCGACCAGAGCCACTCTAGCGCCTGGGGCAGAGGTCAAGGAGCCATGCCCAGCGCCCGGGCCATCTTTGCTCCAATGGAGCCTTGGCTGTGGGAGGGGAAGAGAAAGACAGAGAGGAAGGAGGGGGTGGGGGTGGAGAAGCAAATGGGCGCTTCTCCTATGTGCCCTGGCCGGGAATCAAAACCGGGTCCTCCGCACACCAGGCCGATGCTCTACCACTGAGCCAACCGGCCAGGGCCCCAAAAACCATTTTTAATGTTTCTTTTATAGTTGGGACTATTACAATATGTTCTCAACCATTGCCCCAGAGTAGCTAAATATGGTATTCCAAGGACTGGCTGCAAAAAAGAGTTAAGTCTTTCTTCCTGAAGCTTTTTTAAATGCTATCTGAGATCTTATTTTCAAAATATTTATTTTCCAACCACATTTCAGGAAGTTCTCTTAGTCTGTGAATTTTTGACTATACATTTACCAGCCAAAATATATTTCCAGCACTCTTAGCTGAGTTAATGCTAATTTATCCATGGGGAAAAGATTGGGATTTTATTCTGAAAATTGTTTGCTTGGGCTATTAAGCTGTAGCCAATTTCCAGGGGGCCTGACGCCTTCATCTTTAGGGTTGAAGGATTCCGTTATGCTTCATCTATCAACCACAGAAGAGTCAACCTCATCTTTATTGTAAAGCTTGTTTCTAATGATAATGAAAGCAACTCTGTATGTGAAGTTGAGTCAGCAATTTAAAAATAAGAATTCTTTGACCAACAAGCACCATCAAATTTGAAAAGCAACTGATAAACAGAAAGCTAGAAATAAAACCTGCAATTTTATGTTTCTGAATAAAATGGAATTTTATATCTTTTAACAAATACCTCTTCTCATTACCACATAACTTGTTTTCTTATTTTTGACCTTGTTCCTTATGCATAGTTTGTTTTAACTAGCTAATAATTCTTATCAATGCTAAAGAGCATTAAAATGTCAATACTTAATATATCTATTAAAATAGAAAATTATAAAGGACAGTAATTTATTTTTAGCAGTCAATTGCAACTTAGCCTTGACATGATGGAGTGGTGTGATTTAATATTTATTATTTCTTATGTAGCAATTTTTTATAAATGTGTTTGCAACATCAAACATAGCTTTTCCCATGGGGGAATCTTTATACTTTTGTGGTAGTGCCAAAATTCTATTCTTAGAATGTGTGGGTTTATTATAAGTATAAATTGTATATTTTTAAACTTTCTTATCATGTATTTTTGTCTCGTCTGCCCACAATACTACCATGAGGATCAATCTAAGATGTTTTCTTTCATCCTCTCATCTGGTAGCAATCTGTCATTCCTCTGAACTCCAGTTCTATCTATCCTCTGGATAAAATTGTGTCCTAGCCATCATATTTGACCTTTGTTGAATTTATACCTCGCCTATCTTCCCCCACCCAAAAACAGAGTCCTGTAACTTCTCACCATGTTGTGTAGTTATGATGTCACCAGGAGTTTCTTATGGTTAGACTCAGTGTCTGATTCAACTTGGCAACCTCCATAGCACTTGGCAAGTGTCTGGTACAAGAACGAGCATTCAATACACATTTGTAGAATTAATGAATAGTTACATAGGTGTGCAACAAGTGCTTATCAAGTGAAAAATGAAAGCAATTCACCATTATTACACTAATGGGGGCTGAAATAATTTAAGAGGATTTTAAGGAACAATGATATAGTCAGGGAGCATCCTTGCTAGTTAATTTCCTCATACACATGTATATATAGTATATTCGTATACACACACACAGACACATACCAGTTAGGGCTGTTCATGCACTGTGTTAACACAACTTAATGAAAAGTTTAAAACCAAAATCTGCCCATGAATTATGTATATTTGTGCCTGCTGTTGAAAACAAACCACCAGTTATATGATTGTGGTTTTTTACTGAATTGACTAGTTTGGGGGGATGGCATCATTATGACCGTAGTGATATGGCCTGCATTGAAGGGGCAGAAATAAGTCAAGTAATCCCCTGACTTGTAGATGCTATACAAGATACAATGGACAGAACATCGGGGGGGGGGTCCCTTCCTCCCCGCCTTCATTCCCTCCTTTCTCCCTCTCTGTATCCCCTCTTCCTCCTCTCCTCTACAATCAATACACTGTTGACTGTATCCTTGAATCTTTCTATCTTTTTTGGGGAGGATCCATTTTTTATCTCTCCACCTCTGTCACCCAGACCCCACCCATGACAGCTATCTACCTTAGAGCATTGGTTTTAGACTCCAACAGACCTGCTTTCAAATGCTAGCTTCACCCTTCTGAGCTGTGTGACCTTGGGTAGCTTACTTATTCAGTCTTTAATACTTGGGTAATACATATTCTTCATGGGTTCATAAAGGAATTAGACACATGTGAAATGGTGTCTGGCACACAGTAGGGCTTCATATATTCTAGTTCTTATTATTAATATTCCAGAGTGATTCAACTGAACTGTATACCACACTCTAGTACACAATCTTGGTCTAGTGCATGATCTTCAGAATAGGATGAAGTATGTAAAAAGTTTATTATGGAGCAGGACTTGGTATATAGCAGGGGTCAGGAACTTATGCCTCGTGAGCCAGATGTGGCTCTTTTGATAGCTGCATCTGGCTTGCAGACAAATCTTTAATTAAAAAAATAATAACATTAAAATATAAAACATTTTCATGTATTACAAGCCATTCATTTCCTACTGCTCATGGTTGCAAGTGGCTGGAGCCGATCACAGCTGTCCTCCAGGACAACACCAAATTTTTATTGGATAATGCATAACATACACAGGTCATTGTATGGCTCTCACAGAATTACATTTTAAAATATGTGGCGTTCATGGCTCTCTCAGCCAAAAAGGTTCCTGACCCCTGGTATATAGTATGCCCTCAATAAATATTGGCTGTTGCTATTGTTGTTGTTGTTGTTGAAAACTATTGCCTCAGGAACTGAATATTATTGTATTTTTACAATATTATTATAATGCAATAGTCTGTAATGTATTGTAAATAATATTTAGACAACGTGGCCTAATTGTTCTGACCAGCCCACTCCCACCAGAGTTCCAAGTCCTCCTACTGTATGTTTGTATATTCCCAGCTCTTCATTCTCACGCCACTTGTCTCATTTGTAATGAACTACTCATTATGCAGTGCACTGTTTAGTATCTGCCTCCCTAATAGAGTGAACACACCACCACCACAGGGGCCACATCTGCCTTGCTCACTGCTAAATCCTGGCCACTCAACACAGTGCCTGTTCACTCAGTGTATTTGTTGAGTGAATGAATGAGTGAATGAATGCATGAGTGAATCAGTTAGTCAGTGAATATTATTATACATGTGCCTAGGATTGTGCCTGGCACATAAATAAGAACTGAATGAATATATGTGCAACTAAACTGTCAATAGCACTCATTATAAGAAACGTTTCTAAAGAAAACTGCTTACTTCCTTATAGTTACTTATTACAAAAGATGTTATTTAATGATAACATCAGCAGAAGAACAGGGTGCCCATGTAAAGCCTTTTATTGTCAGTCTTGCCTTTCAAACCAAAACTACTAGGCACAAAACAGACACTCAAAATAGCTTTTTGTATGGAAAATTCTAATCATGCTCTTAACATTGTCATCATTTCCCAGACTTGCCATTGTTAGGGAACAAACAAAATTATCAGGGAAAAGAAAACACACAGCTCTTTAAAACTCAAAAAATTGGTTTTCTGCATTATTTATGTCTTTTTTTATTGGTTATGCAAACATCTCAGACCTCGTCTTTTTTAAAAGAAAGATTTGTGTAATTTATGTATCTACAATAAAAAAGGAACAAAAACTAATTTCCTAGGAAATAAATTGTAAGATACAATAATTATAGCAGGTATTTGTCAATGTAAATATCTCTGCATTCATGACAGTTTTTTAGTTTTTATCTGTGAGAAAGGAAGTAACTGTATTTTTAATTTGTCTTCCTCCATCATCTCGAGGGCAAAACATCTTCTTTTTGACGTTTTTCTCCAATACCTAAAGATAAATTGCAGGTAATTAGCTCTTTCACGTGGCATCAAAGAGATTAACAGTGTAGTAACAGACTAGAAAGCAAATAAAGCCACACAGAGTGAGAGTATAGGGTCCAAGCTGATTAGTAAAACTGACAACAATTTATATCCACTTTTCTATTCCTCCCTCATTCTTTCCCCTGACTCCCTTGCCTTTAGTAACTACTATTCTGGATTTTTGATTTGTCATTTCTTTGATTTTTTTCTAAATATACTTTAATCATATATATATGAATTAATAAAGACATTGTTTTGTTTTGAATGTTTTTACATTTACACAGTAGATTTGTGCTATAATCTTCTGGGACTGACCTTTGTCACTCTGTATCTTATTGCTAAGAGTCATCCGGATTATTGAATGTAGTTCTAGTTTATATGTTTCCCACATCTAATATTTCAATTGTATAAGTGTTCCACAATTGATTTAGCCATTCTCTTGTCAAGGAACACTGGAGTTTCCAATCTTTGCTGTTGTGAACAGTGTCTCTGAGAACATTTGTGTGCTTAGTTCCTGGTGTGCTTGTGGAAGAGTTCTTTGGGACAATACTTAGAAATGCTGGTCTTAGAGTGTATAAATCTTCAATTATACAAAATTTAATGGATAGTTGAAGTAGCAGGCTGTTTCCCAAAGTGGTTATACCGATTTGCATGACCGCAAGCAATGTGTATATGATCTTATTGATCTTTGTCTTCTCTAACACTTGGTATTACCAGACTCGTTTTCTCTTTATAATTGAAGTTAGTCATTATAAGGTTTTACTGCTCTTTTAGTTCTCATGCTCTAGTATAGGTTTACATGGTATCAGTATATTATTAAAGAGAGTCATGAATGACCAATGATGAGAGTATGTCATAAGCCAAAGATAATTCTGACTTGTTTTTGTGTACTTAAGGTCTAGAGGAAGGGTTCTAGGAGAGGTGGATAGGGAATCTGAGCCCTGGTAAAGACCTCAAAGATGGCTTCTAAGAAATACCTTGAAAGAAATACCTGGAATGCAGTGTGCCTCCTGTATACTATGCACAGTCCCTTCCTCTACTATCCAGATTCATCTCATCTACTCAGACTGCAGATACCTTGAATATCTCTGGGTCCTTTGAAGGCAAGATGGTGACAGTTTGCCATACCCTTGTTACTGGGCCTTATGGCGATCTTGCACAAGTGTAGTAGCAACTTCTTAGGAGCCTCTCAGGTGCAAAACTCATCTTAGTTTATATTTTCTCCTAGGATACGGCATTGGGCTCACACCCAACTCTCCATTGACCTCCAATATATCCGAGCTAATCAGTCAATACAAGTCACATGGGTTTATGGATGTACTGCATGACAAGTGGTATAAGGTGGTTCCCTGTGGCAAGAGAAGTTTTGCTGTCACTGAGGTAAGAGAAAACTACAGATAATGTTAATGCTTTGGATGGCTTTACCTTGAGGAATAGACATTTAAAAAAAAGAAACTGAAAACAACCAATTCCATTTTATAGATGTAAAACAACTACTCAGAGATCCTAAGTGATTTGCCCAAGGCATACAAATAATGAGAATCCACTTCTTTCTATTGCAATGCTCTGCCTTTCTGATGTAATTATGAGGAAACCTACAAAATGAGCCCCAAATTGGATGATTAAGATAGCAGACTAAAAAGTGCAACAGGAACCACCAATGCTCAGGCATTTAAAAGAGAGCCACAGAAACCAACACAAGGTCAGCCTGACATTTAAAGGCAAGAAGAGAAAAAAAAAAACAAAACTCAAGCCCAAACAATCATGGCTTCAAATAGCTTGTATTTGCCAACAACCCCCAAATAAGTACTTTAACACCGACTCTTCTCCTGAGTTCCAGAATTATATATCTAATTTCCTGCTTGACATCTCCACTTGAATTTCCTACAGGCATTTCACAATTAAGTTGTCAAAAACTGAAGCCTTGATCTTCTTACCTAAATGTGCTCTTCTTCCTGTGCTCCACGTCTTGGTAACGGCACCTCTGTCCATCCTGTGACTCATTCCAGAAACTGGCAGGGATGCTTAATGCCTCCCACGTCTCACCTTCTACATCCATCAACAAGCCATATCTTTTCCTTCTATGAAGTATGTCTCAGATATGCCCGTTTATTGCCATCTCCACAGTCATCACTTTAGTCTAAGCCGTTATCCCTCACCTGGAGCACCGTAACAGTCTCCTCACTGGTCTCTCTGTTTTCATCCCTGTGTTTCTTCCATTTATATAGATTCCACACAGTAAATCCCTCTTCTGCTTAGAAGCCTGCAGTGGCCTCCCATGTTAACTAGAAAACAGTCTGAAATACTAAACATGGTCAACAGTGCCCTGTGGGATATGAGCCCGCCTAATTCTTCAGCCTCATCTCATACCACTTTCTTCTGGATCATTACACACACACCCCAACAGTCATTTTAGACAGAGGTCCCCCAGTGGCTTCCTTCCTTGGATCCTGCGCACGCTGTTGCCTGCCCCTCCCTAAATGCTCTACACTCTCACACTTCCCCAGCTCATGCCTTCTGTTGGTCAAATAAGTTTGTAAAATATGATTTTTATGTTTGCTCGCTTATAGTTTGCATTGGGGGCTGGGCAGTGCCAGGTATATGTGGTCTATGAAATTACAAAGTACCTTCCTGCTTGGGAAGGGCCGTTGTTTTGCTAAGGTTTGCTAGAGGAAGGGTTTTTGAGCCAGAAAGTTTTGAAAAGATCAGAGAAGAAGAGGCAGAAAGAAGCCATGTTTTGCAGGGAGAGTAGAGAAAATGTAGCGCTGAGGAAAAAGCAAGTTTTGCACAGACAGTAGGTGTGCAGATGGGGAACCAGAGCTGAGGGGCTTTGCGAGCTCCACTGAGACTGACTGGTGAGGCCTTTGATTCTAGGAGGAACTGAAGAAGATTCTCCTGGTTGTAGAACTGGAGAATGCAGTCAGGGCTTTGGGAGCCCTGAGTGAAAGGGAAGTGTTTTCCCTGTGTGTTGGCTCGCTGGCTGGTGCGAGACTTTAATAAAGGAATGGCCCACCATTTTTGGTTCCACTGTTTCTTTACTGTCTCCCCAAATCCAATGAGAACTGCATGTGAATGGCCATGACAGTGGCGGCCATTGGCCATACACCTTCTCATTGCAAACTTTCAGCTGAAGTCTCACTTCTTCAGAGCCTGCCATTGTCTGGATTCAGTCTGAATCATATCTCCCTTTAAAATCTTAACCTTTATCTCACATTATTTCATAGCACTTACAATTTATAAAACTTACTACTCATTAACATATATTGAATCAGATTATTATTTCTTAGTGTATTTCTTCTTTGTCAGACTATAAGGCCTTGGAGGGCAAACACTCTGTTTACTATTGTGTTCTCAATGTCTGGCACATAGTAGGCACTCAGTAAGTAGCTGTGAAGCAAACAAACCAGAGAAACTAAACAGCGTATCTGAACAAGTTGGGAAGCAAAAGGTAAGAATGTAGCCTGACTAGGCAGCATAGCAGTAGATAGAGCATCGGCCTGGGATGCTGAGGACCCAGGTTCAAAACCTCAAGGTTGCCAGCTTAAGTGTGGGCTGGGCTTACCAACATGAGCATAGGGTTGCTGGCTTGAGCCCAAGGTCTCTTGCTTAAAGCCCAAGATCTCTGGCTTGAGCAAGGGGTCATTGACTCAGCTGGAGCCCCCCACTCCAATCAAAGCACATATGAGAAAGCAATCAATGAACAACTAAGGTACCTCAACTATGAGTTGATGCTTCTCATCTCTCCATTACTGTCTGTTGTCTGTCCCTCTCTCTCTCTCACTAAAAAAAGGTAAGAATGTAAAGCATGCATGGTATTGGTAGTGTACTGGGTTGAATAATATCCCCCCAAAGTTAATGTCTACCCAGAACTTCAGAATGTCACCTATTGGGAAATAGAGTCTTTTCAGAGGTGACTATTGAAGATAAAATGAGACCATACTGGGTTAAGTGGGGGGTGGAGGGAGGCCTAAATCCAATGACTGGTGTCCTTACAAGAAGGCCATGTGGAGAGACATCCAGGGAGGAAGCTCGGGTGATACCAGAGGCAGAGTTTGGAGTGATGCAGCTACAAGCCGAGAAAGGCTAAGGACTGGCAGCAAGCCGAAAGAGAAGCACAGAACAGGTTCTGCCTCAGCAGCTTTAACAGGAATGCCCTTCAGCTAATACCCCGATGTGTGCCTGCCTGACCACAGGCACATGCGTAGGCTGTTGCTACATCAGAGCACCATCAGACTGAGATGTTGGCTGAAGGACAAGCTTCTGAGGACACAGGTCTCTGCAGACTCAGAACCTTACATGAGCCTACAAGAGGGGAACATGCTTTTGGAGACTAACCTCAATCTGTTTATTCAGATGTAAAAAGATGTAACACACAGCATGAGCAATTCGAAAACATGCATTTTTTAACTTGCAGCCTTGCTCCACCAATTAATAGCTGAATGACTTACCCACTCTTGAGTCTGAGTTTCTTCCTGTGTGAATGAGTATAAAACCTGCCTTGCCATTTTGTTCTAAGAATAAAAGATCATTTATAGAGACACCATTAGGTGAGAAACCTGGCACAGTAAATAGTAGACGGTGGAAGTATTAATACTGCCTCTCCCTTCATCATTTCCTGGGGCTCACATGTCTTCCTGTAGCTTTTTTTAGAAGTAAGGAAACCTTCCCAGAAGCTCTCCAATAAACTTCTTCATATTTCATTGACCAAAATTATGTCATCTGCTCATGCCTAAGCCAACCAATTGTGAGTGTAATGGGATCTCCATGATGACTTAAATCAACCATGACTCACACCCTAGGACTGATGATGGGACAGTTTCCCTTGAAACACACGCTCACACAGAGAAAGGTAAAGACCTAAAGGAAAGCAGGACTCCTTTAAGAAGGAAAGGACAGGAGAGTAGATGTTGAATAGGCAACCAGTTACTTCTGTACCTGCTCTGTGAATGGGAAAGTTGCTTCCTCTCTCATCCTACCCACCTCCAGCCATATAGACAATGAGGTATTTAGATTCATTCATCCTCAAAACCCTCCCAGTTTTGACCCAGTGACTTGGTTCCCTTTATAGCATCTTAAGACACAAATATACAATGGCACAAAGGTAGCTTTACAGTTGTGAGTATGATAAACACAGTTTATTCTTGTATTATTGCTTATTATTTTATTATTTTCCATACAAACAACTGTAAACCTACTTTTACCTCACTCTGGACTTAATATCCTGGATAGCATAGCCTAATGGTTGAAAGCATGGGCTCGGGAGACAATTCTAGGTTTGAACCCTAACAGCTGTGATACTGGATGGACTGGCTGACCTTTCTGAGCCTCAGTTTCTGCATTAGCATCAAGTCATGGTTGTGAAGACAACCCTGGTCTCACTTTCCAGGTCCGCTGAATTTAGAAAGTGGAGAGAGGTATAGGAATAAGGGGAATGGAAAAGAGGTAAACATTCATGTGTAGCGCTAGAAGGGCCACCTCCAGCCTCAGGGAATGTCAAGAACACACACAGAGCTGTTCTTTCTCGGGGATCGAGGTCTGCACTGTTGCATGAACTGACCTACGCAGCAACAACTGCTTTCTAATGATGTCCACCTGGGTGCATTTAAACTGTAAACCTACTTTTGCCCCACCCTGTATTCATGTCTCAGGATGCTGTGAAGGGAAACCAGAGTCACACGGATGTGTATGTGTGCAATACATATTCATGTGCACGGATGGGCATATTTGTCTTGAACAGCCCAAGACAGGATTTCAGGATGTCTCCCCCACAGAACCTAAAGGTAGAGCAGAATTCATCGTCAGCTCATTGGTTGGACATCCTCAGTGAAGGCCCGCTGTCTGCTGGATTTTGTTCAATCATGAGTCTCCACCTGCTTGCTATTTTTTTTAAGCTTTCTCCCAGAAAATGTCAGAAGGAAGCACACCTGGTAGTGCTCTGTCTGCCATTCCTCTCACCTTAGATATGCACTTCCGGGCTGTGCTAGTGTAAGAAGCCAGGACTGCCTGCGAAATCAGACAAGCCACAGTTGAAGCCTGCCTCTATCATCGGCTTACCTTGGGCAAGTCCCTCTCCCGCCTCAGTCTCAGCTTCCTCCTCGCTTCAGTGGCTCTCGTGAGGAATAAATAAAACGGGAGTTTAATGAACTTTCCTAGGGGGAAGGGGTATAGGGCACAGTGCCGCAGAAGCAGGTGTGTTCTGGAAGGTATCCCCCACCCAGCAGGAAGACGGTCCTGTTTATCTCTGACCTTCCCTCCCAATTGCCAAGTACAGTCCAAGACTATGTCGGTTGCCACAGAGTAATTAACACCCTTTCATTTGCAATAAAATATTGCAGTTTGACTAAGAAATTCTATGGTCACCTCGTAGTAAGACCTGAAAGATGCCGTTTGCAGCTGGACAGTAATACTTGTTCCCTGTGAGAACCTTGATCTGTTCACTTCTCATCTCTCGGCAACCCCAGAACTGTCTAGCTGCGGTTACTCTGGAGGATAAACTCATTTTTTTTTTAATTCCGCGGCCTTATCTGGACCCCAGAGTCACCTAGGAAATTGCAGGTCCAACTCTGCAGACCAGACTCCTGCAATTTTCAGGAAGAAATTTTAAATTGACCTTAGATATTTCCTCATGATCCTCCCAGCACAACTGCGCCTCTGCCCTCAGCAGACTCATCATAGATCAATTCCACTGGGAGAAAACATATGGCAGGCTGTAAATTCCTTCATTTCCTTTGACTCAGCAAAAAAAAAAGGGGGGGGGGTTCAAGTCACTGAGTAAATTTAAGAGCTCCAGGAAAAGTGTTGTGTAATCTGTTATTTAGAAATCAAGAAAAGGAAGACAGCAGATCACAGTTTAGCCAACTCCCAAAATTCTTTGAGGAATTCTTATAACACATGATGATATCGCTTTTTGAAAATCTGCTTTAACTAACGGGCTGGCTTGCTTAGTTTCTCTCCTGTTGCTTCTTCTATCCTAAGCCCTTCTTTGTTTCATTATCCCCAGCTTTAATAAACGTACTCTCAAAATCAAAAGTTAATTAAATTAAAGGTCTAAACAGTGCACCTTTTAACCAACTGAGAATAGTCAAGAAGGAAGAGGGAACAGTGATCTTGGCACAGAATAGATAGCACACTCAGACCGTCTGAGGACAGTTTTCGAGAAACTATTTGCAAAAATTTGGTTTAAGGAAACTGACACGGAAAATACAGTCTCCCAGGGCAGGTAAGGTGGAAGAGACAGTACCACACTGAGCCTCAAGGCGAAAAACTGGAGACTGCCATGCCTAGAACCCAGCGGGGAATAGGAGAGGGCTTTTAACTGGAGCCTTTGGTTAGGGAAAACCTGACAGAGAGCCAGGGAGTAGATGCCAGACATCAGTTTCCCCCCACGTCCCATCTTCCACCACTGCCTTAGAGCCAGGCAGCCATCCATGGGGTCCTTCCCAAGGCATAAAGCAGGATGGAGAAAGGTGGAGAGTGGATCTGAGGGGGCAAAAGAATGTCTCACATACCCCTCGTGGCAGGTGGAGGTGGGGCTGGGCCAGTCAGGAGAAAGTGCTTGCAGCCGGACCATCTGGGAATGTGCAGCCTCTGCACCTGCAGACAGAGGTCCTGCTGCAGGCAGAGGTCCAGCTGCAGACAGAGGTCCCGCTGCAGGCAGAGGTCCAGCTGCAGACAGAGGTCCAGCTGCAGGCAGAGCTCATGCCTTGTGCTGGAGGAAGAGCGAAGTACAATCAGGTCCACAGAACAACCCGGGTCTCGGGAGTCAGACCACCCTGGTTCCACCATTACAATGAGGAGGCAGCTTTATATCATTGAGGAAATTACTTAACCCCTCTGAGCCCCAGTTTAATCCATACCTTGCTAGGTTGTTACAAGATTTTCTGTGTTATCTCTGAATCCCGGGTTCTCGTGTTATTATTGAGTGCCAAGGGAAACTAATACACACTAAGCAAGAGGTCAAAGGTCATGGTAGAAGGAGCTCTATCCCTGGAATCCAGAGAGTTTGATTACATGGGTAGGAAAAAGGAGAAGTAAAGTTGAAAACAGTCTAAAAGTAAATCATTACACTTTTCCGTGGCCTTTCTTCAAGGCAAGTGCACAATAAGAAACTTTGCCCATTCCATCCTTGATCTCATCCTCAACTTGACTCTCTTTCATCCCTGAACTTACTTTGTCCTTGATCTCTCCCCATTTCTAGCTGCCTAACCTGACCTGACCTTTAGTCCACTCTGGACCCTTCCCATCCATGGCCTCCTCAATCCTGAACTTCATCCAGTAAGGGGCGGGGCCACAGGGCAGGGATGAAGTTGTCTGTTAAGCTCAGTATTAGGTAATATTTACAAGCACAGGTTTAAATCATTTGTTTTTAGGAGCACTGTAGAAGAACTAATGTAAACATAACCATGGCATCAAAATATCCACATCAGAAAGGTGCATGAAAACACCATGAACACAAATTCCCTCAGCTCTCTGAGGTTCCTCCTTTGTAAAATGGAGGCGGCAATGTTTGAGGTTTCTGACTTGGCATAAGGAATAGAGATAATGTACGTGAAAGTGCTGGACATATAGTAGGTGCTGAACAGGTGGTAGGTGTATCTGTCCTGGCCCTGCCGTGACCAACTGAGTGACCTTTGGCAAATCACTTAAGTTGACTTCCCCCCTTAATATTGAGCTGTGCAGCATACCCAACTGAGAGAGTACTGTGGTTCTCAAGCAGGTAGAGGACTCCTGACCTCCCTTGCTGAATATACGGGTCCTGGGACACAGGGGACAGCGCACTAACTGGTCTCCAGTCTGGGCTCTTCATCTCAAACCACCAAAATGTGCATCTAATATGAAACCTGTTAGTATTGGTTCACTGAGAAAACAGAGATTTCTCAAGCAGATCCATTCTTCTCTCTGTTAATTGGTGGTGGTGGTGAAACAGTGGTGGGATTCAGCCGGTTTGTACCACTCTGGCAGAACCAATACCTAATGTTTTATTGAGTTCGGCGAACCAGTTGTTAAAATGGCACTTGTAATTAGGGTTCTCTCTAAGGTGGGTGGCTGGGCAGCTGCCCAATGTTAAAATCACAAATTTACATTCCTTACTCTTTTTTTTTAATGTTCATCCGTGCAACAGCGTGTTCTAAGTGCCCATAGTGATGTTCATTCCGTTGATAGGTGAAAAATACTTGACAGAACTATGCTTCTAATATTTATTTATTCACTTCATAAAATTCATTACAGTATACTTTTGATACTGCATTTTAATTCCCTCACATTTGTTCCTTCAGTAAACATTCATATAACGTAAAAAGAAAAAGTGTCAAACAACCAGGGGGTGACAAGCTGTCAATGAAAATATCTTAATAACAATTGCATTGTTTTTTGTCAGGTATTATTTAACATTTTTTCATTAATATTATAAAACTCTTATAACAATCTAGTTTTGTGTACCTGTTTGATTGTTCTTATTTAAGTATTAAATGCATGAAATAATAAACTACCTTTTAGTATATATTTTTTATACTTAAAAAGGTCATTAGGGCAGAGAACCATTGTTAAATTATTTGAATCCCACCACTGGCGGGGATGGGAGGAAGAGTTAGTCAACTATACATTGAAAGCCAAGGAAATCCCACAAGCCACATCAAGAAACTTCAGTGCTGGTCAATTTTCTGTCCAGTTTATTTATAAAAACCCAAATGGAATGGTCCAGGGTGGGGGAGGGGTAAGTTTTAATGCAGTCTTTTCTGCTCTTGACAACTAGGTCATGTCTCAATAGCTTCCTATGCCCTCTCATCCCTATCCCTTCCTTTTTCAATTTAAAATGTCACTGCTATTCAACCTGATGAAACCTTATGTGAGGCAAGGAAAGTTAATGACTGGAGATTGCTTTAAATTGAAAACCCGTGTATGTCGAGAGCCACCTTGACAGCTGAGTGCTTCCTTTGGAATAGCCTAAGCAATTAAGTTTAATATTTGAGCCAAGCGTAAGGTCAGATGGAACCTACCCAGGTAGCACTTTCTGGAAACCTGAAGAAGCACAAAGCTGTGCATGTGTCCTTTTAGGATGTGCAGTGGAATTGCACCTAAGAAAGGGAAGCCAATTTTAGAAAGACCTTACCTTCTTTTACTACCAGAACAAATTTATTCATTTGTTTGTTCATTCATTTATTCGCTCATTCTTCCACCCATCTATCCATCTGTCAGGAAACATGTATTGAACTCCTGTGTGCGCTCTGTGAACCTGGTGCAGGTAATGGAGAAACGAATACAAAGCCTACTGACAGGGGGAGACACACTTGTGAACAAACCCCTTCCATCACACCACCACAGGGTCAGCAGAAGATACAGGGTAGATCTGTGACATAGGCAAGCCCATGATTCCTCATGGAAGAGCAAGAAGGAATCAGAGATGGCTTCCCGGAGGAGGTAACCTTTGTAGAAGGAGAAAACCCTCCAGCTAGAACATGAGCAAGACACTGAGGCATAAAATTTGGCCCCATCCTCCGAAGACACCCAGTCATGCTGGATGGACAGACAGGAGTCCATGCCCTCTCACTGGTGCCCTCCTCGGGGATTCTGCTATTATAGTTGGTCACCTTCCCTGGCTCACCTGCTATGCAGCCACAGCTGGACCCAGAAGTAAATTATACCTTTAGCTCTTCCTGTGTTCTGCGTTGTAGCCCCTCTTACTTCCACAAGAGCAGGGACATCTTTTTTAGTCTCCATATGGAAAGTAGTCTGGAATAACAGAAAGTGTTTCCGCTCCGGAAGTGGACGTACTGGAGTCTGACTCCTTTCTCTATCAATGGGTGTCTTTGCGAGCCATTCCACTTCTAAACTTTCACATCCTCACCCCACAGCTGGGGATAATAATAAAGTCTACTTGTAAATGATGAAATAGACTTAATGAGCTAGTTTATGGAAAACATCTATGTGTAATTTAACAAATGTTTCCTCCTTCTTCCCTGAGTATAGAGCTATACACACAGAAGAAAAAAATATTTAGCAAATAATAAGCACATGCAAAAAAATAATAATAATAAGCAGAGGCAAGAAATTACAGGTGGTGCACCCTCCCTCATAGACCCATCTGCAAAAGAGCAGGAGCATTTTATAATTACAAGCATCTTAGAATTTCAACATTACCTTTTATTGCTTACATATGTTTTACAACTGAAGACTTTTTTGGCAGGACTTGAGAAAGACATGATTCTGGAATTTTTCATTTTGCAAAGTGCTGGATTAACCAGTTGTTTTGTTCTTGCCTTTTTCAAAATTTTATTTTTTATTAAATTTATTGGAGTGATGTCAGTTAATTAAATTATATAGGTTTCAAGTGTGCAGTTCCATTACTTCACCTGTATATTCCATTGCGTGCCTACCACCCGTAGTCAAATCTTCCTCCATCACTATATACAATATTTGACCCCCCTTATCTTTACTACCCCCACCCCATTCCTTCTGGTAACCACCATACTGTCGTCTATGTCTATGTGTTTTTGTTTGTTCGTTTGTTGCTTTCAGTTTTATATCCCACATATGCGTGAAATCACATGGTTCTTAACTCTTTTTTCTGATTTATTTCACTTAACATGATAGTCTCAAGATCCATCCATGTTGTCGCAAATGGCAATTCATGGTGGGTAGGCATGTCCACAAGATGTCCCTGCTCTTGTGGAAGTGAGAGGGGCTATAAAGCAGAACACAGGAAGAGCTAAAGGTATTCATCTTTTCTTATGACTCAGTAGTATTTCATTATATACATGTACCACATCTTCTTTATCCAATCATCTCTCAATTAACCAGCTTTTATAGCAGTATCATGTCAATGTGAGAAACTTCCAAATCTCTAAGAATTTTTATTTGAGCCACACTGTCGACAGTTGCCAGAAAGCAAAGTCTCAACAGTTTGAGAAAGGTCTGAAAAATGGCAGTTTTTTCACTTATTTTATACATCAGGATGAAAGGGCAAGACGTAAGGGGGTTACATGAAATTGATTGGTGATAGATTAGGGAAGTGGGAGAGAGCAAAGTGGAGAAATATCTGGGATTGGATAAAAAGTAAAAGTGTATGTACTGAAACTTCTTTTACATAGGCAGGAGGAAGGCAGGGGGTAGTAAATTAACAGGATAACGGCAATGAGGGCATTTGTTGGTTCCTGCTCTGGTGGGATGCCTGCCCTGATGGAGGCAGGAAGAGATTACCCTTCCATTTCACAAGTATGTTATCAGGTTGTTGTAGATGCAAAAGACAACAGGCAGGCTAGATTAAGGGAAGCACTGACCTTTGTTTAGAAAATAATGCCACCCTAGGACATGCCTACTCACCATGAACTGCTTTCAGTTAGAAAGTTTTAATTTCAGATCTTCCTGTGTGGTTACTTTAGGTCTCTGAGTTTGCAAGGGCACCCTGCTGGGCTCACCTGAGCTTGTCAGGTGTAGTTGGCCCTGTCCACACATGTCATTCATTTTATCAACTCAGTTTCAAGGTTTGAGTTGGAAAATGAGAAGATAGCTTATACTAACCATTAGATCAGGGGTCCCCAAACTTTTTACACAGGGGGCCATTTCACTGTCCCTCAGACCGTTGGAGGGCCGGACTATAAAAAAAAAAAACAACTATGAATAAATCCCTATGCACACTGCACATATCTTATTTTAAAGTAAAAATAAATAAATAAATAAATAAATAAAAACGGGAACAAATACAATATTTAAAATAAAGACCAAGTAAATTTAAATCAACAAACTGACCAGTATTTCAATGGGAACTATGCTCCTCTCACTGACCACCAATGAAAGAGGTGCCCCTTCCGGAAGTGCAGCGGGGCCGGAAAGATGGCCTCAGGGGGTGCATGTGGCCCGTGGGCCGTAGTTTGGGGACCCCTGCATTAGATGCACTGTTAACAGATATTTAAAGAAACAACAGGGCTATTTCCTTTAAATGAGATCAAGGGTATTTCAAGTTAGGTTGCTAGGTAGGCGGTCTGGAGACCGACAATGTCTCACTCTTGTTCCCCCCCCCCCCCCGCACTGCATAACATCACAGGGCTAGGACTGCTTCTTTTTGCTCCTTGGTTACTAAATTTGAATTCTGATACAAGGAAAACTAATTCTAGCAAATGACCCCATCACCCTTGCTAATGGCCAAGTAAACAGATCTCATGGAATCAGGGTCTCCTCTTTTCTATACCAGAGATGCTTGGGGCATAAATTATACCCAAGACCACATACTGTTAATAGGTTTTCCTTTTCCCCTGGTTAAATTCAATGAAGTCATGAATATTTATGAATGTTATTTATTTACTATGTGACTAAAAGGTATGAACAGTACGCAAACTGATTAGAACT
Source organism: Saccopteryx bilineata (assembly GCF_036850765.1). Taxonomy (NCBI): domain Eukaryota; kingdom Metazoa; phylum Chordata; class Mammalia; order Chiroptera; family Emballonuridae; genus Saccopteryx; species Saccopteryx bilineata. Next base: position 31,624,019 of record NC_089491.1, read on the forward strand.
ATTGTGAGAGTTCTTTTTTCCTTTTTTTTATATATATTTTTTTACACTGAAATCTATGGGTGATCACATGAAACAGTTCTCCTCCCTAATTATTCCCTGTGCTAAGTAGTTGCCTCCAGGCTCTGGAGATTTCTGCTTGAAGTAAACAGAGAAAGCATAGAAATGTGTGAAGATTGCCATCTAGTGGTGATGATGTAAGATGTCACAAACTATCAGAAAGCTGTCTTTTTATTTCCCATTAACTGAGCCTAAGGATGTAAGAAATTGCCCTAACATTTCCTCTGTCATATCTAAGGCTTCTAAAGATACTTCCTCCCCATACATCTGTGTAAGTTGGTGGAATGTTAGCACAGTTTAGCTGAGAAGGCAGCATCATGGGAGAGCCCCCAATGCCTTACATGTCCTCAACCCTTTACATGGTGAAATACAATTGAATAAACCACATCCTGGATAGAATGATTGAATAATCATTGCCCTTGCTTCAGTGTCCGGGGCAGGGTCAAACCACCTCTTCAGTTTATCTAATACCATGCTTTCCCTTGACCTTCCTGCTTAGCCACATGGCCTTCCCTTAGTTCCTCCATTTTGATGTGCTCCTCCTGCCCCAGTGCCTTTGCACTTCCTTCTTCCTGTAACACTCATTCCTGCCTAGAGTACCCTGTTAACTTCTCCTCCTGGAGGTTTTCAGCTCAATCACTGTTTTCCCAGTAAAGGTTTTGTGGGTCCCTCTGACTGGAGCAAATTCCTACTGTGTTATCTCTCAGCTATAACCCAATAGATTCTTCTTTCACATTTATGGGCATGATAAAGTAATTGACATGCCACTTGCCTATAAATCTGTAAGTTCCTGGGGGCAGAGGCAGCTTGGAAATTATCTGCTTTAGACCACTACTGTCTTCTTCTCATACGTTAGATGCTTAATAAATATTTGTGAAGAAAAAACAGTTGAGTCTATCTGCTTGTGTATAAATATAAACAATCTATTAAACCTTTCCAGGCAAGCCTAAAGTAGGCAATAATGATAACATCCCATTTTTATACCTACTATGTGTGAAGCATTTAGTCTAATTCTTTATATGTTCTATCGCACTTATTCCTGAAAATGATGCTGAGTTAGCGTTTGTATTCTTGTATCACAGGTGAGCAAACAGTGACTCAGACAAGTAACTCTGCTCAAGATCACAGAATTATTAAATAGAAAAACTGTTTTTGAAAACCAAATACTCCAAAGCTTGTATTAAAAGTTACCTCAGAATTACAAAAGAAAATCAAGCATAATGCTTTTGATCCTTCTGAATATACAGATAAACCATAATAAACATAAAAGACTGAGTAACTAAATCCTTAAAGCCATATTGCTTGCTAAACTGTAGATTTCTCAATGGCAAAACTTATGTTTGTCAAGAGACTGTGCCTTGTTCACCATAGAAAACCCCAGGACTGGGCCCCGGGCCTGGCACATAGCAGGTACTCATTATGTTTTTGTTAAGCGGCTTTAAACTTGAAACAAGGTTGGTCATATCTAAAGAAGATAAGACACATAGATAGCCAGAGTCATATTTTTGCTTTGGAAAAAGCAAATAAAGAAAAGGAAAGGGAAAGGAAAGCAGACAGGGTGTGAAATATATTAAGCACCTACTATGTGCTGGCAGGCTATTTCAGATGCTGTTTTCAGTTATTATTTTAGGGATTATTCTAGTTAAATCTAAAATAACACTGTGACATCATTATATATTATTCCTGCTTTGAAAATAAGAAATCTGATGCTCATGAATGGTTTTTAAATCTAGGGCGATGTGGTGCCACTGTCTACCTGGTGACTAACCCCAACACAGATAGATGTTAAATTTGGTGACCCCCAATATCACAGAAAGGGGAGGACTTCCAGCTAAAGCACGAGGATCTTCTGTGACACTCCCAGAATGGCCTTCAGTGAGCCTCAAACCTCATCACTTACATTTCTATTGGCTTTGTTTTCCAATGTCAGTCATTTTTTGCACCTAACCATCTCATAGCTCTTCATCTGAAAGCTCTTGAGAAAGAAAATAAAAAGGAACTTGCTGAAACAGAAGGACTATCAGGCTCCTGATTTCTTACTAAGCAATCTGTCAGCCCTTTAATTTAGTTACTACAATGACTGTCCCACTCTCCAGATCCTTCCACAGTTTTACACAGAAAAAGTAACAAAGAGTATTTTCCATAGTAATGGCTAAGATCAATGGCCAGAGGAAATCGAAACAATGGCATTGTATAATGTCCCGTAATAATGCTGAACTACAATGTTTATGAAATGGGGAGGTCCACTTCCCATCGACTAGAACTTCAGATCCAGCATAGCATTATGTCCCCTACAAGGCAGGAGTGAAGCAGTTCTGGTTGCGCACACGAATTATTTCAGTGACATGTCACCATCTCCCCAGCATCGTCCAATCAACCGTTATGTTGGTTAACTCTTAAGACAGTATTTCTCCCCTTACATAGTGTTTTTGTATGCACTCCCTCATCTCACTCTTACAATAACTGCATGCAATAGATAAAGCAGGTGTGATAACTGTCACCCTTTACAGATGAGGACACTGAGGCTGGGACCAGTAACAGCTCCACTAAGTGCTCACGGCTAATAGAGGCAGAGTGGAGCCTTGGAACCTAGTCTGTTTAAGTCCTCTGCTGCTCCCTCTGCTATCCCCTTGATATCTCCTACGGACACACCCTTGTAGAGAAACATGGCTTACTAAAAGTTTCCACACCCAACAGCTCCTTTCTAAATGATGACCGTCAAGGAGTTAACTCAAGAGAAAGTCACTGAGGATTCCATCAGAGTGCCTGCTGGCCCAGTGAGGTCAGTCCCCGGATTCCTTAAGCCTACAATAGAAAGTCTGCAGCCAGTCCCAAAGAATGCTGAGCTGGAGGAGCCTAAGTTTACACTGGTCAAGTGCTTAGAGCAGAGAGGGGCACACTGAAAACAGTATATGAGACATGTTCCTTACATGGACGTAACCCGGACTTTTGTTTGCAGGCTGCCAAGTACTCTTCCTTCAGACATCATCTCCAACAGCAGGGAGAAGAGTAATAAAATGAGTAATAGTAACAATAATGGTCATGGCTTATCATATTGGCTAAAAGCAGCTTTAATCCTCGTACAAGTGTACAAAATATATACCAGCTGCATTTTGCACAGGGGAAAACCAACGTGAAGCAACTTGTCCAGAGCCTTATTGCTACTACGTGGACAGCTAAGATTTGATGCTGGGTCCTCCTATTTTAAATTCTTTCTATCTTATAATGCTTCTTTCAGATCTAGTTAATTCGTTAAATTGGGATAATAATTCAGTAACCAAATATGTTAGCCTCCAAACCTTTCCTTCCCCCTTAAACTATCTAGATCCAGCGGTAAGGTATCATGTGGCCTTGTGCAGTTTCAGCAAGATTACCTTTAGATGGATATTTTGGCTAAACTGAAGCACAGAGAACATGCCAGCATTTTTAAAATAAAGGAATTTTTTTAATTTTGTGGCCTGGGATTCCCTCAAGTAACTTTTTTTTTTTTTGTATTTTTCTGAAGTGAGAAGCGGGGAGGAAGAGAGACAGACTCCCACATGCACCCAACCGGGATCCACCCAGCGTGCCCACCAGGGGCGATGCTCTGCCCCTCTGGGACATTGCTCACTTGCAACCAGAGCCATGCAAGCACCTGAGGTGGAGACCATGGAACCATCCTCAGCACCCGGGCCAACTTTGCTCCAATGGAGCCCTGGCTGCAGGAAGGGGAAGAGAGAGACAGAGAGAAAGGAGAGGGGGAAGGGTGGAGAAGCAGATGGGCACTTCTCCTGTGTGCCCTGGCCGGGAATCAAACCCGGGACTTCCACACGCCAGGCCGACACTCTACCGCTGAGTCAGCTGGCCAGGGCCCCCCACCACCACCACCACCACCACCACCAAGTCACTTTATACTGCATTGTTCTTAAACCAAATTGATTTCATATGCAGCTGGAGTAACTGAAGGAAGAAGGATATGAGGGCACGTGATTCTAATCTTCAACAAAAAAGACATATCAGTGGAAGCAAAGGGGACAGAGTGAGATATCCTAGGGGTCACGGTCACTTCAACACAAGCCAATGGCTTCCCTGAGCACCTGGCAGCCATTCCCCAAAACACTCTGCGGACAGCCACCAGACACCCGTCCAGCAAGCATGTGGACTGCACAAGATGATGGATTTGAGGTAATAGGGTGACGGAGGCTATCCTCGTGGGACCTGTGTCTTTTTGAAAAATGCCCGGAATCCAGTGTTGTGTGCATTCCTCAGGAATACGCTCCTACCTTGTGGGTGTTCCGCATGAGAAATTCTGTGTGAAATCTGGGCGGTTTCTTACAAAGACCATGAGCCCCAGATCCTGAAGAAGGCCAGTGACCACTGTCCCAGAAGAATGCCAATGCCTGCTTCCCCTCGCAGAGACTTCAGGGAATATATAACAACGTCACCGTTTGCCGGGTTACCTCTCGGGCCCTCACATGAGGGCGGTAGGGAGCGTAAGGAGCCCTTGTCCGCAGTCCACTCCTCCGTCTTCAGCACACAGTTATGGAGCACACACTGAATGCATGTCAGGCACAGTGCTGGGGACACTGTGAGGAGTAGTGCCAGCGCCCCCGGCCCCCTGCAGTTCACTGTGTAGCAAACTGAGAAGTGAGGAAGCCAGAGAACAAAAGCACAGCGAGGAGAGGAGTTATCACGGAAATCTACTAGCCTGGGACCAGGAAGGGGGAGGGTCGCCCGCTCGCAGCCCCTTCCTCTCCTGCTTGCCCTGCAAGCTGCCCCCTCCCGCCACGTCTCCCCTCCCCCCTCCTCTCCCACCAGTCCCTCCCCGCCCCGCGCCCAGCCTCCTATTTCCTGGTCGAGTGCCGAGTCCCGCGATCCCACTGCACCTGCCAGTCTCCCCCCGCCCCACCCGCGTGGCGGTTCAACCGTCCCGCGCGCGCCGGCAGCCCACGGCCCCTGAGCCCCTGTGGGTGGGCTGGGCGTCCACGATGGGGAACGAGGCCAGTTACCCCAAGGAGATGTGCCCCCACTTTGACAGAGATGAAATTAAAAGGTTGAGAAAGAGCTTTAAGAAGCTGGACTCGGACTCCTCGGGTGCCCTGAGCGTGGACGAGTTCATGAAGCTGCCCGAGCTGAAGGAGAACCCGTTGGTGCAGCGAGTGATCGAGGTCTTTGACACCGACGGCGACGGGGAGGTGGACTTCGAAGAGTTCATCGTGGGCACCTCCAATTTCAGTGTCAGGGGAGATGGGGAGCAGAAGCTGAGGTTTGCTTTCAACATCTACGACATAGATCGAGACGGCTACATTTCCAACGGGGAGCTCTTCCAGGTGCTGAAGATGATGGTGGGGGACAACCTGGAGGACTGGCAGCTCCAGCAGCTCGTGGACAAAACCATCATCACCCTGGACAAGGACGGCGATGGGAAACTCTCCTTCGAGGAATTCAGTGCTGTGGTTGGGAGCTTGGATCTGCACAAGAAGTTGGTGGTGATTGTGTGACCTTTTTTTAAAAGAGTACCACCCAATAACGACTTTCTCTCTCTCTTTTTAAGATCAGCTCAAGACTCCCAGCAGATGTCTTTCTGATTTATTTGGCAGTATTTCTCTTTGTAAAGCTGCATTTTCTGACTTGAACCTCATGACCAGCTCAGTGTTATTATTAATTCTTCTGGCAGTGATTCCGGGTAACACTTGAAGGAGCTGGGTGGGGAAAGAGGAGGAAATGGCTTGTATAAATGTCCTTTTCTTAGTTTTAAGTCAGAGACCAAACTATAAAGAGTCAAAAAGAACTAATAAGTTCAAAAATAAGAGAATATATATAACTTTGCCTTTACTTCTTATGGTTTTATATATGGGAAATAATTATACTGTTCAAATCCAGTGTTAGGTGAACAGTTCAGGTGTCTTTTGACAGATTGTTAATTTCCCATTGTAGCAACAGGGACACATAATTTCTCTTGTTTGAGCACCTTTTAATCACCTCTCTCTGGGCAACAGCCATCCACCTTTGTTTCCCAGGCTGCAGACCTCTTCCCATGATGCATCTAGAAATCCCTGAGCATGTCTTCTTTTGTCTTTTTTTCCATTGACTTGAGAGAGAGGAGAGAAAGAGGGGAAGGAGAAAGAGAGAAGCTTCAACTCTTTGTTCCACCTAGTTGTGCACCCATTGATTGCTTCTCATACGTGCCCTGTTGGGGCTTGATCTGGTGACCTCAGGGTCAAGCTGGCACCCTCGTGATTGAGCTGGCGATCCTGGTATCCAACCGGTGACCTCAATGTTCTGTGATGATTTTCCATACACTGCGTCACCATCCAGAGCCCTGAGCGTGTCACGAGGACTAGAAGTCCAGTTGGGCTCCTCATGTCACATTACTCCAGCTCCTAACAGAAACTGGTGTCAGGGCTCTTGTAAGAAATGTTAAGCCCTAGACTAAGTGCCCTGCCCAACTGTCAGCACCAGCAGCAGTGGGTTTTCAGGGTTGACTGCCCCCCCCCCCGGTATTAAGCTCAGTTAAGGGATTTCCAGTCAAACGGGGCAGAAGCCTTTCTGGAAATCTCCCTCGCATCCAATACCCAGCCCCATGCCACCTGGAGAGAACGAGACAGATCTCCTGGTTCTCCCCCCCAGCAGAGGCAGGGAAAACTCTGGCTGTAGTGGACTTTCCCCAGGATGCTAACTAACATGGTGTCGATCCTGGGGTCAGAGATGGGGGAATCCATCCCTGCAGCAAAGACGAATGCTGCCTATACTAACTAAGATTATCAGTTTTGAAAATTAGACCTGGGGCCTGGCAGGGAAGCTGAGATCCCTGCAGCCATCCATCCCTCTCATCCCAGGAAGCCGTTTCTCTAATGTAACATTCAGTCCAGAGTTCCTCACCCCCGGAGAAGCCTGCAGCCAAAGGGCATGCTGGAGCCAGTTGACTCAGTGAGGGCCAGTGCATGTGCATCTCTGCCCAGCTCCGTGTTCAGTGACGTCATGTCGATGGCCTGCAACTGGCCACAGTAGGAGTAGCACGTCCCAGCAAAAAACAGAAAATGGTAGTTGGTTTGGTTTGTTTTGTTTTTGGAGAGCAGTATGCCAGTGATTGCATCTACCCTAGACGTTGAGTCTCTGGAGGTCCCACTTCAGACTCCCCTGTTTCTCCCAGGGCGCCACTCCCTAGAGAAGGAGCTGAAGGCTCTGAAACCCAGGGCAGTGAAGCATTCTCGCTCTGCGCATTCTTAGCCAAGAAATAAAACTCAGGTGCTTTTCCTCGGGACAAGGGAGCTCATTTCAAGGAGATTTATTATCCTTATATTTTGAAGAAGCTGGTAGCTGGTCTTAACAACAACAGAAAAATAAAAAGAACAGGAAAAATAATTTCACAGATTTAATTACTATCAGAACACCTATCTATCAAGGCACCCTGCCATACTTTTTATTTAATAGATTACTTAGGAAGCACAAAGAATAGGAGTCTCTGTCTCTTTAATTCCTGTGCAGTCCTACCAAAAAAAAAAAAAGAAGAAGGTATTAATAACCAGTAAGCGTTCCCAACCCTGAAGTGATATGAGTCCTACTCCTATTACAAGGTGACATCTTTTTTGTTTTTGTTTTTGTTTGTTTGTTTTAGTATGGGGGGGGAGAGAGAGCAAAAGGGACAGATAAGGACAGACCGACAAAAAGGGAGAGAAATGAGAAGCATCAATTCTTTGTTGCAGCACCTTAGGTGTTCATTGATTGCTTTTGTTATATGTGCCTTGACCTCCAACCGAGCCAGTGACCCCTTGCTCAAACTGGCAACCTTAGGCTCAAACCATTGATCTTGGCCTTCAAACCAGCGATCTTTGGGCCCAAGCCAGCAATCATGGGGTCATGGCTATGATCCCACACTCAAGCCAGCAACCCCACACTCAAGCTGGTGAACCCGCACTCAAGCCAGATGAGCACATGCTCAGCTGGCAACTTGGACTCAAGCCAATGACCTTTGCCTTCAAACCACCAACCTTTGGGCTAAAACCAGCAACCATAGGGTTGTCTCTATGATCTCACACTCAACCCAGCGACCCCACGCTCAAGCTGGTGAGAGCACACTCAAGCCCAATGAGCCTGTGCTCAAGCTGGCAAACTTGGGGTTTCCAACCTGGGTCTTTTGCATCTCAGGTTGATGCTCTATTCACTGTGCCACCACCTGGTCAGGGGGTGACATAGTTCTAAGACTCAGACACAACTGGGTTTGGATTCAGTACCAGCTAGGTTTTTATTTCATTACTTTGTTATTAACTGCATGAGCATAAGCAAGTTACTTAACTGCTCTGTGTCATTCCTCCTAATTAAAGTGAGGATCCATCCCAGGGTTAGTTTGAGGATTCAAAAAGACAAAACCTATAAAGTGCCTTTGCTTCCCCCTTTAAATCCACACATAGGAAGATGGGAAGCCTAAGATACCTTTTGAACCTTGATTTAGTATTTAGCCACACCCACTCTAAATTTAACTGGACATTTGTGTAATCCTAATCCAGAGAGAAAACAAGCTCAAGGTGGTCCTACCTCCTCATATGCAGAGGGGACAGCAGACTTCTCTAGTGGAGGAGTTTAAAAGAGAAAGGCTCTGTCTGTCATTCTAACCCAACCTGTTTGACTTTTATGGAGGAAATGTTGCATGAGGAAAGTGAGCATATGTAATGCTAACTGGGATGACTTCTAAAAAAGAGACATTATTTATATACGTACTCTGCAGTGTGCACAGTAAAATACAGAAATTTTAAAATTATGACCAAGGGTTTGAAAGATGTTGTATTACATATTCAAATTTAACCAGAAGAGGGAAAATATTTCAGCTTCTAGAGTAATTGGAATTAAGCCAATTTCTCAATCAGTCTACTTACTCTAGTTTCCCAAGTCTTTGTGGCAATAACCTTGAACTGAGAGGCTATTTCTAGCTTCAGCAACTGGAAAGATCTAATTTTATATGGCGTTTGGGGAAGAAAGATTACATTTACTTTAAAGTTGTTAGAATGCTTTGATTTTTTTCTCTGTTATTCTTTACGAACAAATCTAGTTCTGTACAACTTTCGGGGATGATAAATAATTAACATTTATTGAACAACTGTCCCAGATACTGTTACATTTATTGTATCATTTAATCATCATAATACTGTGAAATAGGTGCCATCATCTGTTTTACAGATGATGCTATAGAGAGATCTAGAATCTTCTCCAAGGTCACCCAGCTGGTTAGTGGCAAAGCAAGAACTTGAACCAAATTTTCTGGCCCCAGACACTAAGCTTTTCCCACCTTGCTGCATTGTCTATTTTTATGGTTCCTACATTTACCGGCCTCAAGTTATTTCTTACAGTCTTATTAATGTAATCAAGTCAAACCTCAGTTTTCATGAAAGGGATGAATTGCTTGTCAAGGAGCCCCTCTTCTTTGGTCTTATATATTTAAAAAAAAAAAACAAAAACAAAAAATATTCAGCAAAGCAGTCATAAATCTTCTTCTACTTCCATCTCATTTTGAAAACTGATAACAGCAGTTACCAATATCTTTTGAGGCTATAGAGATCAGTAACAATATGTTCTTATGAAACCGGTATTAACTGATTATGTCTGCTCTCTGCCATATGTTGCAATCCCCAAATCAGTAGACATTTCTTCTTTTGAAATATATGGGGACAAACAGATTTAAAACAGTTTTTATCCTCTAAGCACATCATGCTTTAGAAGGATTCTCAAGGAATAACCTTCCAACATTTTTTTTAATTACAAATTTCATTCTTCAGTTATGCTACTGTTTCTCTCTGTTAGAACATAGAGCAGGTAGTTATTCTGGCTGCTGCATTTTATCTATTTAACGTGACTTGAAAAGGAGAGGTTTTTTTAAGATGAAAAACTAACACTGAAAGGACACTAGCAGCAATAAAGCTGTGTAGATCAAAGGATACAATCTGACAGCTCAGAGGCTACATCTGACCCACAAATAAATCGTTTTGTTGTCAGTTTTACAAGGTGTTTGTCCTCACAATATTTTTATTTTACAATGTTTTTTAAAATCTGAACTTTATTTTTTTAATCAAAATTAGCATAAGAAAATACAGGCCACTCCAGGATAGGGTGTCTTTTTATGGCTGAAGTATCTTTGAAGCATGCGGCTGAAATTAAGTCACAACGAAGAGAAGTGAACGCATTCTACTCTTTAGTACAAAAGCTTAAAATGAATTGAAGTGTTCATTATTTTTTTAAAAACAACAAAGCAACTGGTCATAAAACATTTATCCCAACAAAAGATATTCTTTTAATGAGTGCAACAACAGAAGAGTTTACATTAGCACAAACTGCTATATAACAAAATCTAGCGAAACAAAGCTATCAGGAAAACTTAAAAATGGAGAAATGTACCGTATTGGAAAAGGGGTACATGGCTTATTTTCCAGATTTTTCTGAAATGCATAATTGGACAAAGGATATAAGGTATGATTCATACAAAAAGAGAGAGGAAAAACTAACACTGACAACTAGCCTAATTGGACAAATATGAGTGAGAATATTTAAAACAGAAAAAAATGATTAGTGCATCTCTGACAGCACTAGGAATGACCATCCCCCTCGTCTCTGGCTGTCTGCACACCACCAAGTGACCAAAGAGTTATGTCATCTGACCTGGTAATCCCACCCACTGCAATATCTATCTCAAAGAAAGAATCAAAAATATTTTTTAAAATGCTATGCACAGATTTTCTATTGTAGCATTATATATCACATATATAAATAAAATAATAGGAAAGAAACCAGTTGACAATTTGGGAGTGGTTAAGTCAGTTATGGTAAAATAATAGGTGATAGTATTAAAGGTGATTTATTTTAAAGGCTTTAAAATAAATAAAATGACTGTGTAAACCCATAAAACGTTAAAGAATAGTATTGTTTTTAAAAAAGAATAATGGTTAGCTTGACCAGATGGTGGTGCAGTGGATAGAACGTCGAACTAGGATACAGAGGACCCAGGGTCAATACTCTGAGATCACCGGCCTTAGTATAGGCTCATCTGGTTAGAGTGTGGGCTCACCAGCTTGGGCGCAGGATTGCTGGCTTGAGCATAGGATCATAGACATGACCCCAAGGTTGCTGGCTTGAGCCCAAGGTTGCTGGCTTGAGTAAGGGGTTAGTGTCTCGGCTGGAGCTCCCGGTCAAAACACATATGAAAAGACAATCAATGAACAACTAAGGTGCTGCAATGAAGAACTGATGCTTCTCATCTCTTTCTCTTCCTGCCTGCCTGTCCCTCTCTGTCCCTCTCTCTGTCTCTGTCTCTCTCACAAAAGAAAGGAAGGAAGGGAGAGAGGGAAAATTTTTTTAGAAACCTTAAATAATTACACTGCACAATCTTATCCCACTCTCTCCAGCCCAGCACTCTCTATGGAAGCTGTCCTTGGTACCTAGGAAGCCCACATCTCATTCAGGTCTCCAGCTTCTGCTCCCCCCCACCCCACCCCCACACACACACAGGGCTGTGTATGGACACAACAATAAACCTGCCAAATTTCATTCAGCTCTTGCTCTTCTGGGAAAAACAGTAAGGTGACAAAAAATAAAAATAAGAATCAAGTCTTTGAAATTAGAAACAGCATTTGCTTCCTCCTCAATCTGCTTGCAAGTAATGGGAGTTATCAATATTTCAGAAGCTGCACAGCCTTCCTTTTCTTTACCTCTCACAAATAACATTATTTCTCCCTCATTTCATCTTTCTTATTAAAGAAGAAAATTATTTTGAACACCCCAGGATTTGGCTTTACAGACTTAGAGAAGAGATCATGCCAAGTTTAATGCACTAGATCAGTGGTCCCCAACCTTTTTTGGGCCACAGACCAGTTTAATGTCAGAAAATATTTTCACTGACTGGCCTTTAGGGTGGGACGAATAAATGTATCACGTGACTGAGACAAACGTCAAGAGTGAGTCTCAGATGGATGTAACAGAGGGAATCTGGTCATTTTTTAAAAATAAAAAATCGTTCAGACTTAAATATAAATAAAACAGAAATAATGTAAGTTATTTATTCTTTCTCTGTGGACCGGTACCAAATAGTCCACGGACCAGTACCGGTGCGTGGCTCGGGGGTTGGGGACCACTGCACTAGATCACTGAAAAATAAAATGACTTCCCCTGGTTCTTGTAGTCATTTTGCTTTGGGGAAAAGTACTTAATAGATACTGGAAATGTTGAGAGTAATTATAACGAAGTCTTTTTTCAAGTATGCACTTCATTTAATAAGCATTTATTGAGCACCCACTATATACCACGTTTGCAGAGGGACACAGAGAAAGGCGAAGCCTCACCCATCAGACATACCTTCCTAGAACAGGCTCATACATTCATCCCAGTGTTCTGCATGAGAAGTCAAGTCTATCTCAAAAGAGATTATATTCACACCTCAGAGCTACCAAGATTAAATCCCTTAAGCAGTCTACAGGTCAGATTCTTTGATTGCAAGCAACAGACTAATTTAAGCAAGAGAAGGGGGGATATCAAAAGAATAATGTTTTGAAGTAAAATGAAGAGTAATGAGGGACGCTGCAGGACCAGAGGACCCAGGGAGGTCTGTGGCAGGAAGTAGGACACTATGCCTTTTAGGAACTGACACTAGCCTCATCTCCAACCTCTTTCACTGCCAAAGGTTTCTGCTTCAAGTGCAAATTGGCTTACCTGAGGTCAGAAGCTTAGCCTGCTGTAACATAGGAGTGGAGAGTCTGTGATTATATCAGATACATCAAAAACACATGAAGTGGGGGAGGGCAGCTCCCGGAGGAAAGGATCCTAAGCAAATAAAATCAATTCGATACATTTCCAACACAAGCCAGCTGAAACGACTGCATCCAATCTTCAACTTTTTAGTTTATTAATTGTAAGTATATTTTTCATTCCAGTCCCACATTAGGTTCTCAGATTGATAAACACTGGAATTATGAAGTCAAGATGGCAAGTCTCCCAAGCTCTCTGACCCTCGGTTTTCTCATCCATCAATTGAGAATTTTCATCTCTATGTTACTCCCTCACAGGGTTATGCTAAAAATCTCCTGAGATAATATGAAAGTATTTGGGGGGGGGGAAATATAGGTATATTTTTAATATACAAAAAAAATTGTAAATTTTTATTTTATAAAAAAAGGTTCCAGCTCTCAAATCTTTTCATCCATGCATTCAAACTCCCACAGGTAACTAGAAGGGAACCTCTGAAGAAATAAAACATGTTCTGGGCCAGTTTGTTGGTCTGAATACTCCTAACTCCACTCTGAGAGCTGCTAAGACTTTATATGAGCACTGTAGTAAGTAATGAAAGGCATGGTTCCTCTTCATCATTCAAGATTTTAGAAGAAAGAAATGGGGCAAAACATGATGTGCAGCTACTCAGAAACTGTCAGGTATCACCTGTAAAAGATATTAGACTGTTATGCTCCTGATTCTGTGGCAATCTATTCTTGAAGACAACTTCACTCTGAAATGTCATTGGCAGAAAATTCGGTGGATTATCCTCAAAAGAAAACTAAAAAATCATAACCACTAATGGCACCATATATAGCAAATGGGAGAATCGTTTTCTCTCTATGCTTTCCTCTAAATCTTACCTATTTGATATCATTTCACACTTTGAACAGTGGGTAAACAACTGAAATATATTCTGAAGAACTATGTCAATAAAGCTTTATATCCAAAAGAAAAAAAGGCAATAAAAATATATCTTCTGTCAGGAGAAAAATAAAAGAGGGTAAGGGGGAGGAAGGCAGGACTTGCCTTTTTAACCAAGTGGTTAGGGTAGACTTCACTGACAAGTGACATTGGAGCAGAGACATGAGGAAAACAAGGAGAGGAGCAGTATGGATTGCTGGTGGAAGAGGTAACAGGCAGAGAGAACAAAAGACCCACAAGCAGGAACCTGCTCAATAGATTTAAGGAAGAGGGAGGAAGCCCACGAGGCCAACAGAGTGGACAAGTGAGAGGAGAAGGATGTGAAATTAAGACATGTGGGACTAAATCATATAAGGGTTTGCAGGCTATTGTGAGAACTCTAATATTTACTCTGTATGAGATGAAAAACCATCGCTGGACAGTGAGCACAAGAGTGACATATTTTGAGTCATACTGGCTGTTATACAGAAAACAGACTGAAGTACAGGGAGCCAATTAAAAGGGTATTTAAATAGGTGAGAGATGATGGGGTGGTTGGAGGAGGAGGGGGTAAGAAGTCATTGTATTCTAGGCCCTGGCTGGTTGGCACAGCGGTAGGGCATCAGCCCGGCGTGTGGAAGTCCTGGGTTTGATTCCTGGTCAAGGCACACAGGAGAAACACCTATATGCTTCTCCACCCCTCCCACTCTCCTTTCTCTCTATCTCTCTCTTCCCCTCCCACAGCCAAGGATCCATTGGAGCAAAGTTGGCCAGGGTGCTGAAGACATCTCCATGGCCTCTGCCTCAGGCACTAGAATGGCTCCACCGCTAAGGAGCAACACCCCAGATGGGTAGAGCATTGCCCCCTGGTGGGCATGCCAGGTGGATCTTGGTCTAGCGCATGTAGGAATCTATCTGACTGCCTCTCCACTTTTAACTTTGGAAAAATACAAAAAAAAGAAAAAAGAAAAAAAAAGAAATCATCATATTCTAGACATACTTCGAAGTTTGAGTCCACCATATTTACAGACACTAGATACGGGACGCTAAAGAAAGAGAGGAGTCAAAGGCAGCTCTAAAGTGTGTGGTCTGAGCAGTTCTTAAGACAGAGATGTGTGAAGATGGGAAATACTGTGTGAGGAGCAGATTTCAAGGGGAGAATTAGGAGCTTGTTTTATTTTTTTATTTTTTTTATTTATTTATTTACTTTTATTTATTTATTTTTTTGTATGTTTCTGAAGTTAGAAATTGGGAGGCAGTCAGACTCCCGCATGCACCCAACCAGGATCCACCCAGCACGCCCACCAGGGGGCGATGCTCAGCCCATCTGCAGCAATGCTTTGCTGTGGCTAGAGCCATTCTAGCACCTGAGGCAGAGGCTATGGAGCCATCCTCAGCACCTGGGCCAACTTTGCTCCAATGGAGCCTTGGTTGCAGGAGGGTAAGAGAGAGATAGAGAGGAAGGAGAGGGGGAAGGGTGGAGAAGCAGATGGGCGCCTCTCCTGTGTGCCCTGACCAGGAATCAAACCCAGGACTTGCACACACCAGGCAGATGCTCCACCGCTGAGCCAACTGACCAGGGCCAAGAGTTTATTTTGATATATTAAGTTTAAGTCATGTATTATATATCCACACAGAGAGGCTGAGTCGGGAGTTGGGAAAGATAGGCATTTGGAAGTCGTAGGCATATAGGTAGTAGTTGAAGCCATATGTTTGGATAAGAAAGTGAGTGAAGCTAAGCCACTGCAGGCCTACCAGTGTTTATGGTCAGAAAGATGGGGAGGAATCAGCAAACGAGACTGATATATAACACAGAGGTGTCTCAAAAGCAGTGAAGAAAATATGTCAAAGAAGATTAAATGATCAATACTGCTCAGGCTGATACCTGAATAAGGTGAAAATTGGCTATTGGATTTGGCAATGTGAATGTCATAGGTGGCTGCAGTGGGTGTTGTTTAGGTTATGGGGAGGGACAAAAGCCTGGTTGGAGCAGGTCCAAGAGAAATGGGAAGACAGCAATTGAAAGTAGTGAGTTTCGCCTGACCAGACAGTGATGCAATGGATAGAGCGTCGACCTGTGACTCTGGGGTCCCAGATTCGAGACCCCAAGGTCGCTGGCTTGAGTATGGGATCATAGACATGACCCCATGGTCACTGATTTGAGCCCAAAGGTTGCTGGCTTAAAGTTCAAGGTCTCTGGCTTGAGCAAGGGGTCACTTGCTCTGCTGTAGGCCCCTGGTCAAGGCACATATGAGAAAGTAATCAATGAACAACTAAGGTGCCGCAACGAAGAATTGATGTTTCTCATCTCCCTTCCTGTCTGCTGTCCCTTTCTGTCCCTCTCTCTGTCTCTGTCTCTGTCATACACAAAAAAAGAAAAAGAAAAAGAAAGAAAGCAGTGAGTTTTGAGGACTCTAGGAGACCAGAGAGACGGAATAGTTGCTACATATTGGGAGACCTGGGTTGGGAGCTAGGGAGGCTTAGTTCACAGCACTTAGCCAGTAACATCTAAGGCACATGATTAAATACTTTAAAACTGCATTTCTTGCTGGAAGTTTGAGAACTGGTCAGTTATCCAACCAGCTGTCAGATGTTTCAGGTGTCTGCATCTGAGTTAGATGCAAAGCAGGGTTTGGGCAGAAGCAACACTGGTGGTCTCTACCTGTCGCTGGAAGCACAGATGATCTGGACAGAGACCACTCAGAACATTTGACAGTACTGGCATCTCCCTTTATCTGAATCTAGTTTGTTCCAGAAAATGTGTTAGCTACTGAATTTCCAGATGGTGGGGGTACTTTTCATCATTTTAAATGGGGAAAACAATGAAGCATTCTTATATTTACTAAAACCCCAACCAGTTTCTTTAAATATCACTGAAACACTCTTAGAGGTGTTTGCTAGCTAATGCTCATTGCATGGATTGTTATTATGGCAATGTACCAAGGATTTCTGCATAATACAAAGCAGTTAAAACACCACTTCTCTGATGCTTCATTACCACATGTTCATGGGTTCAGTATGCAGAATTTGCTTTACCTTCACAGTGCAATGGACATATACTAATGTAAATGAACAATAAAATAAATGTTAAATAAACATAAGTATAAATAACATTTAGCAAAGTAAAATAAGCAATCAAGGCAATTCTTTGAATGCCTAGTTACTGATTAAAGAGTTAACTGAGATCGGGTGGGCTAGAGCAGTGGTTTTCAACCACCAGTCCATGAAAAAGTTAACCATTCTGATGTTGTATGAAGACTACAGGCCCAATGATCTTCATACAACATCTGGGTGGTTAACTCTGTCGCGGACCAGCAGTGGAAAACCTCTGGGCTAGAGGGAGCTTGTGAAGGAGTAAATGAAAATGATTGAGGTTTGTCCCTGGCTCAGTCCTGGGACAGTCTTCTCTCCCTGGCACTTGGGAGCCCAGAAGTGTGTGGCTGTGAGCTATCAGATGATGCTGCAGGTGAAGCAATGAAGAAAATAATAATAAAAAAAAACATACTGTGTTTGCATTTCTTTGCTGCCATTTATGCAGCTCTTGATGACATGAGACTGGGCTGTGATTGCATCTCTGAATGTGATGTTTCTCCTCATGTCACAACTGTAATCATCATTTTGTCTGCATCACTTCGATTTCTTTTAGCGATTTAACATTTAATATTCATTTCTCCTCTCCATCTTCTTCCTCTGACCAATCGTGCATGTCAAGTTGAGCCAGTTCCACCTCATTAGAAAACAAGTTCTCACATGACAATGTTGGCAGGTGCACATACCCAGTGAACCGCACATTTGCCCCGCGGTCCTCGGGGACGAGCCCCGAAAAATGGCTGCAGCTGTGCACCTTATCACTCAGGCTCAGACACCATGTCAGCATTTCCACTGGAGCTCACAGACAGGTTATCAGTGTTGTCAATTCAGATGGTGAGTTTTGAATAAAAATGTTTGCAAGTTGTTATAGGGAGTAGACAGAGTTCAGGTAGCAAGAGATCTGTAAATGGTGTTCACTTAAAAAGCAACGTGAGCTTCGGTAACAGGCAGACCTGGGACCACAGCCCGGCTCCTCATTAGTTAGCTGTGTGGTCTTACATTAGGTCATTCATCTCAATGAGCCTCAATTTCTTCAAATGTGAAATGGGAATAACAATATGTAACCTACAGGGTTATTATAAGGTCATACTATGGATATATGGCCTGCTACACATATCAGGTGCCTAGTTTCAAAAAAAAAGTAACTACTTCTATTTGTCTTGTCTATTAGTATGTGAGTGTACACAACAGAAACTTAAAGAAAGAAATGTATAAAATAATTTGAATATAGCCTATTTTTTTACTGAGGTAATAAGAAGAAAGTGAGACTGCTGTTGGGCCCAGGAAAACAGAGGGGGAAGCCGAGTAGCAAAGGCAAGATATCTCACTGTAAGTTACATTTTCCTCCTCAGCTTGGCAGCACCTTGTAAGAAAGCGGTGCCAGTCTGCATAGTGCTTTGCTGAATGGTTGATGATATCAGCGTTAAAGTCCAAAGCAAATCACCGCAGTTTCCTTTTCATCCAGAGCAGTAATGGTATATAGACTCCTTCCATGATAGCTAGTTTCTGGAGACATTACAACAGGTCCAGGCCAAAAGCTATTTCCAAACACATTTGTATATACTTTCCAGAGGTCAAATTTATACAATTAATCACTGACTGTGTAGAGATGTCCCAGAAAAAGCTCTAGTCTCTGTGTAGCCCTCAGGACCCAGCACACCTTCTTACTAAACCCAATCTTAGACCAGCATTCTTAGCCCCTAGCCGGGGTGGCCATTTCTCCAAGACTGGGAGTGGAGGTGGGGAAAACAGAAGAAAGAAAAATTTTTT